>NC_072432.2:7940000-8247500 GCF_028878055.3 Symphalangus syndactylus | reverse complement strand
TGTGCTACCGTATGCTCGCGTGGGTCTTCCTTCCGTGCACATCCAGTTTATTTCCAGGGCTTGGGAGCTGGCAGGAGGCAGAAGTGGCAGCATGGTTCCCATAGCTGTTTGTGGGCATTTTATTACTGCTGGCTGACGTGGTTGGGATGTGTCCCTCCAAATCTCATGTTGAAACGTGGCCCCGTGTCCCCAGTGTTGAAGGTGGGCGTGGAGGGAGATGCATGGGTCATGGCGGCACTCACTCACGAATGGCTTGATGCCCTCCCCTTGGTGATGAATGAGTTCTTGCTTTGAGTTCAATCAAGGGCTGTTGTTTAAAGGAGGCTGGCACCTCCTCCTCTCTCTCCTGTTCCCTCTCTTGCCATGGGAAGGCTCCCCCTTCACCTTCTGCTGTGGTTAAAAGCTTCCTGGGCCTCACCAGAAGCCAGTGCTGACGCCATACTTGTACAGCCTGCAGAACCGTAAGCAAAAATAAACCTTTTTTCTTTTTAAATTACCCGGCCTCAGGTGTTCCTTTATGGCAATGCAAAAGGGACTAAGACACCATCTGTTCCCAAGTCCCGCGGCTTCTTTTATCAAGTGCATGATCTCATAAAAGCGCTCTCAGTGGCACCGAGTGGCCCAGTCAGGGCAGAATCATCTCCGAACAGTCAAGTCAAGGTTTTTCTCAGATAAGAGAGCATGTTCCCAGTGTGCACAGAGTAGCTTCTGAAACACACGAGGACACGAATCAGCAAGCAGATGCCCTCCATTGCACACTCATTTCCTAGCTGTTCTGGTCTGTGTGTGAGAAGTTATTTCAAATGAGCAATGCATTTCCTGGGGAAGAGAAAGAAGAGGACGTGGAAAATAATCCGTGTTGTAATTGGCAACAATAGAGAAGAACGTTTTCAAGGAAGAGCCACTTAACTTTTGTGTTTTGTGTCATCCCCACAAGAGATTCACAAAAGATAAAAGCGGTGTCTCTCTTCTTAGCACACTTGAGTCGTTGGAGATTCTGGCAAAACCTAATCCACGTCTTCACCTAGTTATAGATGAAGACTCGGGACCTTGCCTCCCTTAAAGATTTGTCGACCTGAACTTTGCAGTTAATGCCTCTTCTTTACTACATTTGAAGGTATCTTTTCGGGGGACTGATTTCACACTGACCATATAAAAGGTCATTGCAGGACCTCCCAGCCCTCTTCCTGGGATATTGATGGGTGGCCAGAGTTTCATCCTCCAGAGGCCTAAGACCAGAAGGAAACTCCAAACGGTGAGGAAAGGCAGCAAGTCAGGGATTTAGAAAGCAATTTGAAGGGATGTATGTGTAGAATAGCAGTAGCCAAGACAGGAAGAGACAGAACAAGGCCACTACCCAGGCAAATGCAGCCCGTCTCACATGGCTGCCACATTGCATGCTGAGTCATGATACAGACATTGCTCCCCACTGCAGAACTCCTCATCCATTCGTTCGCTCATTTGCTTTTATTTTCGTTGCCAGTTCATTCTCTGGCACTATATGCCATAGAATTGACTCTGCATTTCTATCTCCAGAGAACCAGTTTATCAAACAGACAACCATTAATTAAAATTGAAGAAAAAAAATGCCTTTAAAAAGAGTGTATCTTTGGAAACTAAGCACTGGAATACTGGAAATCATTCTGTTAGCATGAACCTGCTCAGGCAACATCATCTGAGAAATGGACTCTTTAACGCAGTCATGTGTCATCAATGATGAACAGCATATATGAACAGGGTCCCATGAGATTATAATACCATATTGTTGCTGTATCTTTCCTATGTGTAGATCTGTTTAGATACACAAATTGGTTGCCATTGCATATGGTATTCAGTACAGCCACATGCTGCACAGGTGCGTGACCTAGGAGCAATGGGTAAACCTGGTGTGTGGTAGGCTATGCCATCCAGGATTGTATACAATTCACTCTGTGATGTTTACACAACCATGGAATTGACCGACAATGCATTTCTCAGAACGTACTCATTAAATGACAAGGACTGTACTATAATATTATTAAAAAAGCATTGGAAGGAGCAAGATTAATATATTTTGAAGGTAGTAAAAATTTAGGGCCAGGCCTGGTGGCTCACATCTGTAATCCCAGAACTTTGGGAGGCTGAGGTTGGAGGATTTGCTTGAGCCTAGGAGTTTGAGACCAGACTGGGCAACATAGTGAGACCCCATCTCTACAAAAAATACAAAAATTAGTGGGGTGTGGTGGTATGTGCCTGTAGTCCCAGCTGCTCAGGAAGCTGAGATGGGAGGATCGCTTGAGCCCAGGAGTTCCAGGTTACAGTGAACCATGATCACACCACTGCACCCCAGCCTGGGCAACAGAGCAAGACCCTTTCTCAAAAAAAAAAAAAGTTGGACTTGCTTGCTAATGTTCAATATTTACTTGGATGGTAAATATTTCACCAAGACAGGTGACTTCCCATATCTCACAAAAGAGCATCATTGCCATTATAAACTTAAAAATTGGTTGGAAATCAACACCCTGCAAATGATTTAATTTCCTTCATCAAATCCACATTTTTTGGCTATGAACCCTAAAGGGAAATTCCACAGAGCTGAGCACAATTTGATGGAATATTTTGCTGCCTCCTTTCCTCACGCCCATGGACCAAGCCCTTGGTTTGCAGAAACCTGTGGAACAGAGTTCTGTTTTGGATGACGGTGGGTACGTGGAAAGCTCTTGCTTTGCTATTGCCAGAGACTGATCTCATCTCTGCTTTCCTGTCCCCACTCCATGGCCTCAGCCGAAACAGCATCCAAGGGAGCTGCCATCACTCGTCACTACTGTTCTCAGACGGATCACTCAGTGAAGGCTCTGCAGCTTTGGCTGAGGTCTTTCAGATGCGCAACGCTTGATCCGCTGGCGTTGCTTGTCTCCACTCTGCACGAGGAGCCACAGGCATCCAGGCGTTGTCACACCGAGTCTCTTTCTTCCCATTGGGATTGTGCTCTCGGTCTCATCGCAAGCTCCTCCTGCCTCCTCTCGGCCTCTCCCCAGGCTGTTGCTCCTCTGTTACTCGCTTGCTGGTAGCTTTTGTGGCTCCTCAGAGTTTTGGCACATTGCAGGGTGCATGCTCAGCTCAGCCAAGCCTCCTAGAAGGAGGCTCTCGAAAAGAAAATGTTATTTATTTGGGAATAGGTCACTGAACTGAGAATATGTGCAACATAGTAAATTACGCATTTGTTCAGGGAAGTAAAGGAAGACTAAGATTTTTAAAGAAAAAAATGATGATTACATATGGCTTCTTCCTTCCCACCTGGATATTTAAAGAGGGGAGAAACATGCTGTCCTTCTGGAAGCTTCTCTCCTGTCTCTTTTAGACACTTCAAGAGGAGGCATTGACTTAGACATTTTCATTTCTGTGAAAAGTTTTTCCATTTTCTCATATAATAAATTCAAAAGTGTTGATAACCGCACGTTGAATGTCTGTGAGCATTATTGTGTAAACCAGGATTCTTAATGGCTGATTATTTTGGGGTACTTACTATATGCTAATGAGATATCATATGTGTTCTTTGCAAAAATGCCAAAAGGATAGCTCTAAGTATTCCCCTATTGTAATTTGGACTGGTGAGACGACATAGATTTAGTGAGTTGCCAAGTTCTCCATGCCAGTAAGTGCAGCGTCAGGCCTAAAATTCAATCAGTTCTGTTCATTGTGTCCTTGTTCCAAAGCATGAGCTGTGCACGGTTGTCCCTGAGTATTCTCCTCCCCTCTTCTCCAGTACTGGTCTCCCAAGGCTTATATATGCTTGAAGAAAGAGCAAAATAGAACAAAAATCCTGCATTTATTTTGACTATTATATCAGCCTAAATAACAAACAGAAGGAGGCTGTCTAAAAGAAAATGACATTTATTTGGGAATAGGGCATTACAATGAGAATCCGTACACCGTATAACCTATGTGCTTATTCAGGAAAGTAAAAGAAGAAAAGGATTTTTACAGAAAAAAAAAGAGGATTTTGTAATTATTTTGAGATAATTAATCTTGGCTACAAAGATTACTACTGGGGTGATGCCATTCTGAGGTTGGACAGGCAGTTGCTGGGCAGATGTCCTTGCAGAAGTATTTTTTGTGGTTCCAATGGATAGTCTTTGTGCAAAGTTGTGTTTTTTGTAGAGTCTTTTTGGTTATCAGGCACACAAGCATGAGAACTGTCTTCATGGCCTTCACAGACTCTGTTTGTCAGGGTTTTCTTAACATTAGTGACTCCATCTTGATTTTGACAACTTTCACAATTATATACATACAACTATGATGAAAATATAGGTTCATAGCAATTACTGATCATGGGTGGAGTTATTTAGGGTGCAATTAATTAGCCAAGAGAAGTCCCAGAAGCAGCAGCATGAGAAAGCAACCAAATGTGTTAGAACAATTATGCAGAAAAAAAAAAAAAGCTGAAAAATTCAGGAAGATTTGTCTAACGAAGACCTCAGCTGTCGGAGTTCCTGCCTCCCAGGATGGAGATGGTGTTTTTGATAAGAGACCCGCAGTGAGCGGAAACTACTGGGTGCTGTGCTTAGAGCTGGGTGTCGCACCCCATTCAAGCCTCACAGTCCCGCCAGCGCACTCTTCACTTAAAGATGAGCCACGGATGCCCATCGCCGTTCGGGAACCCAATGCTTGTTCCTGGTCCCTCAACGGGTCTGATGCTCCATGCAGTGAAGCAGCAGCCTTTCTCGGTTTGCTGACATTTGACTTTTCTTTATCTCCTTTTCCCCTCTTTTCACCTTTCTCTCTCTCTCTGCTGCTTTCTCTCCTCTTTCTCTTTCAAACCTACAACAGAGTGTGTTCTCGAGGTCATCTCTGGGCAGCTCAGAATTGTCTTTAGACTGAGAACAAATTTAATTATTTATTTATTTATTTATTTATTTTTTTATTGAGATGGAGTTTCACTCTTGTCACCCAGGCTGGAGTGCAATGGCACGATCTCTGCTCACTGCAACCTCCACCTCCCACATTCAAACGATTCTCCTGCCTCAGCCTCCCAAGTAGGTGGGATTACAGGTGCCCACCACCACACCTGGCTAATTTTTGTGTTTTCAGTAGAGATGGGGTTTCACCATATTGGTCAGGCTGGTCTCGAACTCCCCACCTCAAGTGATCTGCCTACCTTGGCCTCCCAAAGTGCTGGGATTACAGGCATGAGCCACCTCATGCAACCCGAATGAATTTATTTTGAAGGAATCAACTGGCACCTCCAAGGATGGTTTTGACAGCTGTATCCTGGTCTGAGTTCTCACCGAATTTGATTTCTGAATCTTCAACCTTAGGCCGAACGTTTTGTGCCATGACCCTGCTGTGATCTCACACTTCCTCAGTTGTGCCAGGCTGCCCGATGCTGTTCTTGGCACCAAGATCTTCTCATTTCAAGATATTAAATTCATCTCGCATTTGTGCTTTTCTTCATTCGTCAATTCCAGAGTATTGCCTCATTCTGTCACTTCCTCTATAATGCAGTGTATTTTACAATCTCCTCCAGGAATCACAGATTTCATGAAGTGAAAATGTAGAGAACACTTCTCTTTGCCTTTGGGTAGTTTTGTTTCTTTTTGTCAAATATGTTAAGTATAATATGGAAATCTTAATTATTCCTTTTCCATTTTGTGGTACGTATGTCTGTGGGGGGTGTCTCTATATTTATTTGTTTTTGATACAGAGTCTTGCTCTGTCACCCAGGCTGGGGTGCAGTGACTTGATCTCGGCTCACTGTAGCCTCTGCCTCCCGGGTCCAAGCAATTCTCCTGCCTCAGCCTCCTGAGTAGCTGGGACTACAGGCACCTGCCGCCACACCTGGCTAATTTTTGTATTTTTAGTAGAGATGAGGTTTCACCATGCTGGCCAGGCCAGTCTCAAACTCCTGACCTCATGATCTTCCAGCCTCGGCCTCCCAAAGTGCTGAGATTATAGGTTGAGCCACCATTCCCGGCCATATTTATTTATTTTTTGAGTCAATATGCTTATCAGCATTCCATCTTGAAAGTTCTAAATAAGGTTTTTTTTTGAGAAAAACATATTTGGAAGAAACAATGCTTCAAAGAAAATAAGTAGTTTTCTTCATGCTAACAGAGAAGTTACGTGTGAGGTATTAAATACTGTGACTAATGACACATGGTGGGCTAAACTAGAATTGATTGTTGTCTTACCAAACTGTAAATATGTTTAAAAGTGAGGCTATAAGAAATATTATTTAAAGTATTATTATTAGCATTTCTTGATGTTAATAAAATGATAAAGAGTAACTTTAAAAATAATGGCCCATTGCATAATATTGAACACTTAGCATTACTCAAAGGAGGTGTTGCTATTTTCATTTTTACTTTATTATTGTTTGTTTATTATTATATGTTTATTATAATAATATTATTGTTTGTTTATAGATAGAGTCTCACTCTGTTGTCCAGGCTGGAGTGCAGTGGTATAACCGTAGCTCACTGTACCCTCAAACTTCTAGGCACAAGTGATCCTCCTGCCTCAGCCTCCTGAGTATAGGTGCACTTAGAGACAGTAGGTGCACACCAGCAGGCCTGGCTAATTTTTAAGTTTTTTGTAGAGGCAGGGGTCTCATCATGTTGCCCAGACTCATCTTGAACTCCTGGCCTCAGGCAATTCTCCTGCCTCAGCCTCCCATATATTGAAAGCCAATTTAGAGAAGAGACATTAGGGGGAAAAAGAGCCTTGTGAAATGAAACTAAGATCTAAGTGGTGAAATATGGTATCAGAAATATAATTGACATCCTTAAAATGTATTCAAGATTATGCCCAGGAGATCTGGCTGATTTTCCTACTATTTTACTAAAATCTCCTGGATAGTACGCAGCTCACTGGTTAATTCATTTTAATGTAGGTTCTAACAAAATGAGAATATAAACTAAAGGTGGTAGGAGATGTCTAGACTTTGAATTAATATACTTTGTGTTTTTAAAATTTTTAGTTAAAACAGGCTCTCAAACTCCAGCTTTGAAGTATGATTGTGTGAGTCAGTTCAAGATCCGAATCTGGTTTCCGCCTCCTTTTGTGAAAAGTCTCAACGTTCTTCAGCCCCAACGAGAGACCACCGGCCACCCATGATTAACGTGTCTGAGGGTGGCTGCCTGCGAGAGTGCCGTTGAGACCACAGAGCCCCGGTGTTGTGAGGGCAGCAGGCCTGGGGGTGTCCTGCCAACCTCTTGCTTTGCCTTCCGCCTTCGGAGGAGGGTGAGAGTCCTGACCACCCTCTATGACAAAAAGGGCTCTTTCCTCACTCATCTCATTTCCTGGTTCAGACGGCCGGCTTTTAACCACCTTCAAAGCACATTCACAATGATCTTCCCCTTCTGAAAATCTCGTATATTCTCTGTATAAGACCACTTTGTGAACACACAGGTGCACACACATGCACACACACACGTGCATACACACACGAATGCACAGACACACATGCACACATAGTGGGAGATGTCTGATTTCTCTCCCAGGCTTTTCTAGGGCCCTGGTGATGAGGAAATGAAATACCTCTCTGGGCTCAGCTCACTTCCGAAAGGCTTATCTTATCTGACACAATCACAAAACCATAAAATTAAAAGTGAGCCCCTAAGCGGAGGTCTGCTCTGTGTCCTGGCTTAGCAGCCAGAGCCCATGGGACCCTTCACGTGGCAGCAGTGTGCCACTGATCCCGATTTCCACGCAGCTCAGTTCAGAAGACAAAACTGCTTTTCTTTAGTGAAAGCCACAGTTTTCGTTTTCTTCTTCTTAAACAGGCTGAGTTTGCCCGGGCCCCTCGTCTCACTACTGTGAGGAGTGGGCATTTCTTTAAGACTCAGTGTCCTTCTTTGTTACGAGAAGGAAATGAAATCCAGTATTTGCTTAGTCCAGAGTCTGGAAAACTCAAAGAGCCGAGTAAATGGCACCGCTGCTGGGGTTACCGGAGCGCTCGTGGACTCTGCCTGGCCGCCCTGCCCACACTTCCAGTGTCCTGGCGTTGCTGCCCCTGCCCCTTGGGATTTCAATCGCTGTCTGCAATCAGTCCCCTGGGAGAAATACTCCTGCAGAGGACGGGCCATCTCTGCAGGAAGGCCCTGGATCTCGGGATGCCCTGGATCTGCTGTCAGGGGACTCCGGTTCTTAAGAGTGTGTGTCCTGATTCCCAGACGGCAGCGCACTGGCTGCCAGGAGGCGGGCGAGGTGAGACCCAGTGCCAGAAAGCCCTTGGTGCTGCTGTGGGGGACCCTCGCCCATTCAGAGCCACCTGGATGAGAAGAGAAGCCTGGAGCAATCCCTCCACGCTACAGGAGACAGTAGGCGGAGAAAACCAAAGTCCGCCGCCGTTTTCAGCAGAGCGCCGGGCAGGTGGCCTTCCAGACTCCAGGCCATGAGCGTTCACTGGAGGAGACGCTGCCCATGAGGCTGCCTCCTGGGTTCGTGGGCCACCAGCTCCGTGTGGGAGGCGGCTTCGGAGGAGTTTCCCCTTCAGCCCCGTCTCCCGCCGCCCTGCTCTGCTCCCCTGAACGCTGCCGGTGGCTGTGCAACCATCGTTCCAATCATGGTCATTTAGAAAACGACGTAGGAATGATGCTTAATTAGCATGCAGCACGGTGACAATTATGTATGCATCAAATGTGTCGGGGAAACTTTGTTGCTCATTTTCTCTGATTAAGACGCTAGAAGCTGTTCACGTACGCTTGGCTTTTGCGGCTTGGTGACCACGTACGGTGGTGCTGTTCTCACTGGAGTCCTCTGTGAGGCTCTAAATGGCCATGCAGGTCTTTATTCAGATGGGGAGTCTGCCCTTGATCTATGGGGCCTTCTGTGCAGCTTCTGTTGCCGTTGGTTTAGGGCCATAATTTTCCTTCCTAGGGTAAAGCTACTCTAACATTCTGGAGGCAGAGTTAGGGAGCCCTTCTTTTCCGCTTCTCAGCACTTTATAATCATTTAGGATGTAGCATTCACAGGACATTGATTAGTCCAAGAAAAGCAAAGTACCATAAAGGATGCTGTGTACGTGGCAACCACACAGAACACAGGAATCCTCAGGGGCGGTGGGCAGTATGGTCTGCCTGCCCATATACGGCTGTCATAACACCAGGGGAAGTCAGAAATATCACTGTTTGCGGTGGCTCACGCCTGTAATCCCAGCACTTTGGGAGGCCAAGGCGGGTGGATCAAAAAGTCAAGAGATCGAGACCATCCTGGCCAACATGATGAAACGCTGTCTCTACTAAAATACAAAAAATTAGCTGGCTGTGGTGGCACGTGCCTGTAGTCCCATCTACTGAGGAGGCTGAGACAGGAGAATCACTTGAACCCAAGAGGCGGAGGTTGCAGTGAGCTGAGATCATGCCCCTGCACTCTAGCCTGGGTGACAGAGTGAGACTCTGTTAAAAAAAAAAAAAAAAATCACTGTCAAAAGGACAGTGAGAAAATCAGGCAAGAGTATCTGAACCACATATACATTAACTACATGGTGGTCTACAGTGAACTCCAGCCTGGTTACATCTGATCCACCTTGAGGCATAAATAGTGAGCCCCGATACTGAATTCCAGCACCCTTCACATTGCCTCAGTGTGGTCTAGAAAAACTCTTCTCACCAATCTGCCTTGCCCTTTGGTTGCAGCACAAGCACTGCTGTGTGTGCCTGTGTGTGTGTGTGCATGTGTGTGTGTATGTATGTGTGTGATGTATGTGTGCTTGTGTGTGCATGTATCTGTGTGTGCTTGTATGTGTGCACGTGTGTGTGTGCTTGTGTGTATACGTGTATGTATGTGTGCTTGTGTGTGCACGTGTATACGTTTGTGTATATGTGTGTGTATATGTGTGTGTGCTTGTGTGTGGTTTGGGTGCGTGTGTATGTATGTGTTGCTGTGTGTGTATGTATGTATGTCTGCCGCTTTGGGCTGCCCCTTGTGTGTGATATGTGTGCATGTGTATGTATGTGTGTGTGTGTATGTGTGTGCTTGTGTGTGCATGTGTATACGTGTATGCATGTATATGTGTGTGTATATGTATGTGTGTGCTTGTGTGTGTGAGATGTGTGAACATGTATGGCATGTATGTGTGTGTGCTAGTGTGTGTATATGTATGCACTTATGTGTGCATGTGTGTGTGTATATGTATGTGTTTATATATGTGTATGTATGTGTGTGATGTTTGCGTGCATACATGTGTGATGTGTATATGTATGTGTGTGTTTCTGTGTATATGTGTTTGTGTATTTACGTGCATATATGTATATACGCATGAGTGTGTGATTTGTATGTGTCATGTATACATATGTGTGTGATCTGTGTATTCGTGTGTTGTGTATATGTATTCATGTGCTTGTGTGTGTTTGTGATTTGTGTGCTTGTGTGTGTCATGTATATGTATGCATGTTCTTGTGTGTGTGATGTGTGTGTGTGTCTGTGAATATATGTACATGTGTGGTTCTGTGTATATGTGTGTTTGTGTACATGTGTGATTGTGTGTGTCTGTGTGTTTGTGTACATGTGTGATTGTGTGTGTCTCTGTGTGTTTGTGTGTGTGTTTTATGCTATTTGTTAGCTCTCCCTCCCCTGGCCCCTCCCCCGACAGGCCCCGGTGTGTGATGTTCCCCTCCCTGTGTCCATGTGTTCTCATTGTTCAGCTCCCACTAATGAGTGAGAACATGTGGTGTTTGGTTTTCTATTCCTGTGTTACTTTGCTGAGAATGATGGTTTCCAGCTCCATCAATGTCCCCGCGAAGGACATGATCCCATTCCTTTTTATGGCTGCATGTATTCCATGGTGTATATGTACCACGTTTTCTTTATCCAGTCTATCATTGATGGGCATTTAGGTTGATTTCACGTCTTTGCCATTGTGAATAGTGCTGCAATGAACATGCGCATGCATGTATCTTTATAATAGAATGATTTATGTTCCTTTGGGCATATACCTAGCAATGGGACTGCTGGAACAAATGGTATTTCTGATTCTAGGTCTTTGAGAAATCGCCGCACTGTCTCCCACAATGGTCGAACTAATTTACGCTCCTACCAACAGTGTGTAAGTGTTCCTTTTTCTCCACAACCTCACCAGCATCTGTCGTTTTTTGACAAAACAAAACAAAACGAAACTACTTTTAATTTACAATTAAATTTAATGTACTTAGGAGCTGAGGGAGAATTGTAACTTTGCTGGAAATGCTGGAGTGTAACTGAAAACATGACAAAAAATAATTTTCACAGCTTCAGTGAAATTGGTCAGACTAAATTTCTTAACGTTTCCTTAGATCTAACACTCCATGCTTTGATGTGTAAATTAATTCATTATAATCAGAGTTGGTGATTTTAAATGTCCTTTTTACATTTTTTTTAAATTATGATTGCGGTGCTTTTGTTTCTCATTGTTGAGCCGCTTCGAAACTGCTGGAAAGCGGTTGACCTTGAGTACCGAGACATTGCCCCTGGGATATTGTTAAAAATTTGTTTTTTTTAGTAATCTGATGGCGGGGATAAAGGTCAATTTTAGCTCAGCTCCTGTCCTCATAATTATGGGTCACAAGACCTCTTCTCTGAATTAATGAGGTTTGACTGCAATTTAGACTGAAGCGCATAGACCATGTTTCTGGAAGAAACAAGGCCACTCAATGTGTGTGGAGGAAACGAAACAAAACTATACCACTCTCAAGAGTTTTATTTATTTTTTTTAACTTAGAACATACGCTTGAAACATGTGAATCCTGATTCTGTTTTAAATAATATATTCTGAATGATACTTATTTGCTGGCGTTGGATATGCTACACTATATTTAGATCAATAAAGCCCAGAGACCTTTCTGTTATAACAAATGTTCATTTTGGAGATTTGAGAAAACAGAGACTATTAGGGTCAACCTGGGCTATATTCTAAACTATGATGAATTTAAATACGGACACGGACTCCTCAGCAAGAATGTGGCCTGTCGGTCTCATGCGGGCACACCTCTGAGACAGGTCTTTGCCAAGCAGCCAAATTTTCACGAGAAGAGCCAAGGCAGCCCGTTGTGAATATGCAAAAATCGCAGGCACAGTGGCGCATCTTTGACATGTCAGGGAAATGTTCTCACGCGGTGAATGAAATCTCCTGGGAGGGCCATAAATCCTGTGCAACAAATTATACACTAACAGGTTCTTAGGGGAATTCAAATAAATCCTCACAACCGCTTAGCAGGTAATCTCCAGATCAGATTCCCATTTTTCTTAAGAGCAAAATAATATATGGCTTCTTATACTCTCCCAGTGAAATGCTATATATCAAAGATATGAATTTAGTCAAAATATTGGTCTTAAGCCAAAGTGAAACTAAGGGAAAGTTTAATGCTTTTCACCACAAAAGAGAGAGATGAGGGGAATGTGCATAAAATGTGCTTTATAAAGTGAAGCATTCTGGAGGAGAGAAGTGGAAAAATCCAGAGACCCGAGGTCTTCCTAATGTTGTCAAGTTAAGGAAAAACTGCAGAATTGGCTGCACAGTCCCGTACTTGCTCAGCAAGTTGTCATGGAGAGCTGCCCTTGCAATTAACAGATAGACTGCCAAGAAGGGAACTATCTTCACATTGCGTGAATCCTTCAGATGAGTTTTATCGCATTGCAGATCACACATGTGATAGTACAGGGGTTCCATGTGGTGTCTTTCAGGAAGATACTGCCATGGGAGGCTGAGATTTGGTGGAATCTGAGGACTTGCTTGTGTGTATCTCAGTTAGTGGAGAGCTGAGCAAGTTTCCAAAAAATTAGATGAATGCAGATTACATCAATGGGAAATTCAAGTTCTCATTTCTTTTACCAGTGACAGAAGCTCAGGACAAGCATAATCAGGAAAATTATCTTTCTTTTCCACCTCAGTTTACCAAACCAAACCAACCCTCCCCAAAATCTCCTTGTAGCATCTATGAACCTCATGTGTCACAGGGAAAACACTTGTAAAAAGAAATCTTTATTTTTTTTTAAAGAGCCTTCCAAAGGTCATTTATCATTCAATCATCTGTATGCTATCTAGAATTTATGAGTGAGATGCATTTCTGGCTGAAGCTTAAAAGGAAACCTCAGCAGAAATGCTGCACAAAACTTATACACACATGGGGTGGCTCTGAATGTTGTTTTTAATGTTTGAAGCATGACAAGGGATCCTGCAATTGCTGTCCATTGGCTTGAGTTGCTAGGTGTGACTTATCAGACACCCACAGCCAAATTCCTAGGTAAAACAAAGTAGTTTTCTAAATAGGGCATTACTTATTTATTTGGGGGATTTATAAAAATGTAGCCATCATGCAGAGCCTCTAGGTGCATGAATAATGCAAAAGTACAAAACATTAAGAAACAGAAACAAACAGAAGCTAGACGCATAGTTCCATTTCTCTCAGCAGACAGAAACCACTGTTTTGATCAATACATTGAATTACAAAGAGGAATTGCTAAAAAATGCAAATGGGAATTTAATAGGACATAAAAGATTTGGTCATCAAACAAATGCTTTCCTGCCATCTTGCATGCCTGGTGGTAGGAGTGGGTGTCTGGTGAGTGGAGGCTACTGTTGAAACAAGTGACAAAGCTGTTGACTTACAGAATTTTGTCCTGAAGGGGCACCAGGGGGACAGTGGCCTGGCCACAGGAAAGGCAAGAACATAGACTTTTCAGAGAAGACGACGTGGCCCAGTGCTGTCTTCCCCACGTGGTCTTAGGAACTTAAATCTCGAACTCTGGTTCCTTCTTGCGTGTGGCCCTTCCGTGTCCATTTCCTGGTGTCCTGATGGAGCCTGCCAGTGTTTACAACCCATCAGTCTTGTTCCCGTAACTCCATGGCTGAGCCATTTCTGGCAGCTCTAATCCTGACGACTTGAATGAGTATTTTGATCCATTTCTTTTTTCTCTTGGGTGTTAATCTCTAGCCCTGTTTGGTTTGAATCACTGGTTGCCCCGATTTGTCGGTGTTTTAGATGACATTTCTTCAGCTTCTTTCTCAAACTCTACTCTCCCACTGAAAAAGCTGGACCCCTCTGTTGTTTTCCAGGCCTATAGGAAGGACAGAATGGTGGCTATTTGCATGCTCCTGAAGAGGGGAGAAAGAGAAAAAAGTAAAGAACCACGACTCTTCCTACTTTGTTGAGACCGGTTGTAAATGTTGGTAAGAGACAAGGAATTTAGTCACTAAGACTTAAATACAAAAGAGAAATTGCTCAAACACAAGGTAATTACACAAACAGTGTCTATACTCACTAGCAAGAGAAATGTCACTTAATGTAGAAAGCCCCGTAGGCTACTCATTAGTGCTTTTTAAAGCTATCCTTTAGGCTGGTTAAAATACCATCAGTGGAATATCAGGCTGGCATTCTGCAGCGATCCAGCGGAACTGACATCTGTGCTTCAGGAAAGACAGATATTCATGGTCCCGAACTCACCGGGGCTCTTAGAGGAAGGAGCATTAATGTCAGGCCTGAGAAGAGACACTAAGTTTTAAGATGTGAATTGTAGACCTTTACCTATATTCTTCTTCTTTTTTTAATTTAATTTTATTTTATAAAAATGATCTTACTGCTCACAATAGCAAAGTCTTGGAACCAACCCAAATGTTCATCAATGATAGACTGGATAAAGAAAATGTGGCACATATACACCATGGAATACTATGCAGCCATAAAAAAGGATGAGTTTGTGTCCTTTGCAGGGACATAGATGAAACTGGAAACCATCATTCTTAGCAAAGTAACACAAGAAGAGAAAACTAAACACCACGTGTTCTCACTCATAAGTGGGAGCTGAACAATGAGAACACATGGACACAGGGAGGGAAACACCACACACCAGGCTGGTCGGGGGTGGGGGCCTGGGGGAAGGATATCACTGGGAGAAATACCTCATGTAAATGACAAGTTGATGGGTGCAGCAAACCAACATGGCACGTGTATACCTGTGTAACAAACCTGCATGTTGTGCACATGTACCCCAGAACTTAAAGTATAATAATAATTTTTAAAAAGACCCTAAAATGTAAAAATATGAAAAAGAAATTCTAAAATCACTGGAAAACAGGGTTTTATGGAAAAGCCAGATCCTTTAACATGTCTGAGGCTGTGAGACAGTGAGAACAGGCCATGAGGAAGCCCTGTGACCCCAGTGAGGCTTGGCAAGGGTCCACTAAGGTGTGTGGTGGATGGATGTCCCCCAGAATCCCAGGACCTGCCACCCTCCAGGCTCACAGCAGCAGGAACCAGGTGAGTGCTCAGCTCTGGACACATGGAGGCTGGCCTCCGCTCCTGGCCTGGTCCTCATTCACGGTTGATCCCACCAAACCCAGCTCAGCCAAACCAGCAATGCGTGCCGTAGCCGTGTTGCGGGGTCCAGGGAATGACAGAAGCACAGCTACCACTGGATGCCAGCTAATATGGAAGAGAGAAGTCTGAAAGATTCTAACAGAGAAGGTTTTATTGCCATGCTTAGCCTTCCTGGTAAAATCTGTGGTTTTCCACCTGACAACTACAGCTCAGCCTTTAAATACATACCTGTAAGATCTCATTGCCGAAAGTTAGACAAGATTCAGGGCCTAGATCAGGGAGTCAGGAATACACTGAAGGTTTCTGAAAACTTTGACAGATGCCTGCACGTAGAGTGAGTAAGTTTATTCCTAGGATTCATTAATATAGACAAACGAGGGCTTGCTGCTGTAGGTTTCTAATCAGGACGATAGCCTTTGTTAAAGAAGAGGTATACCGCCCAGCAATTTTCCTGTTGCTGCATAAATGCTAGAGAACTGTACCATTGCAGAGCATGGCTGTGAATTATAAGGATGTGGCACACAGCAGACGCCCAGTTAATGTCTGTGGAACGACAGACGCCTGAATAAAAAAATGTGCCCTTGAGGGCGTGGTCTTCATGCATTCCTCATGGCAGGTGCAGCTCGGGCCAGCACCGGCACTGTTAGATTCTAAGTAGAAGGAGGGTCGGTGAAGGCAGGTGAGAAGGCAGTAATGGGAACACACCCTGGCCCCGTGGGATCAGCACACATGAGGAGGTCCCACAGAGGACAGCAGGGACCCCTGGCTTTTTGGTGGCTGTATTTCTCAGACTCACAGTTGGACCTCCAATTAAGTAAAAGAAAATTGAGACAATATGAATGTCCTCTTCTTCTTGGTCTAATAGAGTTTAACATGATCTTTGACAAATTCACTGCAAATTTCTCAGCTGCATAAATGCAGACATCTCCCTACAAACGAGCAGACAGAAACCGCTAAATTTGTGGAAAGATACGCATCTTCATAAAAATAAAGTGGGAAGTTTCAGATATAGTTTTTTTTAGATTAATTTATATCTTGAAAAAAATGGGAGCAAAAAGCCAGCAACTCCCTAAAATGTGTATTCTCATCGAGATTTGGGATTGCATTGCCTCAAAACAGGCAATCTAAGTTTAATAATTAACACTTTTAGGTAAAATACCTGATTCCTGAACTAAAACAGTTGATTATTTACTGCATAATGAGACAGTTGCCGTTGTAGAAATTATTCACAGACCCCAAAGTAACAGATAAGGAAATGGACATTATGAATGACCTGAGAGGAAAATTTCTCAAAATTCTCATTTGGGGGATGGCTGAGATATAAAAGAAATGGCATTGGGTGTTTACCCAATGAACTACAGAAGTTATTCTCAAAGATTGTTAATGTTTTACAAATGTAACTATATATGTCATTAATGTTTATTTTAACCTACATTATATTTATGTAAATAAATAAATGTAAAAATAAAATATAAATGTATATATAAATACAAAATAATTATAAAATTTACATTCATTTATGTAAAATGTGTAATTTAAAAAGTAGATTTTATGCAAGTATAATTATTAAAAGGAAAAATATGTCGCTGAGATATATTGATGATCTACATATCAATAGCTCAAGTAATTCCAAAGGCATTTGGAAGCATGTTGATGGGAAGTGAGAAATCCAAGGACAAGTTTTGTACATGGGGCAGTTAACATGAGAGTAGCTCATATTCTTGATGTAGAGAAAAGGATTTTCAACATGCTTTACATAATTTTAGAATAAAAAGAAACTGCATTAATTGCATATAACTTGAGAAAAACAAAAAAAAGTATGGGGAGACGAGAAATGCATCAGAACATCGGAAAGTACAAGAATTAATAGTAAGAAAGTGTGAAACGATGAAACGAACTGAATCATGGTTATGATGACTGTCAAGATATACCGAGAATATCCATTTTCATGATATTAAAAGGCAATTCTCTCATATTGACTGAGAAGCACAATATATTATTTACAAAGAAATCTAAGAAAACAAGACAAGGAAGAGATAAAAATTAAAAAACTAGTAAATATATACTGTGCACGTGTAAATAAAATAATTCACGGATTTAAATAAATTGGAAAAAGCTGAATTCAAAGCGATAAAACGTCACCTCCATTGAAGATAAAACACTTATAAATATTTACTTACTAAATATCATAGTATCAACAAGAACTGTTAAAAAATTAAGCTATGATTATAATGGAAGCTCTCTTTTACTGACAAATCTAGAAAACCACATAATCTGATCCTAGACAACTGAAGTAATGTAGTTACTAGGCTAAATTCATCAGATGGATGTAAAACATTGTCCATGGTAGTTAAGAATACAGTTTCTTTCCAAATGTATTTGGAACATAAACAACACATAGACTCAAAAAAAGCATGCATTAAATATCTCAAAGTGTAAAGTGTATGCAGAAACCACTGCTCAGCTATACTAAAGCTAGCAATTAACAAAAAAAAGAACCAATTTGCAAAATTTTGAAAAAAACCCCTACAACTCTTGATTCAATGAGAAAACAGCAATTGCGATTTTATACAAAGTGGAAATTAAGTATAATATTATGTTTCAAACACATGCAATCCAGTAAATATTGTACTCCAAATGAAATTCATATTTAGACATATTTTTATTATTAAACTGCAAAGAACATATAATAATAAACTTTTCTTCTTTGGGAAGCAAAACAAATAATGCCAGGAGATATGGAAAAGGAAATATAATATCAGAAATTAAGTTAAATAGAAGACAGAAAGCACCACAATGAATAGAAGACTTCAATAGATGATTTTTGAGAAACAGTCAAAAAGTTATATGTGCATAGACTGCAAATAAAATCCATGAGGGTTAGCCAAGAATCAAAAAACAAAAAAATCCACGTGCAACATTAAGAAAGGAGATATAATGAAAGATCAAGAAAAATTAAGTCGTTAAAGGAAATTCAGTGTAAAATTCCAGGTACTAATTTTTATTTTTACTGTCAAAGAAAAGTTTTTTTAAAAATATGTGTAGTTAAACTATTTCATGGTAAAATTCTTCCTTTCTTTTTTTTTAAATTGACATTATCTCAATTTTATAGAAAAGTTTCATGTAAGCTCCACAAAGCTTCCTAGTTCCTGAACCGTTTGAATGTAACTTGGCCCCAAAAACACCCTCAATTTTTTTACATATGTATTCTACAAACAATGGCTATCTATCTGTCTACTCATCTATCTTTTACCTGTTCTGCTACCCACCTATCTGTCTTCTATCCATCTATCATCCATCAGTCTATCATCTACAGATACTCTACATCTCTCTGTCTGTCTCCCTCTCTCTCTCTTCTCTATCTATCTATCTATCTATCTATCTATCTATCTATCTATCTATCTATCTATCTATGTATCTATCGTCTGTCATCTATCATCATCTATCTAATCTGTCCTCTATGAGCTGTGTAGGTAGCTAGCTATCAATAAATCTATATATCTGTACATAAATGTATACGTATAGAAAATATATATGTCTATCTATCTATCTATCTATCTATCTATCTATCTATCTATCTACCTACCTACCTATTTATTCTATCTCTCCATCCATCAGATCATCTGTTCTATTCTATCATCTCTACCATCAATCCTCTATCCATTCTATCTATCCATCTATTATCTATTCTATCTGTCATCTATTTCTATTTTTCTATCATTCCTATCATCTATACATATCTGTTATCTATTTATCATCTTTGTAGCCGTCTATTTATCATCAATTATCTATTATCTCCATTCATTCACCATCCATTATATTTGTCTATCATCTATCTCTGTTTTTCTATCATCTTTATCTATCTATAATGTGTATGTCATCTACCTACTTACCTGTTTGTTTATTTATAATCTATCAGTGTATCATCTATTACCCATCTATTATCAATTTATTTATAATCTATCAGTCTATCATCTATTCTATCATCTATCCATCTATTATCTATGGATCTATTTATTGTCTATTATTTATAATCTATCAGTCTGTCATCTATCTATTCTATCATCAATCTATTATCTATCTAATTATTATCTATCCCTCTAGTATCTATGGATCTACTTATTTATAATATATTAGTCTATCATTTATCTATTCTGTCACCTACCTATCTATTATCTATGCATCTATCTATTATCTATCAATCTATAGGACCCGCAGACTGTGTGAGGCCAGAGCTGGGTCCCATCCCACTTAATTGTTTCAGCTCCAAAGCCCTTCCCTGGTCGCTCTTACTCCAAGCCACTTTCTTCAGCCTCCTCTGGTTCTGATGCCCTGCCAGGTGCCCTTATTCTGAGACACATCCCCTGCGGTTGCCTTTCCACCCTGCTTGGGACCTGATGGCCTGCACGGGGCATCCACCTTTCATGCAAATGCCCTCTTTACCTGCCTGAGTCCCACAGCCACATGGACTCCCCCTTGCCTCCTCCTCCCCGATTCTGTCCTGGCTCTGGGTTGTCGCGCTCCTCACCTTGGCTGCCACCCCACGCCTTACTTGGCCTTGACTCATGGTGTTTGGGTCTAAATGTTGGAGAGAGGAGCAGAAGATAGAGAAGGACAGGGAAAGGGCAGTGGAAGAGGAAAGCTAAATAAAGACAGATAGGAAAAGAGGAAGTCAATTCTGCTAAGCAAATGAAACTTTTTGAAAGTGCTATTAATACTTAAGCATTTGTCCATGGTGCAGAAAAAGATGAAATTCACTAATTCGTGTTAAAAGCTAAGGTAGCAAGATAGTAATTCTGAAATGTTACTTTAGAGTTTTCTAAAAATTGCCCCTCTCTGCAGAGAGGATGTGAAAACCAATTCTGAGCACAGGAGAGAAGGTTGGTGAAAACTCGTGCAAGTGTTCAAATGCATGTGGGGTGTTCTTTCTTCTGTTTTCCTTTGGACCAAGGTGCTTGAAACTAGGGTGATGACCCAGAAAAGGCCTCTGGGACCACTTCAAATAACACTTTTCATTTACGCAGAAAGTATAGAACTGGCTCAAGCCCAGAATCTGTGCACTGTGCCATGTCTCCAGCATGGCCAGCTCTCCTGTCCTTCCCCATAATCTTCCAGGGGCTTGATTCCCGAATTCCTAAGTAACGCTGATCATATGGGAGTTTTCAGGAAGGGCTGGATGTCCTGGGATTTTTCTGTGGCTGATTCATGTGGTGTTTTTTTTTTTTTTTTTTTTATGGGCATTCTTCTGATTAAAACTAATAAATCACAGCTTGTTTAAGTGACAGTGACGGTTGGATTGTAGTTTTTTCTTCAGGGAAATCTGTTATGGAGAAAATCAATTCACATTGCCTGAAAGAAAATGAATAGGTCAAACACCATGGCAGGGACAGAATCCTTTAGCAGCTAGTTAATCGTTGACATTGTCTGGAGGTGCCTTCATTGTGCTCTAGTGGACACCTGGCTTTTTATTGAAGACATCTTTTTTCCAGAGTTTTCCAAAGTGATTGTCATTTTTCTCCCATGGGTGGAGGAAGGGCCACTGCCTCCTTTTTCCCCAGGTGACACTGGACGACCTTTCCTCCTCTCTCCTTCCTACATCTTCCAGCTTTGATGATCATAGCATCAGGTTCTATTGCCTCTTCAGTGTTTCATAATCCCCTCATTTCCCAACGATCTTGGTATTCAGTGTAACTCTCTCCAAGACCCCTGCTGTTTTAATTCTCTTAGTTTCTGTGCACATGAAGGAGATCTTCAAAACATGGTGGCCTCCATTCCTGGAGCTCCTCCAGCTGTCTTGTCCTGGATCCCACTTCTTCCATCACCATGCATGGAGCTCCTCCAGCTGTCTTGTCCTGGATCCCACTTCTTCCATCACCGTGCATGGAGCTCCTCCAGCTGTCTTGTCCTGGATCCCGCCTCTACCATCACCATGCATGGAGCTCCTCCAGCTGTCTTGTCCTGGATCCCACCTCTACCATCACCATGCATGGAGCTCCTCCAGCTGTCTTGTCCTGGATCCCCTGCCTCTTTCATTGTCATACATGGACCCCTTTGACAGCAGCTCCTGCCTCTCCAGCTTGAGGGCCATGGGCCAGGCATCCTTCTCTCCTACAGTGCCTCCAGCCCGTGGAACCCATGGCACTTTTATTTTCCATTTCTTGGTGCTCTTCCCTGCTCTATGTGCAGCTTTCCCCTCTTAAGCTTACAGTCCATTGTCAGTTGTTACCACTATTCTCTTGGCCCCTCTACCTCTTCATTTGCTGGTTTCTACCTGTGCCCTTCTACAGGGGCAAAACGCCTGGCCCAGTGTTCTTCATCTGAACTGCAGAACACAGAAAATGATTCAGTGGCATTTTTTTTTTTTTACTGTCTTGAGCATGGTACACAACCAGGATCATTTTTGATGCAGAGAAGAGCAGTGAATTCAATGGGACATGAGCAGAGAGAGGCATGGTTAAGATGATGCTTTAAAACCTAAGATCGCCAGGTGCGGTGGCTCATGCCTGTAATCTGAGCACTTTGGGAGGCTGAGGCGGGTGGATCACGATCTCGGGAGTTCAAGACCAGCCTGGCCAAGATGGTGAAACCCCGTCTCTACTAAAAATACAAAAATTAACCAGGCATGATGGCGCTCACCTGTAATCTCAGCTAATTGGGAGGCTGAGGCAGGAGAATTGCTTGAACCAGGGAGGCAGAGGTTGCAATGAGGTGAGATCACACCACTGCACTCCAGCCTGGGTGACAGAGTGAGACTCCAGCTCAAAAAACAAAACAAAACAAAACCCTAAGATCACTGCGCTGCTAAAAGCCTTGCAGCCTTCCTGCCTCACTCAGAGGGGAAGCCCGAGTCCTTGCGATGGCTTACAGTGATTGCATGACCTGCCCCCCAACACCCCAAACCCTTTTATCTCACCCACCACCACCCTTCCTCACTTTCTCATCTCATACTACATTGGCCAATGGGTCAGCTGCACTCCTGGCCTGGGGCTTTGCGATCCTGCCCACTTTGCCTAGGAAGCTCTTCCCCACATACCTGCATGGGTTGCTGCCTCCCATCCTCAAGTCTGACCAGATCTCATGTGCCCAGCGAGGACCTCCTGGCTGTTCCGTGGTGAAGTCCACTCCCCTTTGCCCTTCACTCCCTATGCCTGCCCTGCCTATCCTCTACTTTTCATTTTTCATTTGGCCCGATTGTCTTTCAACAGACCACGTGTTTCTTTATTATTCTTATGCTTTATTTTCCCATGTGCTCCAGCCAGGTTGTGGTACTACGTGGGCAGAGGTCTGTCTGTTTTACTCACGGCTACGTCTTAAGCACTCAGAGGAGTTCTCCTGAGAGCTGATGAAGAACTGTTTATTTGATGCATGAAGAAAAGAGAACATGTATTTCAAAGGAGATGCTTCTGTGGCCCACTCAAATCACAACTGTTCAGTGATGAAAGATGCAGCATGTTAGTATGTGGAGTGTGACCCATGTGTCAAGTTAGTATGTGGGGTGTGACCCATGTGACAGGGTAGTGTGTGGACTGTGACCCGGGACATCTTAATATGTGGAGTGTGACCCATGTGTCATGCTAGTGTGTGGAGTATTTTCCATGTGACATGTTAGTAAGTGAAGTGTGATCCATGTAACAGGTTAATGGGAGTGTGACCCATGTGACATGTTTGTGGAGTGTGATCCATGTGACATGTTTGTGGTGTGCCTCCATGTGGCATGTTAATATGTGGAGTGTGACCCATATGACAGGTTAGTATGTGGAACATGATCCATGTGACAGGTTAGTATGTGGAGTGTGATCCATGTGACATGTTAATATCTGGGCTGTCTCCATGTGACATGTTAATATGTGGAGTGTCTCCATATGACATGTTAATATGTGGTGTGTCTCCATGTGACATGTTAATATGTGGTGCATCTCCATGTGACATGTTTGTGGAGTGTGATCCATGTGACATGTTTGTGGAATGTGATCCATGTGACGTCAGTGGAGTGTCATCCATGTGACACGTTTGTGGTGTGCCTCCATGTGACATGTTAATATGTGATGTGTCTCCATGTGACATGTTTGAGGAGTGTGTCTCTATATGACATGTTTGTGGTGTGCCTCCATGTGACATGTTAATATGTGGTGTCTCCATGTGACATGTTTGTGGAGAGTCTCCATGTGACACATTATTATGTGGAGTGTGATCCATGTGACACATTAGTGAAGTGTGATCCACGTGGCAATTTGTGGTGTGCCTCCAAGTGACACATTAGTATGTGGAGTGTGATCCATGTGACATGTTTGTGGAGTGTGATCCATGTCACATGTCTGTGGTGTGTCTCCATGTGACACACTAGTTTGTGGAGTGTGATCCATGTGACACATTAGTGGAGTGTGATCCATGTGACATGTCTGTGGTGTGTCTCCATGTGACACATTAGTATGTGGAGTGTGATCCATGTGACATGTTTGTGGTGTGTCTCCATGTGACACACTAGTTTGTGGAGTGTGATCCATGTGACATGTCTGTGGTGTGCCTCTGTGTGACATGTTAATATGTGGAGTGTGATCCCTGTGACTTCCTAACGTTCGTCTGGGAATGTGGACCCAGGAAGCACTATTTAAAAATAATTTCCAAAGTAATTTGATATGGCCTGTCCCTTCACCCTCTCCCAAGCCCCAGATAAAATGGCTCCAGGGTAACATACATGCAGGCTTCTTGTATGACTTCAACATTCTTCCCCTGCCTTTGAGCCTGGCTGCAGCCTATGCCACCTTGGAGCCCAGCTCCTCTGTGAAATCTGCCCCGAGGAACCGCAGCACTGTCTCCTTCAAAGCCCCCTTAGGATTTTTGCTTTTTACTGATCATGCAGCACTTAGGACATTTTGTCTTGTGTTATCATTCTTATAAATAGTCTTTGTCCTCAATATCTTGTGTATGCTTCTCTTTGTGTTTTTGTATCCCAAACATCTAGCAGCCAATAAACTTGTGATGATGATGAAAACTGGAAAAAAATAGTGAGAAAAATGGCAAGAAAGGATCGCAGATCAAACATGACTTAGAAATGAGGTACAATCCATGCTCGCCTGCGATCCGGGTCAGTTTGTGCTTTTCTGGGTGTAGAGTTGCTGTGGATTGGAAGACAGAGAAGAAAGCTCATCTAGGGCGGGGGTGGTGAGGGCAGTGGGGGGCAGAGGGAAGGAGGCCAGAAACCCACAGGCTAATTTGTGGGGAAGATGGAGGATGCTTAGTGCAGTGGATCTTCTGAAATGTAAATGGCAGTGGGATAACTAAGTATGTATTTAAGGCTGCGAAAATACACCCTCTGAAGCTAATGACAACATAATGATCAAAGATATCAGTGTGGTCTGAACAAGCTAACAGCCTGCGTCTCTATGGCGACAGTCTCTCCCATCGCTGCTGAGAAGCTCCAGAATTAATCTTGACAAAATTCTGGTAAAAAATTGATTAAAGTAGAAAATGACTCTGCTTTTTTTCTCTTTCTTACTTTATTCCACTTGCCAGGTTGAACAAAAAAAGCCTCATATACAAATCCCCAATTCACATAGGAACTGGTAATGTAAGTAATGTCTTCACTTCTGTGAGCCTATTATTAGGGTGAGTGAGCCTGACATGGGAGTTAAAAATGCCTAATTCGTGATTGAACATTTTTTCCCCTGCACAATATCACGTCATATGGCCACATGCTGGGTACAATACACCTCTGATTAGGAGCAAACCTCTGGCTGATCGATCATGATATTAAGCAAATATTACTACAGATAGGGCAGACCTCATCAGATCCCGAATTCCTGGAGCACCCACCCTTTGTATCAGTCACTCAGCAATTGATTTTTTACTTTCTTGTGATAGCTCCAGTGTTTTGGGGGTAAATAGTTAAAAAAAAAAAATTGGAGACAGCATCTTGCTCTGTAGCCCAGGCTGGAGTGCAGTGGTGCAATCATAGCTCACTGCAGCCTCAAACTGCAGGGCTCCAGCAATCCTCTCACCTCAGCCTCCCAAGTAGCTGAGACTATAGGTATGCACCACCATGCCTGGTTACCTTTACCATTTTTGTAGAGATGGGGCTTCCCTATGTTGCTCAGGCTGGCCTCAAACTCCTCCATGCAAGTGATTCTCCCACCTCCGCCTCTTTAGTAGCTGGGACAACAGGTGCATGCCACCACTCTTGGTTAATTAAATTTTTTTTTGTAGAGATGAGATCTCTCTATGTTTCCCAGGCTGGTCTGAAACTCCTGGCCTCAAGCAATCCTCCTGCTTTGGCTCAAATAGCTTTTTGAAATCTTCTCTCTACGTTTTAAAAGCATGTCATATGTTTGTACCCTGCATCTCCAGCTGTTGAAGGTTCTGAGAATCAGAGCTGCTGAGAGGTGTCTATCAGGTTTATATTCTACCAGTCTTCCTAAATCACAGAAACTTAGAAGTCTAGTGAAGAGAAGTAAAGCCATCACCAAACTCTAATAGAGCATTCATCTGACTAAAAAACACATTTGCTATCGTAGGGAAGTGGTTTGTGCTTCTCACACACTCCCAGGGCTCCTCTGAACAGTTCTGGGTATTCCAGCCTCACTCTAATGCCCAACACCTGCATCTTTGGTGAAACGCTATGCCAGGGTTGCTGGAACCCCATTTGTCCATTTGCACGACAGAACCAGGTGTCCAGGTGTCAGGGAATCAATAAGCCCTTGCCTATAACAGGTATGCACATCTGTTCAGTGAGTCACCTCCTTCCTGGACCTTTTGCCAGAATTCTGAGCTACGTATTTTTCTTGGTTTCCCAGTTTCCCTGTAAGATTAAGCATCAGCTGCCCATGGCCTTAATTGTGCAGTGCTAAGTGTCTGCCTTCCCTGCCCTAGTCACTTCCTTTTTTCCTGGTGTCCCTGCACCTCCCAGTACACTTTGCACAGTCCCCCTTCCTCTCAGGGCTTGCTTCTCAGGAGAACCTCACCTAGACAACAGGGACCGACGTGGTCCTAGGAGCCAGTCCTGGATGGGACTGTAGGGTTGGGGCATCTGCATGTCTGATGGCACCTCAGTGGCTGGTAGGGTGTGGTTATCCATGATTGGTGCATTAATAAAATGACTGAGATGCTCCCTGTCTTAGCCTACTCGGGCTGCCACAACAGAGTACTGCAGACCGGGTGGATTAAATGACAGACATTTATTTCTCAGACGTTTAGAGGCAGGGAGTCTGAGATCAAGGCGCCAGCATATTTGGCTCCTGGAGTGGGCTCTTCCTGCCTGCAGATGGCTGCCCTCCTGCCGTGTCCTTCCTCACTGTGTCCTCACATGGCCTTTCCTGGGGGCATGCGCCTGGGAGACTGAGATCTCTTTGTCATCCTCTTCTTTTAAGACCATCGGTCCCATCTCCGACCGCTGCTCACATGACCTCATCCAAACTCTTGAAGGGCCAGCTCCACAGCCCATCACATGAGGGTTAGAGCTTCAAGTCTGAGTAGGTCTGGAGGGCACAAGAGGGCCTGATGACCAGACGGCCCCAGCCCATTCCACCTCCCCTGGTGGGATGGACACTTCTCCATCAGCCTGCATCTGTGTTCCTAGGACCAGCGAATGGAGAGGAAACATTTGGACCTTTTAATGGTGAATTCGTTCCATTACTGGAGAACCTAAAAATGGGCTCCAGCTGTCCCACAGCCCATTTGGGGTGGTTCCGAAGGGGAAGGATGAGGTAAAATTTAAGGGGTGAGACATTGTTTTAAACCATCAATTTGTCCTCAACTTCTTTGGAGGGAATCGTGGCTGGAGGTAAAGATGGGTCTTTAGAGAGAGAGGTGATGGCTTGGCTATGAATGAAAATCTGAGGAGCAAGCCTGGCAGATCTGAGCAAGGACCGCTGGGGAAACCACATGCTTGGAGTTAAGGGTGCCCCACATCCAAAGGTCTTTGAGCCTCACCTTGATGTCTCCCAGATAACGTGCGCCCTGCAGAGGGAAGAAATGACTCATCCAGGGAAAGTTTATCCAACTCGTCTCTAGAGCATGGTGGGCTCAAGGATGGAACGGCCATGGCTGCCTAGATGGCTGCTGTGCATGGCTTCCCTGGCATGATTTCTGCTCCTCCAACGGATTCAGGGATGGCCCCTGCTAAGTGCCCTTAAGGGGTCCTCCATGTTGTGGTAGCATGTTGAGGACACCAAGCACTTTCCATCATGGGGCTGTGTGGGCTTTGCCCTTCATGGGGCTGATGGACACCTTGGGCACTGCTCTGTACTTTCAGCCTTCAGGGAGCTGGCCAGCACCTTCAGCACAGCCTCACAGATTGCATTGTTGTCATGCGATTCTGCATCTCATACTTCGGATAAAGAACCCGCTGCATTAATTTCCCATTGCTGCTGTACCAAATTACTGCAAACTTGGTGGCTTGAAACAGCACATTTTTTTTTCTTGCATTATTATCTCATGGTTTTGTAGATCGGAAGTCTGAAAGGGCTCTCACTTGGCTAAAACTAAAGTGCTGGTAGGGCTTGTTTCTTCTGGAAGCTCTATGGGAAAATCTGTTTCCTTGTCTTTCCCACCTTCTGGAGGCCACCTATGTTCCTTGGCTCACAGCCCCTTCCTCTATCTTCAAAGCCAGTGCTAGCGCCAGCCTGTCCAGCCTTTCCCATGCTGCATCACTCTGGTGCTGACTCTCCTGCCATCCTCTTCCCTCACACTAACCCTGGGGATTACACAGTTGCCCACCTGGAAAATCCAGGTTATTCTCCCTATTTTAAATGCATTGACAACTACAATCCCTCCTTGCTTATAACAAGGTACTCCAGGTTCTAGGGACATTTTATAAATGAATAAATTGAGATTCACAGTGGGGACTAACTGGCCCAAGACATTTTTTGGGGTGCATCACTCTGCCTTTGATACCAGTTCATGGTGCAGAGGTTGTAACAATCAGACAGCCCGTTGGCATTGCCACATGCTGCAGTGTTGGAAAGCCCTGAGCTAGCAGACATCCATGTAGCCTCCCAGAGAGGTGCAAAGTCTCCAGCTCGACGTGACAGCTGGAAGGGCTGCAGCATCTCTCAAGGGTCTGTGCACATCTCCTAACTGGAAGAAAGCCGCTCACTGGGTAACAAGTGGTAGAAGGAGGCCCCTTCATCATGACCCTGAAAAACCCGCTTGGAAATCTTGGACTCCAATTTTTAGAGCTTGGGCTCTGCTCACCTGAGGGTCCTGATTCCCATGAGAAGGGAATTTTTCGAGCAGGAGTCTCATGACTGTTACATGAAGGCTACATTTATGGCTATAGGACTTCACCTGTGGGACTTTTCATGGTCTCCAATAAGTAGACAAAAAAGAGATCATTCTGCTAGCAAAGACAATGGACCCTGAATACCATAAGAAGGTAGGATTGCCACTCGCTGTGTGGGTGGGAGGGCATGTCTGGAGACTAACAGGTTCCCGGAGGGGCTTTTGTGGCATCCAAGTCCAGTAAACACTGTGAGTGAGAAGCTGCAGCAGCAGCCATCAGCCTGACAAAGGCCTCGACCGGGTGCCGACCCTTCAGGCGTGAGGGACTGGGCTCTTCCTGCTGGGCATGTAACTGCCACCAGCCAACATGCTGACCGAGGGTGAAGGGGTGTCTGGAATGGGTGGAAGAAAGAGAAGGTTCACATAAATGATCACCTTGGGGCCAATGGCAGCATGAGCAGGT
This sequence comes from Symphalangus syndactylus, assembly GCF_028878055.3. NCBI lineage: Eukaryota > Metazoa > Chordata > Mammalia > Primates > Hylobatidae > Symphalangus > Symphalangus syndactylus. Next base: position 8,218,550 of record NC_072432.2, on the reverse strand, counting down.
CTCACTACAACTTCTATAAAACTGTCTTTTCCTCTTTTTTAATTTCTTGTAAGAATTGGGACTAACCACCACCTGGAGGAGAAGGCAGATTGACAAGGGAATAACCAGGTATGAGGAGAGGGAGGATTCGCATCGTGGCTGCTGCTTTTCTGCTGGGACTCAGGCCCACTGGCCGCTGCCAGGAAAGCCGGCTGCCCCTGAGGCTGGCAGCATCATCCCCAGGGGCTGCCCTCAGGGTACTGGGCCCTCTCTTGCTGGACACCCATACAGTCCACTCATCCAGTGACAGATGAGCTTGAGGTTTAAAGTTTCCTGGGCTCTGGGCCACCATAGCTGTGAGCCACACTTCATATCATTTCTGAGAGCTTCCCTGCAGGATGAACTTCAGTGGCTTTCGCTGGTGTTGGGTTTAACCACGCACTCGTTATCGGGAGCCTTCACTTCTCCACAGCCTGTGTTCACTCCCGTGCTGATGCTCCTGCACGTGCAAAACAACACACATGCAGCACGCATGCAACATGCGTGTACCCCACCCAGGGGCAGCTGAACACACATGTACTCCACTCGGGGGCAGCTCAACATGAGTGCACTCCACCCAGGGGAAGCTCAACACACGTGCACTCCAACTGGGGGCAGCTGAACACACGTGTACTCCACTCGCGGGCAGCTCAACACGCGTGCACTCCACCCAGGGGAAGCTCAACACGTGTTTACTCCACCCAGGGACAGCTCCTGCGGGACTCGAGTCTGAGGGGAGCACAGGGGCCGGGATGACTGCCGTGCACCACAGCCGGCAGGCATTCAGATCTGCAGGTTTTGTGTTTTCAAAAGCTTGGAATAGACAGGTCATTCCTGGTCTCTTATTTTGAATCATGGAAAAAACTAGCTTTTATTGTAGTGAGCAAAAAAAAAGTTTACTTTTTAATTGTCCACCTAATGAGGAAGACACTGATAGCTGTAAGGCACCCATGATGTGCTTTCAGGCACCGATGTAAAAAATTTACGCGTATTATCTCACTGATTTATCATCATATTATGAGATTGCTGTATTGTCCACATTTTATTCATAAGGAAACCGAGGTTTCGAGGGGGTGAATGACTTCCGCAAGATCACACAGCAGGAGGTGGGGCTGGGACTCAAACCACGCATCTTTGGTCCTGATCCCATGCAAGCTCCAGCTCATGTTGCTCAGGCTGGTCTCGGACTCCTGTGTGCAAGTGATCCTCCTGCCTTAGCCTCCTTAGTAGCTGGGACTACAGGTGCATGGCAGCACTTTCAGATAATTAACAATTTTTTTTTTCAGGGCCTCAAGCAATCCTCCTGCTTTGCCTCAAAAAGTTTTCTAAAATCTTCTCTTTCCCTTCTTTTTTTTTGAGATGGAGTTTTGCTCTTGTTGCCCAGGCTGGAGTGTGGTGGCACAATCTCGGCTCACTGCAACCTCCACCTCCCGGATTTAAGCAATTCTCTTGCCTCAGCCTCCCAAGGAGCTGGGACTACAGGCGCCCATCACCACACCTGAATAATTTTTGTATATTTAGTAGAGATGGGGTTTCACCATGTTTGCCAGGCTGCTCTTGAACTCCTGACCTCGTGATCCGCCTGCCTCGGCCTCCCGAAGTCCTGGGATTACAGGCCTGAGCCACTGTGCCCGGCCTTCTCTCTCCTTTTTAAAAGCGTGTCATATGTTTGTACCTTGCATCTCCAGCTGTGGAAGCTTCTGGGAATCAGAGCTACTGATGGGCGTCTATCAGTTGTACATACTGCCAGCATTCCTAAATCACAGAAACTCAGGAATCTAGTGAAGAGATGTAAAGCCATCACTAAACTCTAATATAGACACTCAAAGTTGTGTGTCTCTGGTCCTGATGCTTCCCTCTCACACCCTCCCCAATGTGGCTTACTGTAGCCCTCTGAGCCCTGCCTATTTACTTGATCTTGTTGACAATGGATGAGGCTTCCAAGGAGATCATTATGTCTTGAGATAAGGTCAACTCAGGGAAGCCAAACTACATCATTCCGTTGGCTGGTGACCTATATGCTGATTAAAATTAAGTAACATAACAGGCTCCACATGATTTATTCCTTTAAATATACTGTAATTTCCCCTGTGCTTTGAATCACATCATCCTCCTTTTCTCTCAAGAACAGACGCCACGCCTTCATCCAAGTGTTTGATTTGTTCACTGAAGAGCTGCAACCAGGTCATAAAATAGGTCAATTTTTTAAATATATGTCTTATAGGTCAGATTTATTTAAAAAAGGCAAAATTGAGGGCAGATGCATGAGTCATTGTGCAGTTTTTTACTTTTGAATTCTGCCTCTAAGAATGAGGCAACCTACATCTCAAAACAAATGTATCTGCATAGAAGAATCCAGGTTCTTGTCTATTCCCTCCTCATCCTCAATTTGTGAATATGCAACTACAAAGTTAAATTCCCTTTCCTTAATTTTTTTCTAGGATAAATACTGTCACATTGTAAGCTTCTTTATTTATCTCGTTCATTAAATAAGCCAATTCCATGTGCCAGGCACCGGGTTAGTCACCCACTACATCAGTCAGGGTCCCCAAAGACACAGCAGGCTCTCACAAGGAGTAAGGGAGTTTAGTAAAGTGCTAGTTACAAAAGGGTGGGCAAGCTGTAGGAAAACCAGCAAGCCAAAAGGCAGTCAGGGACTTACAAGAATAGGGTTAGTGACCGCCAGCTCTGGAGGGGGTGGTGAGGGTAGTTAGAGAAGCTCAGAGTCAGCCCAGCCATATGGACAGCCTTGCTTGTCAAAGAAGGTGGCCCCCTGTGGGGTTCCCCATGGAGGGATGGTGAGATTGAACTCTCTGCCTAACTCCTTTCATCTGTCTCCTGGGACTCCCCAGCCCCCATGCCCACCCAGAGGCCACTGGGATGTGCTGCAGGGCAGCATCTCAGAGCACAGGGCTGGGTGGGAACTTGGGGGCATATATGGGGAATAAAGAAAAACCACCATGGCTGGGCGTGGTGGCTCATGCCCATAATCTCAGCACTTTGGGAGGCCGAGGCAAGTGGATCATGGGGTCAGGAGTTCGAGATCAGCCTGGACAACATAGTGAAACCCTGTCTCTACTTAAAAAATACAAAAATGAGCTGGGTGTGGTGGCACACACCTGTAATCCCAGCTACTCAGGATGCTGAGGCAGCAGAATCACTTGAACCTGGGAGGCAGAGGTTACAGTGAGCCGAGATCGTGGCATTGCACTCCAGCCTGGCCACAGAGCAAAATGCTAAAAGAAAAAAGAGAAAAAAGAAAGAAAGAAGGAAGGAAGGAAGGAAGGAAGGAAGGAAGGAAGGAAGGAAGGAAGGAAGGTAGGAAAGAAAGAAAGATCACTGTGCTGCTGATACCAAGACACTCAACCTGATAGTCTTGTGATGAGATGGACATGCCAGCTACAACCTAAACATTTCTTTAATTCAAGCAAATATGAAGTGAAGTGGACACACAGAGGGTGTCCTAACATCATCCTGAGGAAGGTGGGAAGGCTTCCATAGAAAGCAGTCCTTAAACTGAGATTGACGGATTCTTCAAAATACCATATCACTCACCTGTGAAAAATAACTAGTAACAAAGACAATCACTGAGAAATGAGGCCTTATGAGAGTTCTGCAGCATTGCAAGGTGTATGTTAATTTAGTGTTCATTGGTACAGCGATGTGGAAAGGTATATTCATGGAAAGAAAAAAAGACCAGACAAAGAAAAGTAGTAGAACTTTCAGCACCAGTGCACACCAGGAAAAAGTATTTAAGTAGACGAACTCAGGAAGGGTATCAGCTGATGAATTGTCTTGGAGAAATCAGTTAAGATAAGCTAACCGAAATAGTTTTTACATAAGCAAAAGCTAACCACGTGCTAAAAATATGAGGTAAATCAAGAAACCCAAAATACACTGATAAAATGAGCAGGCCAAAAATAATCTATAAGTATTTCGTCTGTGCTTCTACTAGTAGCAACCAAACGAAGCAAAGAATCAAGTATTTTGAAGATATCCTACTGGCTTACCTTTTGGCAGAATTCTGAATAAATAATTTAAGTGTCTTGGTAAGCAGAAAATGTGTATAAAGGGGAAAAAAGCAAAAATGTAGAAGGATTAATCAAAATCCTTAATGTTAATGTGAATAAGTGTTTATAACTCATGCTCAAAAAAGTCACCTAATTTTTGTAAAAGATCTGGAAAATGAACTTGCAGCAAGCTCTCAACAAGTCCCACTGGACGGCACAAGGTCTTCATCATGGCAGCACAGTGCGTTGGCACCTGCCAATGAACATCATGCTACTTGGTTAGTTTTCTCTCTCGATGTCCCTCTTTTCCTGTAAGATTTTAAGTCCCTTGCAGGCAAGGAGGCTGACTTATTCCTCTCGCACAGTGACTTGTAGATGGTCACAGCTCCAGAAAAAATTTATCACCCTAAGGGCATGTTTAGTGAGTTTTTACTGAGAGATCAGGCTTCATAAAATACCATGGGTTCTTTGTTGAGAGGGTAAATGCTGTCATAAAGAATCAAGCAATTCTTCAAGTGCTCTTCATGTCTCTGGCAGTGGTTAAGAGGAATATGCTATCATCGGAAGCACTTTGACAGTGATGGGTGAGAATGGCTGTGTCCAAGACAGGATCTGATGTTATTTATAGCATTTTAATGGGTAAATAGGGAGAGATGTGATAAAAAAGATGTGGAAACCAGCATGAGAGACAAGCTGAAATCTATTGTAAATGCGAATGTAGATCACAACGCTGACAAATCTAGTTGAGAGTGATAGTTTGAGAAAGGGATTGAGAAAGGATAGTTTTGTCCTATTCCAGTCTGACTGGGGAAAGAAAAGTTAAGCTATTCCACAGCCAGGAGGAGGAAAATAAGTAAAAATCCAAGGAGAACAAAGGTGAATTAAGAAACAAATTATAAAGATGCTACATTAAATATTTACTACAATTTTTCTAGCTAGGAGGTAGAAAACTCATTCCAGCTAAATTAATCGATCATTCTATTGAGTCACTGTAGTGGCCTCAAAAGTAGGTCTTAAACAACAGAGATCTAGTTTTGCACAAAGACAGTCCAGATTTCTCTTTATTACTTTAACATGCTGTGTTTTTGTATCACTTTCTTGTTAATAAAATGTGTTTATTCCAATGCCACATTTAACCCTCACGATAATCCTGTGAAGTTAGTAACTCTTTCTTACAAATGGGGAAATGGAGGCTCAGGGGGGTAAATGATTCATACGGTGGAATTCACACATCTACATAATGGTAGAACTGAGATTCAAACCTGGCCTTCTCATGATAACCTTATTCATTTCACCACACTAAAATTTGGTTCTGGTGAATGTTTATTGATTGGTTAGAACAAGTTATAAAAATAATCAGTGGTTTGGTTAATATTTATTACAGAAATATAATATAGAAAGATCTTTTTCTCATACCTGAATGAAGAGAAATTATTTTATAAGAAAATAAATCAGAACTCAAGATTATTTTTGAGGGTCTCGTGTGGGAACACCATCTATGAGGAGGCAGTGTAACATAGTGTTTAAAAACATAGACTTTGTCAGACAGACCTTAGTCGGAGGCCTGACTTTGCCACCATTTTCTTCTGTATCCTGCCGCTGGACATCATCAAGTTTTTTTGCTCATCTTTGAAGTGGTTACCTTCTCAATAGTGTTGTTATGGAATTTAAGCAAGATTAAACCTAAAGAACTTGGCAGGGTTCTAACACAATATTCAATAAAGAGTGATGTTATTATCATATTAGCATTCCTAAAACATTGTGGCAGATTATTATAACGGTTTCCCTTCGGGGTCATCCCTCCCTGCATCCACACCCCTGTGGGCCTCTTCTCTGCCACCATATTGACTCCATGCGACTTGCTTTGGCCAATGGGAGATGAACACAATTGAAGCAAGCACATTCTTGACAAATGTTTGCGTAGCTGGGCTTACTCTCTTGTGTTGCTGGGCTGTTTTCCTCTATAGGAGAAGCCAGGACTTGTTCACTGGAGACAAAACCAGCTCTCAGAGAAATGACTAAGGATGTCTTAGACCAGCAGCTCAACAAGCCATCAGATGACTGCACCTATATGATTAAATCAAGGTGCAAGCCGGAGAAAAACCATCCAACCATCCAGCCGAACCCAGCCCAAACTACCAACCCACAGAATTATGGGCTCACAAATAGTTGTTTTCAGACAATCATTTTTAGGATGATTTGTTATCCAGGAATAAATAAATAAATTTGAAAAAGTAACTGGTACTTTGAAGTTGGATGCTGTTGTAACCAAAACCTAAATGTGTGGTATTGGCTTTGGAACTGAGTGATGACGAAAGGAGGGAAAAAAAGTAAAGAAACTTCTACAGAAGGTTGGGAAAACAGCGACGTGTGTAGTGTTATGAGAATTAACAAAATGTTGTCTCCCATATTCTGAGGGGAAAAAGCCCCTAATGGACTTGTTGATTAGAGCTAAAGAATTATATTTAAGTAGGATGTTGATAGATTTTGTTGGATGCTTGTAGATGTAGGATAAAGTACTACAAGAGAAAGATGACTAAGGAAGAAACTCTAGTTTTCCAGCAAACTTTAGAGAAAACATAAAGAACTGAGTACCTGCCAGTGGGAAAATAAAAGATTCTCAAAGTAAGAAATGATCTCAAGTCATGATCAAATCAAACGTGTGGCTACACAGCCCCTTTAAAAAATGTTTAAAAAAGATGTATAGCAAAGCTAGACAAACAGACTTCTAAAAATATTAAAGGAGTTGTTTAAAGTGTCAAGACATGCTCAACATAGAAAAAGATCTTTCTCAAAAAGAATTAGGATATAGGCTTTTTGTCATGGAATGAACTTCAATAAGATACATCAGGAGGCCACAAAGTTTTTAAAGAAATTGTGTCAGTGTACACCAAAAGGATTGTGACTGTTCAGAAATTTTTTAAAAGACCCTGTGTTTCTAACTTTCTATAAGGAGGCTTTAGGCTGAGAAAGCTGCTCAGCTGCAAACAACTCCTTTTTAGAAAAAGATGTCTTACAGGATGGAGCCAAGAGGTCAGAAGGCAGAGCAGAGAGCCATGGAGAAGAGTGCACTGAGGTGCTACTCTCAGGTAGCAAACATGGACGCTTGTCAAGAAATATGCTACTTTTGCTGGGGAACTGGCAAGGTGTGGCTTGTTGGGTTTCATGATTACCGTGGTCTAGTGACTGCTTTGCACTTCTCAATCCTCACCTTTTAAAGTAGGCGTGGCTGTTGCAGTTATCTAGTCTTTGTCTTAATGCAATCAGGAGGAACTCCACCTGAGAAGTTGCACTTGAAGAATCTCATTAGCATCTGAACCTCATGCAAGCCACATGGTTGTGGATTTGGGGCCCGATTCAGTGACTGGATAAATCTTGGCATCTTGGGAGGAGATGAGTATGTTTTGTAGGTTAGAGACGTGAGTCATTGGCATTGAGGCTGGCCTGTTGTAAATTTTTGTAGTATTAGTCCCCATTGGATACCTCCCTGGATTTATATACTTGGACAGTCCTGGTCATATAGACTCTGGGCTTAGACATGAAACTTTATTTGGCCAATGAAGCATTAACAATTATAATGCAAGCAGGTGCTGAAAATGAGCTTTCTCATTGAGGAATTCCATCTCTTGATCCTAGGGACTTTTCCTCTATAAGAGGAAGCACAGGGTAGTCTGCTGAAGAAATATGGCTCAGGCACCTGCCAAAATCACCTACCAGACATGTGAATAAGGTCAACCAGAAAACTGTAGCTACAGAGGTGACTCCATGGATACCAGCAGAAGAGTCACCCAGCTGAGCCCATTTCCAGCTACTGACCCACAGAATCCCAAACTAATGAGATTTTCTAAGCTACTAAACTTTCAAGGTGTTTTTTTCACAGCAATTGATGAAATATATGAATTATCCAGTATCCGTCCTGCCAAGTCTCCTATGCTACTAAAACAACAGTTGAACTAGAAGTATCCAGGGAGGCGTTCTTGCAAAGTGAAGTCCACAAATACCCAGCAACAAGGAAAACTGTCAAGTAAGAGACAAAGAACTTGAAGACGTGTCATGATGCATTCATTGCGTTTCTTTAATTTTCCACACAAAACTCTTGTGACTGATTTTCAATGTCTTCAAATGGCCAACACTTTTTTTCTATGAAAAAGAATATACTCAGAGAAACAACAAAAGACAGAAGAGAAAAAACATAGAATTAAAACAAAGAAGATAGGAAGATAAAGAGAAGTCAGCCATGGTAAAATCAGTGTCCTAGAGGTAGATACTTAGAGGGGAAGCTATGTAGGAACAGAAAGACCCTGCTGGACACATCAGGACCTTCTGTCTCTTCTACCAGTTCTCTTTAACTTTCAAAAGTAACATCTCAAAGGCAAAACCCAGGCTTTCTAAAACAAAGCCCTCTTCTACACAGCATATACACATAAAACAATCTTTTGCTCCTTTAGTGGTCACTGGTTAGAGGAGATCATCCTGGGAATATTTTGCAGAGAAGCTCTTAAGCCGTCATTGATTAATTGCTCCGAAGTGTGTATAAATCTGAAGAATGATATGAGCAGAAGTACCGAAGTTTTCTTGACTTTTTGATTTCCTCTCTTCCAGGCTATCAGATTGGTCTCTTCTTTGCTTACCTAAGTTTGTCCTTTAGAGGTAATTCTAGGGCCTAATTTTTCTTAGTTCTTGATTTAAGGAATTGGGGAGAAGAGATTGTCATAACTGGCTATGTAACAATTTTCTCAGAGACCTGTTTCTCCCCTGTGTAGGTCTGGATTTGGAGTAGAGATGGTAATAAGAATCCCATTTCAGAGTAGATCTAAGCTGTATTCTTTAAAACATTTTTTAATAGCAATAAAGCAACTATTTTTCTCTTCATGTCTATTTCTTAAATTTTTCAGAGTCTACAATGGGTATGTGATTGCCAATCATAGAGACACTTAGCAGGAAACACATTAGAAATAACGTGTCCTTATACCAATAAATATGGATTAGATTAAATCTGAGTGTAAAGTAAAGAGAAGTACACGGATTATTGTTCACGAGTTAATAATAGCTATCAGTTATTGGCCAACTGCTGTGTCTTAAAAACTTAGATTCATCATATTTTGTCCAAATCTGCAAAATAGGGCTGACTACTGTTCTTATTTTATAGATGAAGATACCTCTTAGAGACATTAACTTCTCCAAAGTTCAGAGACTTGCAGAAATAGAATTCAAACCCAGACCAACTCAACTCCATGCCTGAGCTGGTATTTCCTGAGCTATTTCCTACGACATTGTGCTACCTCTTTATCTCGGTTTTCTTTCTCCTTTCCCCTCCCCTTACCTCTCCTCCTCCCTCCTCTCTCCTTTCCCTCCCTCCCTCCCCCCTCCTTTCCTTCCTTCCTTCCTTCCTTCCTTCCTTCCTTCCTTCCTTCCTTCCTTCCTTCTTTCCTTCTCTCTCTTTCTTATTAAAGAAATCTCAGAAGCAAAATTTCGTATATGGCTTATTCAGAACAACAGAAGGGCTATGTTTCTCTTCTCCACAGTAGTAAATGCAGTTATTAAGATAATAAAATTACTCATCTTTGTCACCATCGTCCAGATTAAAGAGCTGTCTGAACACTGAAACAGCACTTTTGTGATTAGGTTGATTGGTATTTATGATCCTTAATGAGACATAATACAGTCATTTGTGCAAGCTATGAGCATATCCTCAACCCAAGTTGTCACGTAGCCAAGTGGAAATTACACAGGGTGCAGACCGCATCACAGCGGTGCTATGTCCTGCAGGAGCAGGATTTCAATAGCTGCCAGGTAGCTAATTTATTCATTCAGAACTGCGTTTGTTTCAACTGGAGATGTTTGAATCTATCGAAATATACTTTTCAAATTGCTTTTTCAATTATATTTTATTTCAAGAGAACATAGACTTACATGATTATGTAAGAAATAATACAAAGATCCCATGTGTCCTTTACTGAGATTCTTTCAATGACAACATTGAACAAAACCATAATATAATATCATCATAATATATCCACATTAAAACAATCCACCAATCTTGTTCAGATTTCTCCAGTTTTACTTGCACTTGTACTCATTCATGTGTGTGTGTGTGTGTGTGTGTAATTTATCACAGGTGTAAGTTTGTGTACCCACCACCACGGTCAAGGTACAGGACATCCCTTCACCCTGGGAACCCTTTGAGTTGCTATTTTCTCCCCCGCCCCAGAACCTCCTCCTGTCTTTAACCCTGTTTGCTGCTAACATGTTTTCCGTTTCTATAATCATATTAATTGAAGAATGTTATATAAGTGGAATCAGACAGTATGTAACCTTTTGGAATTAGCCTTTTATTTCACTCAGCATAATTATCTGAAGATTTACCTCAATTGTTGGATGTATTAAGATTTAACACCTTTTTATTGCTGTAAAGTATTTCATAATATGCATGTAGCATATTTTATTTACCTGTTGAAGGATATTTGAGTTGTTTCTAGTTTTTGTTGTCAGGAATAAAGATGACATAAACATTTGTGTAGGTTTTCTTGGGAATATGTATTTAATTTTTAGGGATAAATGCCCGACAATGCAATTGCTGGGTTATATGTTAATTACATGCTTATTTTTATGAGAAACTACTAAATTATTTTTTGGAGTGGCTGTACCATTTTACATTCCTACCACAATGTATGTGCGACCCGTTTCTTTCCACTCTTGCCAGTATTTTGTGCTGTCACTACTCCTAAAGCCATTCTGAAAAGTATGCAGTGTAGTGACATCTCATTTTGAGTTTAGTATGCATTTTTTTTTCTGATGGCTGATGAAGTTAAACATCTTTTCCTGTGATCACGTGTCATCCATATGTCTTCAGTGAAATATGTGTTCAAATACTTTTGCTTATTTTCTTATTGGATTGTTTCTTACTTTTGAGCTTTGAGAGTTCATAGTACATTCTAGATACTTTTCCTTGACCTTTTTTATGTAGTTTGAAAATATTTTCTCCCAGGCTGTAGTTTGTCTTATCATCCTCTTAACAGGGTCTTTTGCAGAACAAAACTTTTGATTTTGATGAAATCTAAGTTACAAAATGCACCCTTTTGTGGATTATAATTTTGATGTTAAATCTAAGAACTCTTTGCCTCATCCTAGACTCCAAAGATTTTTTTCCCATTTCTTTTACAAATTTTATACTTAATGTTTAACTCTGTGATCCACTGAATTGATTCTTGTATCAGATGTGAGACTTAGGTTGACACTTTTATTTTGCCTGTGAATGTTCAGTTGTTCCAGCACCATTTGTCAAAAAGGCTAGGCTTTGGCATCTTTGTGCAAAATATACCAATAACTGTGGTATATTTACGTAGATCTATTTGTGAATTCTCTCTTCGATTCCATTTATTTATATGTCTATCCCTTCACCAATACTGTACTTCCTGGATTATTGTCACTCTATAGTAATCCTTTATGTGGGGTGGAGGGTCCCCTCATTATTTTCTTCAAGGTTGTCTTAGCTGTTCTAGTGCTTGTGGCTATCCATATAAATTTGAGAATATGTTTGTCCATGTCTACAAAAATATCTTGCTGAAGTTTTGATAAAATTTGCATCAAACTCATATATGAATTGGGGGAAATTGGCACCATTACTATGCTGAGTCTTCCCGTAGAGGAACACAGCAGGTCTCTCCACTTGTTTATGTCTTCCTTGGTTTCTCTCTTGTATTTTGTGATGCTCAGCATACAGATCTTGGACATGTTCCATTTATACCTACGGATTTCATTGTCTTTGGAGCAATTTTAAACAAAGTTTTCAGTTTTAATTTTTACATGCTTATTGTGAATACATAGACATGAGATTGATTTTTATGTGCTGGTCTTGTATTCTGTGACGTTGGGAAATTACTGGGTGGATTCTAGGAGGGTTTTTTAAATAGTTTTTCCTCTTTGAAGATTCCTTGGGATGCTCTGCATAAGCAGTCTTGCCACTTGCAAACAGGAACACTTTATTTCTTCCTTTCTATAGGTACACATTTTATTTTTTTCTTCTTACTCTACTGTGGTAGCCAAACTTCCTGTATGATGTTGAATCACAAAGGGTGAACATGGACATCCTTGCCTTGCGCCTGGTATTAGGGGAAGGAGTTCGGTCTTGCAGTAACCATGCTGTTAGCTGTAGGTATTTTTAAATTGCTCTTTATGGAATTTCAGTAGTTCCCGTCGATTCCTAACTTCCTGGGAGTTATTTGTTGTCATGAATGGATGTTAGATTTTGCCATTTGTGTGTGTGCGTATTAACTGCTATGATCATGTGGTCTTTCTTCTTTTTGACCTGCTGACAAGGTGAATTACTTTAATGGACTTGAAATGCTGAGTGAGCCGTGCATTCCTGGAATGCACCCTACTTGGTCATGGTGTGTAATTCTTGATGTACGTTTCTGGGGTTGATTTGTTAGTATTCTGTGGAGGAGTTTTGTGTCTCAGCTCATGAGTGATATTGGTCTGTAGGGGGATTTTTTTTTTTTTGGTACCATCTTTGCCTATTTTTATTATCAAAGAAGTGCTGACGTCATAAAATGAGCTGTGAGGAGGGCTCTTCCCTCAGATCTCAGCAATTTGAATACAAAAAAAAAACAGAGTGCTGTCCTCTGTTTTTTCTGGAAGAGATTTTCTAAGAGTAGCGTAAACTCTTATTTAAATATTTGGTAAAAATTTGCAGTGATGCCATCTGGATCTGAGATTTACTAGGACTATTGTAATTACAAATAAAAGCTCGTTAATGGTTATAGGACTATTCAGGTGCTCTCTTTCAGGTTGCGTTTGGGGAGTCTGATGTTTTCAAGGAATTAACTTATTTCTCCTAAGTTGCCAAATTTGTAAGTGTAAAACTTTTTGTTACATCCCCTTCTTATCTTTTTAAGGGCCGGCTGCAGCGTCTGTGGGATATTTTATTTTTACTAATATTAGTGATTTGTATTTTCTCTCTTTTGGTCATTGTCTTTCTAGAGTTTTATCAGTTTTATTTATTTTTTTAAGAATAACCATTTGGTTTTAATGATTTTTCTCGATTATTTTGCTATTTTCAATTTCAGTGGTTTCCGCTCTTATTTTTATTATCTTCTTTCTGCTTGTTTTGAATTTTTTTCTTTCTTATATGTTTATGCTGTTTTTTCCAAACTTTTAAACTTGAATTAGGCTACAGAAAACCTTCCTTTTATATCTAAGTAAAAACACACCCAGTGTGTTCCCAGGGGGATAAGTAGAAGCTACTTTTCACACTAGAAATTTAACCATTTATCAATCAGGTATTTGTTGAGTAACAACTAATCGGCACAGTTCCTGATTCATTATGTGTTTTGGTCAATTGGGCCCAAAGCTATAGAATAAATAGGTCCTGTAGTAGCACTAATAATAATATTTTAATTAGTCATTTGAACATATAATTCTAATATGTAAAATTTAATATTATGGGCTTATGGTTATTTTTCAACAAGTTAATTAAATTTAATATTTCATATTCAAACTCAAAGGACATTGGAAAATGTGTTAATTTTATCACTTATTGGTTATTTCCTCCAGTACAGAACTAAACTGAGTTGAAAAACAGCATGAAGATGTGACTCAGCCATATCAGTACTTTCTTTGACTTTTTATATGTCCCCAGATTATTTTGATGGAATTGATATGCAAATACAATGCACATATTCATTTTAAAGAGCCATATAATTGTTTGTTAATAGCAGTAACGTTTTCTCTTTTTTCCCTGTCTCATAGATTCTTACAATTAAAACAATCATAGCTACAAATAGCATATCCCAAAGAATATGGGGTTACTTCTTCAGTGAGGCATTTTTAATGATTTATCTAATAGCTTGACTTTAACAAACACTCAGTGTTTGTTGAAACATGTGATATTTAAAAGGTTTTGAGTATGTGGATTATTTTGCAGTGACACTGGGGAATGGGTGGATTTGATCAATTACAGGTTAATTCTCCCAACACAAAAATTACTTGTATAAAAAACTCACATGAAGATAAGAATATTAGGTCTGCCTTATGAAAATATTTTTCTATTTAACAGATTGTATTCAATCTTTTATTAATTTACTTACTTGTTTATTCCTTTATTTAATATATAGCCCTTATATACTAAAAGTATTCATTTATTTAGTATTTTTTTAAGGAAAATGTAATTTACAAACAGAGAACTATCACAGCTTTTATAAAATTCTCAGTCTATTGAGGCAGGCAATAAAAGCAAACAGTCATTAAGTACTACTATGTACCAGGCACTGTTCTAATTTCCCAGTGCATATTAACTCAGTTTTGATCTTATAATAACCATATAAAGTTGGTGCTGCTATTATTCCCTTTTTAAAGGTAAGAAAAACGGAGTGACAGAGTGCATTTATTAAGCATTTCATAGCTGTAGCTATTAAGCTAAAGATTACACATTCTTTAATATTGGGTATTTTAAAAAATCACATTGTGATGGAATAGAAGAGCTTTCTTTCTTTTAAAATATCAGTATTATCATCATTGCCAATGCTTGACTAGCTTGTCTGTTTGTTTTGGTAAATTCACAGGGAACTTAATGAGCAGACTTTGCCAAACCTGCAGTTTGGCCTCAGAAGCAAATTACATCAACGGCTGCTTCGAGCCAGAGCCCCTCAGGGTTCCACTCACGACCTGAACTGCATGCTTAATGGACTGCGCAGTCCTCCCCATTTGTCCTGCACAAAAATGCAAATATGTACGTGTGTGTATGCAAATATAACTTGCACCAGTTTTAAAGCATGCTAAATTTAATGGTAATCAGACAAAAGCTCAGGTATATGCTTTTAAAAAAATTTTTAAAAAGTTAACTCTGGCTTTAAAAAAAATGAGGAAAAGAGAAAAATGACAGGAACACAATACATATTTATGATATCATTGTTGACAGAGATCCCATAAGATTAGTGCAAGACATACATAAGCAGGGGAAGGGTTTGCCTCTCATTAAGAACTAATTCTACCTTAATTGCTTGTTCAGTCACGTTGTTTTCAGAAAGAGACACATACAGTTGACTTTGGAGAATGATGATGACTCCGTGAAGGCAGAAATGAAAATCTTGATTTTATGGTGGGGCTGAGAAGAAGAGGAAGTTTTATCTAACCCGTAAGAAAGGTTTTTATGCATAAGCAAACAGAGCATCATAAGAGTAATAATAAAAGTACAAAATTGCTTAAGGGACCTCATGAGATCATTGGGAAGTGATGAAATGTAATTCAGTTCCATACAATGATCATGTACTGATTATCTTTTAAGTGTAAGGCCCTACTTACTAGACCATGGGGGACATATAAGAACAGGAGATAGAATCAATCCATCAAATAGGCCCATCCTTTCCTTGGGGAAAGTCGAGCAATTATCAAGTAAGTGTTTCCCATCTGAAAATGGTCAGATGCCTGCTCCATCGTTGTTGATTCTCTGGTTCACAGATCCAGGGGGACTGCTATGGTCTGAATATTTGTGTCTCCCCAAATTCATACATTGAAACCCCACCCCCAGTGTGATGGTTTTAGGAAGTGGGGACTTCAAAGGTGATTAGGTCATGAGCATGGAGCTTCCATTAGTGAGATTAGTGCCCTCAGTAAAGAGACCCTGGAGAGCTCCCTCACTCCTTCTGCGATGTGAGGACACAGTGAGTAGATGTCGTCTGTGAACCAGGAAGCAGGTCCTCACCAGACACCGAATCTGCCAGGACCTTGATCTTGAACTTCCAGCCTCCAGAACAGTAAGAAATAAATTTCTGTAGGTCATAAGCCTCCCAGCTTATGGTATTCTCTAATAGCAGCCAGAGTAGACTCAGATAAGGCCTGTCCTCTGCCTACAACTATCCCGTTGAGTTGGGAATTAGAGGCCCCTGCACCGTGATGTTCTTGTGGAGTGTGGACCCTTCCCCATGTCACTCTCATGCCATTCCCCTTCCTGTATTGTATCAGTGCACAACGCAGGCAACTGTGATGGTAGGGGCTGTGTGATGCATCTTTGATCTCACGTCACAGTTCTTCCTCTGGACTTGCCATGCCCTTTGGTCGTAGTGGGTGCTTTTCACCTGCCATGCACATAGTTAGTGTTTGTGAACATTGAGTTCTAATGTTGTAGATGAGAAAGGTTGTGATTGTCAATAAAGAGGAGAGCAAATCATGCAGCCACAAATAAAATCATGCAACACCTCAAAAATCAGTGTTAGAAACCATGATATATATTTGTGCATATATGTATTTATATATATGTACATTTTTTCCAGGAAGCTTATGAGTCCAGATACACATCAAATCCATATCCGTGGTTTACAAGTGACAGAAGGCCAAGGTACTGGCAGTCCCAAAAAGAACTCCTACATTTTACCAGAAGTTTGAGAATCTTAAAAAAAAATTGAAACCAAATGAGTACATTGCATATTAGAATACAAATTTTCAAAAATCCTAAAGCTGGTATCATGAGACTTTAAATAGATGTAGGGTCTATGGTGGCTTTTAGGGTCTCCTTGGACACCAGCTACCAGGGATATTTCTTGGGGGGTCATGCTGCCTGGCTAAGTGGACCTTAATGAACAATCAACAATGAATGAATGAGCCACAGTGAATGAGCCACAATTGCCGCCCAGTGTCCCGGGATTCCACAGAAACCAAGGCCCTGAGGTTAAGTTGGAGCAAACAAGCAATGCGACACTGTGATTAAGTAGCACAGCAAGTTCTTCTTGACCCCTTAATTTCAGTTAATTACATACTAATCTTATCAGCTAAAAAGTAGTTTTATGCCAGGCGTGGTGGCTTACCCCTGTAATCCCAGCACTTTGTGGGGGCCGAGGCAGGCAGATCACGAGGTCAGGAGATGGAGACCATCCTGGCTAACACGGTGAAACCCCGTCTCCACTAAAAAATACAAAAAAATTAGCTGGGTGTGGTGGCTGGCGCCTGTAGTCCCAGCTACTTGGGAGGCCGAGGCAGGAGAATTGCCTGAACCTGGGAGGTGGAGCTTACAGTGAGCAGAGATCGTGCCACTGCACTCCAGCCTGGGCGACAGAGTCAGACTCCATCTCAAAAAAAAAAAAACAAAAAAAAGTAGTTTTAGAGGATGCTAAAATTTATTTAACGTATTTAGGTGCATTTTAAAAATTAAAATATAACTCACATACATAAAAGCACAAAAATCGTAAGTAGACAGCTTGCTAAATTCTCAGCAGGTAAGTTCACTCGTGAAGCCAAGTCCCAGATAAAAAAGCAGGATGTTCCACGGAAACTTTGCTTCACCGGTCACCGGGCACTCAAGGAGATCTGTCTCCTGACTCCTACGATCATCAGCTCCTTGATCTTGTCTGTGACTTTTGCATACGTGGTATTGTAAAATGTGCACACTGGGTTTCTGAGAGTCATTGATACAGCCATGAGAGATGTACTTATGAAAAGAGTGTTGTCTCCTAAATAAGTAAAATAAATAACTTTATAGAAGGCAATATTTATTTATACAACTTTCTGCCTTCAGCATATTTTTAAACCATGGATGAAAAGAAAAAAAAACAGAAAAGAAAAACCCCTCTCCCTCCCATCTCTGATTCCAGCAAGTTTTGCTTAGAAGGGTTTTTCCTTGTCAGGAATGACCTCCGGCTCACCTCCAAATTACTCCAAGTCTGTACTTGAGGAGGCGCTTAAAAGGGAAAGGGGAACGACATTTCCATTCTGCTTTAAAACGTAGAAGAACTTCTGTTGGCGTGTTAGTTTGCTGAGGATAATGGCCTCCAGCTCCATCCATGCCCCTGTAGAAGACATGATCTTGTTCGTTTTTATGGCTGCATAGTATTCCACGGTGTGTATGTACCATATTTTCTTTATCCAGCTTATCATTCATGGGCACTTACGAGTAGGAGCTGAACAATGAGAACACATAGATACAGGGAGGGAAACCACACACACTGGGACTGTAAGGGGGTTGGGGGGGTGGAGGAAGGGAGAGCATCAAGATAAATAGCTAACACATACCGGGCTTACTGCCTAGGTGGTGGGGTGATAGGTGCAGCAAACCATCATGGCACACGTTTACCTGTATAACAAACCTGCACATCCTGCGCATCTACCCCGCAACTTAAAATAAGTTACATGTAATAATTGCTGATCTCTTGCATTGCCTTATATTATATTTTCCTTCTTTATTTATTTTTATTTTTATTTTTGAGATGGAGTCTCGCTCTGTGGCGCAGGCTGGAGTGCAGTGGCACGATTTTGGCTCACTGCAACCTCCGCCTCCCGAGTTCAAGCAATCCTCCTTCTTCAGCCTCCTGAGTAGCTGGGACGACAGGCACTGGCCACCATGCTCAGCTAATTTTTCGTATTTGCAGTAAAGATGGGGTTACACCATGTTGTCCAGGCTGGTCTCAAACTCCTGACCTCAGGTGATCTGTCCACCTCAGCTTCCCAAAGTTCTGGGAGCGTGAGCCACCATGCCTGGCCTCTTATATTATCTTGTTCAACTCGATAAGCAAGATTATTTTAGTACCTAAGCTGAAAATGGCTGCAATGAAGATGAAGCCATGGAGGCCACGGTGTCTGAAATACTAGTGCTGGTCCCATCTAGACCTGCTCATCTAGATATACGGAATTTACACGGAGTTATGTGGATATTTGCCAACTCAGTTTTCTGTTTTCCCTTTTTGGTGAGCTTCGTGTATTAATATTTGGGACCGCTGCCGAGTTTGTTGGCCTGCTGGGCTGGCTCTGCTTAATAAAATCCCTTTATACCTTGAAAGGATTAATCTTCATATAGAGAGTATCTGTTACAGTGCTTAAGAGAGAAATACGTTTTAGGTTGGTTCAAAATGTTTGAGAAAGTCTTAGAATATGTATTTTACAGAGGTGAGTCATGAAGCCATTCACATTGTGAAACTTCATTCTTTTTTTATTGTGTATATTTCTCAACATAAATCTTCAGTCAGGACACACTGATGACCTGTGCATATTAATTTCCAACTATGGTAAGTGATAACAATATCTCAGAATTTGAGGATATCTGTAAATCTTTTCTGAACTATTGGATCGAAACTTCCTGAGATTCATTATATTTTCCCTTGATAACACAGTCTGAGCAGGGAACATTCACTCACCAAGTACATATGTCTGTATGTGTGTCTATTTGCTTCTCAGGGTTACGAAAAAGAAGGCAGAGATTGCATGCTAGAACAAAATACTGTGTTATATTCTGAAATCTTCTTCTGTGAAATGTTTAAAAATAAGTTAACATGTTTATATCTTTATTGTGTATTGTATGAAAATGTATTATGCTATATATCTAAATACCCCGTTGAACTCAGAATTTTAATTGTCAGAATGCCATCAGTATTAATGTGGAATGCTTTCCTGAACAGGATGGTTGGTCCAGGGTATTGTTAATTAAGCGTCATTTATTTCTCATTGCTCCAACACACGTGTTTCTTCGGTGACTAATTTTGAAATTCCCTGGAGCCCATGTAGGTCCTCATCCCAAAATACTTGTTTTAATAACAGGTATTTCCATGTTTTAACTAAATATTATAGCAAACGAAGCAAATATTCTATGATTCCTTCCTGAAGTTATCTTATTTGAACTCTTATAATTTGAGTCTTTCATGTGGGAGTGAAATGGTTTCTTCTCTCTCTCTCTCTCTCTCTCTTTTTTTGTCCAGGCTAGTAGAAGCAGGGAAATGGAGTGGGGAATAGTTAGAATTTATGTCAGGTTGGTGATTTCATTAAAATAAAAACTTCCATAGAGTTCGTCTTCAAAACTCTTTCAGTGGGTTTTTGTCTCCACTGGCCTCATTGTATTATGACCTGGTGATCTGGCAAGAGCTTTGCTTTTCTTGACCACATTGAATTGGGATCATCCAGGTAATGCGGACCTGTTTTCGTGCCACAGTCTGACTCTCAGCGGAGACTGGGGATGCGATAGAAAGAACCAGTAGCAGACAACTGCATTTCCAGGGCAGAGGTGATTATCTCTGCATCAGATTGTTTATTTATGTATTTTGTTATTTATGTATTTTACTGATTATCTCGTAAGTGTAAGGCCCTACTTACTAGACCACGAGGGACACATAAGGATGGAAGACAGAATCAATCCTTCAAATAGGCCCATCCTTTCCTTGGGGAAAGTAGAGCAATTATCAAGTAAGTGTTCCCCATCTGAAAATGGTCAGCTGGGTTTCTCCATCATTACTGATTCTCTGGTCCACAAATCCGGGGGACTGCTATGGTCTGAATATTTGTGTCCCCTGAAACTTATATGTTGAAACCCAACCCCCAGTGTGATGGTGTTAGGAGGTGAGGACTTTGAAGGTGATTAGGTCACAAGCATGGAGCTCCCGTGAATGGGATTAATTAATGCCCTTATTCGAGAGACCTCGGAGAGCTCCCTCACCCCTTCCGCCATGTGAAGACACAATGAGTAGATGAGAGTGGGGAAGAGTCCAGGCTCCACAAGAGCATCAGTGCAGGGCCCTCTCATTCCCAGCCCATCAGGATAGTTGCAGGAAGAGGACTGTGACCACCTTAATCTGCTCTGGCTGCTATAACAAAATACCATAAGCTGGAGGGCTATCAACTGCGGAAATTTGTTTGTCACTGTTTTGGAGGCTGGAAGGTCAAGATCAAGGCCCTGGCAGATTTGGTATCTGGTGAGGACCTGCTTCCTGCTTCACAGACGGCATCTGGTTCACGCTTACTCTAAGCCAGGACTAGACCTAAGCTCTCTGGGCGTTAGTGCACCCATCCTTCATGGCAGCCCTGTGCAGCTGGTGCCTTTATTACCATGACTTGAAGATGAACTGGGGCACAGAGTGGTTAAGTAACTGTCCAAGGTCGCAGAGCTACTAATGGATGAGAAAGATGAGAGCCTGGCTTGTCTGGCTTCAGAGTCCATGAGTTTAAACACTGCGCTGTGTTCCCTGACCTATCTTTACTGACGCGGAAATCGATCGTCTTAATTAGGTCAACAGACTTCACAATGGATAGATCTATGACCCTGATCTCTACCAAGAAAAAAAAAGAAAAATTAAATAAATCATAACTCAGAGTTACGGGAAAAAATGCTTCCTACGTGGCAGAGCATATTTACAAGGCAAGGAAAGGCATTATCAATGGAAACCTTTTTTTCTGATTTGTAACTGGAAAAGGTTTTCAAAGACGTTCTCAACCTTTCAAAATACTTTCAATGCCTTTCAGCAGAGGCTAAGAGTATGAAAAATGAAAGTGATGAAATTATGTTGATTGCATTAATGCCGTCTCCAACAGCAGACAAGAGCTATCACTGGAAGTGGTGGGAAGGCATGAGTAGACCAGAATTCATTATTTGATAGGCTTCAGCTATTCCCAGTATTCTTTTTCTTTTAAAAAGATGCCATCTTTTCTCTTTCTTTGCGATGGAATTGATAGGAAAATATATTGAAATAGTGACATGTATCATTTCATTCTTTTTCTGTTAAAAGATTCAGCTAAAGTTACAGCTACCAAAAAGTTATAATTCTCACCCCGGTTCTGAGTTCAGAGGAACTTGGCTCAGATGTCACTGATTTGCTGCTAAGTGTGTGTGTGTGTAGGCTATTTCAGGTAACTAAATTAACTTCTTTTTGTTGTTGTTGTTGTTATTGTTTTATTTGAGAAGGAGTTTTTGCTCTGTCGCCCAGGCTGGAATGCAATGGCACCATCTCATCTCACTGCAACATCTGCCTGCACGGTTCAAGCGATTCTCCAGCCTCAGCCGCCTGAGTAGCTGGGATTACAGGCACCTGCCACCACGCCCAGCTAAGTTTTGTATTTTTAGTAGAGACGAGGTTTCACCATGTTGGCCAGGCTGGTCCTGAACTCTTGATTTCAGGTGATTCACCACCTTGGCCTCCCAAAGTGCTGGGATTACAGGTGTGAACCACCACACCTGACCTAAATTAACATCTGAAGTTGTGAAACGTTTGACCCTATGGAATTGTGCTTACTTGATTTTCAGTCGAGGGATTGGCTTCGGGCTGAAAGTCATTTTCCAGTTGGTTTCGTAGAGGCTAAGAAGGGGACACAGGAAAACTGAACACTTTCCCATCATCAGGAATGTTTTTCTGTCACCAGGACTATTTCCGGTTACTACCACTCTTCATATTTTTAAGCACTGCTGTATGTTTACATGAAGACTTTTGAATTTTTTTTATAACTTATAGCTCCAATGCATCCCCATAGCTTCAGTAATTTATGCCAGGATACCAAAGCAGATGTGTGATTTATGTTCTTCTGTTTAAATAATTTGTTTTCTAATGTTAAGGGACATTCCAAGTGTTTCAGACTTCCAAATCTGTGACATTTCTGTCTCCCATGCACTGGAAGGTTCTTCTGTATATGAGGAAGGGTGGGAGGAATGCACACACACCGGAATCATGGCCAAAGACCTTGGGGGCACATTAGAAGTCAGCAGTGTGCAAGCTGGTGTACTTATCACATCTTACACTGCCCTGGCTTACTTTGCACACCTGACTTTAAAAAGTATATTGTACACACTCCACTCACCTCATGGGGCTATTGTGTAAGGCAAAGGAAATGGTGTCTGTGAAGCTGCCACGTAACTGAAAGCCAAAATAATGGGTGTGTGCAGGCATTCACGTATAATACAAGTGATTCTTTTGATGATCCCAGAAGGATGCAGAGAAACCTACAAGAGTGATAAAATACGATGACTACTGAACAGGAGGATGACAGGAGCAGTGGTGGCTGCCAGGAGTGAGGATGAGGGATGAGGCTGGAAGAGCATCTTCCTGAGCCTCACACCTGCCTGGAGACATCAGTGGCCCGGGGGTGTGGTTGGCCTCCTTCAGTCCCATCCTCCTTCCTTGCCTTGTAAAGCCTGGGCTTTGTTCCTGTGTCTCTCACTTGTAACTCAGGGAGGGCAAACCTTTTCCCTGGTTGTTGTGAACCAAGAAGGGTGACACCATGTCCCCCCCAGTAACTGGACAAGCAGCCTTGGGAAATGAAGGATCCTAAGATGAAAACCCTGGAAGGGACAGAAGACTTTCTCCCTGGATTTTGCATTGTCTATGTGTGACTCCCAGAGCTTCCTCAGCCATGTTGATACCGGCTTGATGGTGGAACCAAGAAATATAGGAAGAGAAGGAAGTGAGAGGCCGGCTGGCCGCATTTAGAGACACCTTGACTCTTGGAGAAAAACGCTCATTGTCTGAGCTGATTTGAGCTGGGATGAGCATTAACTTGCAGCAAAAAGAATACGTTCTGATTTAATAGTAGTCATCATGCTTTTGGTTGGATGGTTCAAACAGTCCATGAAATAAAATCTATAAACTAGTTAACCATTCATTCTGAAGAAGTACAACTATGGCTAGACAGAAATTTCTCCTGTGCCTCCTAAGGAGAGCTCTGTGAGTGATGTCACAGAAATGCCATGATGATGTCCAGGCAGGAGAGGCTGTGGGGCACAGAGGGCCCTTCTCACACCAAGCATCCTGTACACCACCGCGTCCACCACACCAAAGCCAAAGCCACCAGCCGCAGCTGCCAGGGCTCCACACGGCACTCTCCAGGCTGGACAGAAGGTGTAGGCCCTCATATCCTTTAATCCTTGTTACCAAAATACCAGGGGTTGGGTCTAGGTCCCGCAGCTCACAGTGGCACAGAAAGCCAACCACTGAGGCTACTACTGCCGGGGAAGAAGGCTTTATTGGGTGCTGCAGCCAAGGAGATAAGAGGTCAGTCTCAAATCCATCCCCCCAGTGGACTAACATTAGGGTTTTTTCTAGCAGGGAAGAAATGTAACCATGTGTGGGAAAATGGGGATCAGGGAGGGGTGAGGAAGAGGAGTCGATCAACAGGCAGCAGGTGGGTGGTTAGGCAGTCATGGCGGGCGAGGGCTCTGGCCTCTCATTGCCAGATGTGGTGACCTGGTGAGTTTGAGCTCCTTGACACCATCTGGGAGGCCTGATGCCCAGTGTCCTGAGAGAGACTCAGGTAAGACAAATCTCCATTTCTCAAGTTTTGAGACTAGGAGGTCCATTTTTATGTTCATTGAAAAGAAACCATACACCTCAGTTGTATGAGACAATTGGGCATGTTTTATGCTCAGCCAAGCAAGTGAGTGTCCATGCCCATTCCCGGGTGCCGAGGGCCTGAACTGGCCATGTGCATGAAGGAGAGGCTTGGATCTTATGAAATAAGAACAGAAGGTGACTCTCACCCACACAGAGGCAAGTGCAGAAAACACCTCAACCCGGTGGGTGCAGGATTCTCCCCAGAGAGTTCTTCGGCTCTTCCCCAGTGTGTAGACAGGAGCCCACGGCACACAGTGTGGGAAATGGAGCATGCTGTGTAACACCACATGCGATTCTGCCCCTGAGCCTACACGGGGTTATTTATCCACAGAGCCAACAAGAGAGACGGCCAGCAAAAGTCATCATGGCCCTGACCATTGGTGGTAGAGGTGGGAGTGGTGACATTTTCTCCCCGGTGATTTTTGATATGATTTGGATGGTTGTAATGAATGCACAGCACTTTTGTAAAACTAACAGCCTCCTTTCAAAAATGGATCAACTTATAAAGATAAAATTGTTTGGTTTTGTGGTTTTTATTTAGAGCTGTTCTTTCTGATAATAAATTTGGCAAAATAATCAGTAGGCTGTTCGGGATATTCATAGTTTGAAATAATGAAACTATATAATTTGGGAAAATGGGCACTCTTGTCTTTGTGTTCTGTATTGCAGGGAGAGGTGCGTGGATCTAATTAAGTCCAAAGCAGCATCACATGAGAACAAGCTGGGATTTATTAATGATCAGGACACCATGTGAAATTCATCTCCCTGACCTTAAATACTAAGATGACTGGAAAGAAATCCAATTTATTTGCTAAATCAAGAGACTGATTGTCTTACAGCCATATCTCGTCTATGTATCCTAAGCCTCACATTTATGATAATTTATTTTGAAAAATTAGCACATAAATATAATGTCAAGTTTTTTATGGAGAGCCTACTCATCTTGAAATATTCTCACTTGTGTCATGAACACAGGTGTGCTGTAAATTTAAATGACGTCTTAGAAATTTTTTAATTATGATGAGATGTAACAAACCTTCATAGAAGGGGCTGTTCCTCTGTTCTGCTTGGCCCATGGATATTGGTAAAACTGCAAGCTTCAAGTTCCACCGTTTTCTGTTTCACTATGTCTACATTTGCCTGTATTTTGTTGGAAAACAATGACTTTGGGGACAGGCAGACCTGGTTTAAACCCAAATTCTTTACTTTCTGCCCCTGTAACCTTGGCCAACACACGTCATCTCTCTGAGCCTCCCTGTAAAATGTTGATAATGGCACCATTTTAAGATTGATGATACTGTATATGTTTTGTCTGCCACAGTGTATGTGATCAATGAATAGTGGCTATTATTCCTTGCGAAAAAATATCTACCTGATGATGGGATATTGGATTACAAATCAGCGAACAAGAATGGAGTAAATAGCTCATTTTTAGACAACGAAGAAAATGTCATTTAGGGCACAGACACTCATCTTCTCTGAAGCAGGAGGTGATATCTCTGCCAACCTTCCCAACGAAAGGGGAGCATGTGGGGACAAGTGAGATGGTGTTGGGAGAGGCACAGTCCCGTGCAACAGCAAATTGTCTTTCCACAGGGGTGAGAGATCGTCTAACAATACTTTAAAATAATTATCTATTGATAAGACCTGTGGGTTTTACAGTTTCAGAACCAATGGAACTTTGACTTGTATCTTGCAATTTTTGTAGCGGATTTCATGTTTGTTTATGTTTTGGTCAATTCTGTCATTCTTTTTATCTCTTTGAGAAAGTGGATTTTGCCCTCCAGCATATGATGAGGCAGGCTGGGCAGGAAGCTGGGGGGCATAGACCCCCTCGCTGGGGCTCTGTGATGCCCAGCAGTGTCATGGAAGAACCTCTGCCTGTCCGACCTCTTTTTGACGCACTTACTCTTATTTTCCTTCAACTTATCCATCACCAAATGGGATTCCTTTCAGCATGGTAAACCATGGACTCCATCTGTTGCTGTTCTATGAAGATACAGAACAGACCCGGGCCGTCACTTCCTCCACGTTACTGTCTAGAGGCTGAAGGACTGGAGCAATATCCCCAGCATTGCAGTGTCCACTGCCAGCTCTTCCCTGCTGACCTGGAGTTATTTGCACAATCTGACTCCCACCTCTGGAGCCACCTCCTCTAAGATCTCTCCCTGTTGTCCTGATCCCAGCCCTCCTTTTCATCCCTGTCTTGTGCACAGCATCCCCGTGTCACTCCATCTTGGCTCTTCCATAGCACTTGTGCCGTGCTGTCCTCTGTTTACACCACCACTGGATCCTGGGCTCCTGGGGGGTAAAGAAGACGTGTGTCTCATTCGTCTTTGCATTTCCAGTGTCTAGAAGGCACATCAAAGGCAGCATGCGTATCATCTAGAGCAACATGGTCATCGTGTAGTGACTAAATGAATGCAGGGCTGGAATCCTGTTCACACTTCACTGCATTGGCTTCCAGTGGCCAAGATAATCCAGCCATGAGGACCCAACAGTTGTTGAAAGGAGACAGCTGGCTTCTGCTCACGCAGAGAACATAGAGTTTACTGTCAAACCTGAGAGGCTTTGAGACAGAAACCATACACAGGTGCCGCAGGTGCATCCAGGGACTATTCCAGGTAGACCGAGGTGTGTGGTCACCCTAATCACAGGGCATGAGAAAGACAGTGGAGGCAAATGACACCAGTGAATTGATCCAAGTCAAAGCAGTCATTTCCAATAAGGGAGGGGCTGGGGAAGAGCTGGGACAGCTCAGCAGAGGTCTGTTGGTTGAAAATTCCAGAGCCCAACTCAGGATAACTTGAGCAAATGGGGGAGGAATCAGGGATGGAAAACGTGGTAGGAGATCAGGTATGATAGTGAGTAGAAAGCTTGTGGATGGTGCAGCAGTAGGGATGGTCTCCTCCAGGAGTCAATGAACTTGAAGTCAATGGACTTCAGGATGCAGAACAATGAACAATGAAGTGGACTTCAAAGGAACCACTACTAATTGTCCTTCTCTTTGTTTCTCTGCCCCCAAGAATCCTAGTGACAGGGAGAAGGCTTCTACTTGGCCTTGCTTGGGTCCATGAGCCTGCCTTCCCTAGGCTAGGTGAGGATTGCCTGCCTGTTGAGTTTTCAATCAGACTTCACATAAGAGAAAGCAGTAATTCTCCCAAGCAGAAACCAGGGTATTTTCAACTCTCATTGTTACCTCTTTGGACTTCTTCTCTATCTAGAAATACACTGGCTCTAATTGTGAGCAATAGCAATGATGAGACACTCGCTTAACCCATTTTTGCTTATTTGCTACTTCTTAATTATCATCATGATATCAATAATAACTACAAAACTACAAAAATATAAACAATCATGACATTAAACCCAATAATATAAAACTTTTGGATATGACCTTCTTTAACGAAAGGACAAGGGCTCTCCTCATAAAAGCTTTTTGTTACCAAATTGAGGACATGATTGAAGAGTTCAGATGAACTATATTTATTTATTTCTGTTCCATAGATGATTGTGCTTTTTTTTTTGGTGTGGCATCAGCTGACTATATTTCAGAATAAATATGTTGATTAAGTTAAAATGCACAAATGGGAAATGAAAATTATGTAAATTCCCTTTGTTTTTCTCGTGCTTTTTTTGTTAAGGAAAACATGAGCAATGCATGAGTTGGCACTGTAGTCTAATCACACTTTATCATGTAAATGCATATTTACCAAATTTTAAAAAGGTGGATTATGCAAACTATTGTAGGGACATTGGAAAAAATGTAGATTATTTACCAGCCAGAAAATTACTCATTTAAAAACATGTTGAAACGCTTACCCTTCACATGAAAAACCCTAAGTGCTCCTCCTCCCTGGAATGGTTGATCACACAAGCATGTGCTTTATTTAGACAAAATATGCAGGGGAAATTCTTAAGTGATGAGAATAAAAATGTGTGCAAGAGCTGTCAGTTTCCAACGTTAAATGTAATCGTTTTCAATTTCCTGCATGGCTTTCTTTAAAATAATCACCCCTATTCTTGGAGATATTTCTAGGATTCCTTCTCTAGAATAAGGAAGAATTGGTACTAATTTAGGGGAAAATATATATACGAATAAGCTTTCCCTGAACTCGTTTGTGTCAGGGTTTCCACTCTTGGAGCATTAGTTTTCCTTTACATTTTGTCCCCTGTCTCCTGATGCTTACGTGCCCAGCGGGGAGTGCTGAGCAGGCAGGGTCAGGCTGCTGTGAGATGCGGTCTTCATATCATCCTCCCAGAACACTGGTGCTCACTGGCAGAATGGGTTGTGCTGCCTGGAGAATTCCCTGGCATGAGCTGGCCGGTGTGCTGGGAGCAGAGACCCGAGAGCTTGGAAGGAGAGCACCGCTCGCTGGCCTGTGGGATCCTTTGGAAAATGAGAGGACCTGTGATAGCTGGAGAGCCCCCACTTCCTGGCTTAGGGAGACACTGCCTGCCCGGGCACTCCAAGAACTGCCAAGGCTTTCCCAAGGCCTGTTCTTATCTTTGGGGGCAGTCACAGACAACTTCAGTTCCTGTTTCCTGCAGGAGGTGAGGCTGGGCGTGGGCACTGTCCTGGCCGAGCTGCCCTCAGGACTGCGGGAGCCGTGACAGAGCAGCCATGTGGCCCGAGGGGTGGGCCGGGGGCTGCTGTCTCACGGGTCTGAAGGCTCCAGTTAACAACAGCCCCCTTTTCTCTACCCTCATTTAAGAAACACTTGAGAAGCAGACAAGAGTCGGGAAGATACAGAGCAAAATATCATTTTTATACGGATAAAGCTGTGGGAAAATGTGGCTTGTTGGCCAAGTGGGTGTCTTCATAACTTCACCTCCAAATTAAAAAGACTTACTTGTGGCCGGTCGCTGTGGCTCACGCCTGTCATCCCAGCACTTTGGGAGGCCAAGGCGGGCGGATCACAAGGTCAAGAGATTGAGAGCAGCCTCGCTAACATAGTGAAACCCCGTCTCTACTAAAAATACAAAAATTAGCCGGGCGTGGTGGCGGGCGCCTGTAGTCCCAGCTACTCGGGAGGCTGAGGCAGGAGGATGGCGTGAACCCGGGAGGCGGAGCTTGCAGTGAGCCGAGATGGCGCCACTGCACTCCAGCCTGGGCGAGAGAGCAAGACTCTGTCTCAAAAAAAAAAAAAAAAAAGACAGAAAGAAAAAAAAAGATTTACTTGCGAAATCACAGTACATTGGCTGCAGTGACCAACTGCCCAGCAGGGTCTGCCTCTAAGAATCACTGCACAGAGAGGCACCGCTACAAGCTTGCTTCCGCCAGGCAGCGGCTCCCAGAGTTAGAGAAAGCCAGAGCTGATTCTCCCAACCTCTTCCAGATCTAGACCTGCCAGTCAGGTGACCCAGGGAGGACGAAGAGCAGGAGACCCAGAAGAGCTCTTCTTAAGGAGGGTCTTCCCCTGGAAAAAGGGAAGAAAGAAAGCACGCTCCCTGCCCGATCCCAAGGCCAGACCTTCGGTGGTAGAAAATTGCCTGATCATAGTCATGTGTCTGTGTGGGGAGATTAAGCTCTGCTCATCGGCCTGTGCTCACAGCCAAGGTCTGTGGAGATACAAGCGCGATGCAAGGCGGAGCCTCTGATTTCAGGAGATTGCAGCCCAGCTGCAGTGATAAAACGCATGGGACAGCTTAGGGAACAATTCACAACGTATTATTAACCACTCAAATGAAAGAGATGGATGGCAGGAGGTTTATAAACTCAGAGAAAGGAAGCAGGGCAGACCGCAGCTGCAGAGCTGGGCTTCCGGAGCAGGCCCTCCAGGTAGAGCTGAACAGACGGGCAGTGCCGGGAGAGGAGGAAGTGAAGGGATTCTTGTGTGTGTGTGTGTGTGTGTGTGTGTGCGTGTGTGCAGGAATGAGCACAATATGCAGAAATGTGTGAAGCGTATGTGTGTGTGTCCACATGTGCATGTGTGCACAAGTGAGCAGGAATGGACAAGGTGTGCAGAGATGTGAGAAGGCCTGGCCGGGCCTCTCTGGAGGATTGCAGTGTTGGAGAAAGTGGCTGGCATGGATTTGGGCTGCCTGCCCCTCAGTGGGGATTCAATGCAGACACACCGTGATGACTGGCTGACCACGTTCTTTCTGTAGCTTTGCCTCTGGGTTGGGGCATATCCCATAACCGTGATTACACATCTGCCAAGTAGGCACTTCTAGTTTTGATGACAGTTTTGCTGAAGGATCAGCCCTGACTGCATCAAAATGCCATGATGCTTGTGGTTTTGAAAAGAGAAGAAGCGAGCCGGGCCGTGTCTGGCTCCTGTGAGGAGTGGCTGGCTAGGCCTGGAGTCTGGGTGACTGGTAGTATCATTGTCCTGATGGACAGTCTGGTAGGACAAAGTGGGAGGTAGTTTGGCAAGGAATGGATAAGATTCTGCTGGGATAGAGGTACTGTTGGAAAATGCCAGCTGTCTAGGCGGTGTCAGGAGTTATCTGATGAAGGCTGGGATTGGGCGGGATTTTCTCACGTGTACTCCATGTCTGAAGTTTATATCTCTTTCTTAAACCTTAAACTTTTCACAGCCTTGTGTTGAGAGCTGTCATGTGTATACAGAGTTAGATATAGATAGATGGACCCACACAGACTCATCTGTATCCATGTCATTCTCTGTGACTCAGTGATCCACCCGTGAAATATTAATATGTTTCAGGGGAAATAAACACTAATACACAGGGAAGAATCAAAGAAAAAGAAAGTAGATTTTTAACTTAACCAAAATATTAGGTGATTTTATAACAAATCATGCATAGTAGCTTGATGACATGTAATGATGCCATTAAATTAATTTATACCCCAACTGTACAGTAAGTACCTGTTATTGCCAGGTTATTCCATGTTAAAATAACGTGGAAATGCCTGTGCCATTATATTCTGTGAAAAATGAGACAAAGTGATATATGAAGCATGCTCATAAGTGTGACTATGCAAAAATTTCCCCCGAAATGTCTGCTTTGGGTTAAGACTTGGAAGGAGTACTTTAAAGTTATGTTTATTTACTTCTCTTCCACAGTCTTTACATTTTTCAAATTCCTTTCATGAGGAAAACCTATTAAATGCACTTCTGCTCTGGACGCAGGGCTACCAGCAATCCAGGGAAATTTTCAATTATTCTAAATCAACTCGTCTATCTATCCCAGGCCTTTTACTCAAGGATTGAAGTGAGATGAGGGTTTCAGGTGAATTTTCCACTTGCTTTATTCTTATTCCTACTGATGTGAAGGGTTGTGTGTGTTCAACCTATTTGTCTTAAGCACAGGCTGACCTCAGCAAGCTTTGTCACACCCAACATCACTCGGATTCAGACAGCCGGGCTGGGCTCCAGGGTCCCGTACTTGGCAGTTCTCCTCAGTGTTCGATGTGAAATTTGTCTTGTAGATGATGTTGAAGCTATGGCTTTAGAGGCTGAAATTGTTCTCCGAGCCAGGTCCAATGCTTAGGACTGAAGAAAGAATGATTGCATTTGGATGTAGTGCATTTTTCTACAGTGTGTAACAACTTTTTCCTAGCTTCACTCTGAGCCTCTTGTTCCTGTAGTTACTGCATCCAATCCACATTCTGAACCCCACCCAGGCCATATGCCACCCCCTGAAAATGGCTGTGCAGAGCTGAGTTGGGCCAAGTTAAACTTGGATATTCAGCACATGTTTGGAAGCGGAGCAGGAAGTGAGGGACAGGGTGTATGCAAAAGGAAGGGTCTGCCACTTTTCCTGTGACAGTTTAGGCTCCTTGAAGGTTGAAGGCATATCAAAATGAGTGTTCCTTGTGTGTGAATAATCTACAGTATCAAGGAATATAAAAATAATGAAATTGTAGAGGACAGCGCCCTGATGATTGTAAGCGTAGGGTCAGCATTTGTTTTCCTATCTCATCCCAAGTAAGAAGGCCCCGTTCCCTCAAGTGACAAACTTCTGTCATTGAGGGGTTCCCAGGCTCCCAGCATCACCCTGAGGCCAACACATGTGGCGGCCCACAAGCTAATCTCAATCCTTACTTTCCACACATTGAATTTTCAGTGGTGGAGGACAGACAAGAAACAATTATGCAGGCAAACAAGCAATGGAGAGCAGAAGTCTGTGTGCTAGAAAGTGACTGTGGGCTCTGTAGATGGGCAGTTCAGAAATGGCCTCTGCTAGAAAGTGATGTTTAAGGGGAGACATGAATGAGAACCAGTCAGTTACACAGAGATGAGAGCTTTCCAGCCAGATGGAATCATTACTGGAAAAGCTGCAAGGCAAGAATAAATAGGAGATGTTTAAGAACTGTGCCTGACGCATAAAGAAGAATCACGGATGCTGAGGTTGACTAAGGTTAGAACCAGGTGGCACTATGTGGACCAGGGTAGTCAGTGGGGCCTTTTACAGAGGGCAGTGCTGTGCCATGGGAAGGTTGGAAGCAGGATAGTAGCCCGATGTAATTTTCATTTAAAGCATCCTCCCTCCCTGTGGAGCGTGGATTGTCAGGAGGACAGGAGAGAAGCAGGGGGTTCAACCCGGAGTCTTGTTAGGGGTATGGTGAGAAGTCACCAGATACTGATGTTTTTAAGCAGAGGAAGGAAGAAGCCCTGGCTCACTGGGTGGGGTGTGAATCAGAGAGGGAATACAGCCTGGGCAGGATGGAGAAACCCCATCTCTATAAAAATACAAAAATTAGCACACACCTGTGGTCCCAGCTACTAGGGAGGCTGAGGTAGGGGGATCGCTTGAGCCCAGGAGGTCGAGGCTGCAGTGAATTTTGATTGTGCCACCGCACTCCAGCCTGGGCATCAGAGCAGCACCCTATCTCTAAAATTATACATAGAGAGAATTGATGGTGACTCCAAGGTTTGGATCTGAGCACTGGGACAGATGGAGTTACTGGTTTACTGAGTTGAGAGGTTGGGAGAAGTCGTGGGTGCGGGGAGGCAGGACAGAAACTCCTTTGGTGAAGTTAGCTTGAGCTTCTCCCGAGGCCTCTCCCTGTGGCTTGTAGACAGAGTCTTCTCCCTGTGTCCTTACAGGGTCTTTCCTGAACACCCCTGGCGTCTCCTCTGTGTCTGCATTTTCTCTTCTTATAAAGACACCAGCCAAGTAAGATTTGTCCCCAGCTCTCAACCAATGACTCCATTTTACATGAATTCCCGCTGTGAAGGGCCTGTCACCAAACACAGTTCTATTTTGACACAGCAGAGCTCAGACTTCAACATAGGAATTTGCGGGGTATGCAGTTCAAACCATAACAATAGCAAATGTTATTGAGTGGTCAAATCCAAGGCTGCTGTAGCTTAAATTTTGTCCCCCCCAAATAGATGTGGAAGTCCTCACCGCCAGTACCTGCAAATGAAGACGTTTGGAAATAGGGACCTGCAGGTATAACATAGTTAAGATGAGCTCATGTTGGACTAACGTGGTTCCTAAATCTATTGACTGATGTCTTTATAAGACATAGGAGAGGGAGATTTGGAAACGGAGTCTTACAGGAAAAGACCAGGGGAAGATGGAGGCAGAGACTGGGGAGATGCACCCATGAGCTAAGGACCACCTGGGGCTATGAGAGGCTGGAAGAGGCAAGGAAGTCTTCTCCCATGGAGGCTTCAGAGGAAGCATGGCCTTGCCCATGCCTTGATTTCATAGTCCAGTCCCCAGACTGTGAGAGGATAAATGTCTACAGTTTCAAGCCGCCCAGTCTGTGTTAATTTGTTACAGCAGCCACAGGAATTAATGCAGATGCTAACACCAAATGTCCATTGGATTTGCAACATGGCTGCAATGGGCAGGCTGATAACAGCGTTTTCTCTGGACTTGGGGTGAACTCTGAGGAGAACGAGAGAAGTGAGTCAGTGAGCATGGACAACTCTTTCAAGAAATTGTTCCATAAAAGGAGACAGAGAAATCAGGTGTGAGATGGAAAGGGGTGCAGGATCAAAGTCTCTTTAGAGATGACTGATATAATCTGTCTGCATAGTGATGGGAAAGTCCAGTAGAAAGGAAAGAACGGGTTCTGTAGTGGACGGGGACCAGCCAGAGCTACAGAGCTGAGGAGGCTGAGAGGCGATGATGAGATTCTACACACACAGGGGAGTGTGGCGGCTGTGGGAGGAGGATGGGCCTTGCACTCTTCTGGGACACCAGGATCTCCAGGGGCCAGAATAGCAGTGACAGGGTCCCTGATTAGCCCCTACAGGGTCAATGCAGAATATAGACATTCAACTGCTTCGGTTTTCTTGGTGAAATAATAGATGGGTGAGATGGAAAGATTGGAGGTGGCTAGAGATTAGGCGATTTGATTTTCTTCAGCAGTGTTCTAAGCAGAGGCAGAAAACGTACTAGAAGAGCCTCCCAGGCTGAGAGAAACCCCCTTTTCCTGGGTCTCTACAGGTGCGGCATCTGAGTGGGAGACACCAGGCCACACGAGGTCTGGGATTTGATTTTATTTGATTGTTTTAGTGCAGCTGTTTGTTTCGCACTGGGAGAAGGCTGTGTTGGAAGCTGCCCATGCTTTAGAGCAGGGCTCCCCAACCTCCGGACTGCACATCGGCACCAGTCGGCAGTCTGTAGGGAACCAGGCCACACAGCAGAAGGTGACTAGCAGGCCAGCAAGTGAGTGAGTGAAGCTCCATCTTCGTTTACAGGAACTCCCCATCGCTCGCATTACCACTGAGCTCCAACTCCTGTCAGATCAGCAGCAGCATTAGATTCTCACAGGAGCACAAACCCTACTGTGAACGGTGCACATGAGGGATCCACGTCACAGGCTCCTTATGAAAATCTAACTAATGCCTGATGATCTGAGGTGAACAGTTCCATCCTGAAACCACCCCACTACCCAAAACCAACTCCATGGAAAAATTGTCTTCCATGAAACTGGTCCCTGGTACCAAAAAGGTTGGGGACCACCACTTTAGAGCGAATTATTCAATCCTATCCCTGTTGGACCCCTATTTGGGTCACCTCAGAAGCAGACTTTGCATCTTCCAAGTATAAAGCAGTTATTAGGTTGAACAGCATGAAACTGCTTCTATTATGTTTTTGAGAAAAATGGCAATGTGTATGACTCAACCTTGTACTTAGAACTGAGATTTCATCTCAGTGAGATAGAGGCAGGAAACACAATTGCAGTGCCCTCCCTTTATGTTTTGTAGTTCAGAATTGCATGAAGGTTGTTATCTGTGAGAACTCTAACAGGGAAGACAAATGGGTACAAATGTAAATACACATGATGTGAAACAGACCCTTCCTGGCCAACTGATGCACTGGCATCTCGTGTTTGTTGCCCATCAGGCGTCTACCAGGGCCCTCAGAGCTAGACTGAGTGTCTCAGGCAGGCAGCTTGCCCACCGTCCTTCCTGCCCTGCTAGTACATCCTAGGACCCTCAGAGCTGGATTCCCAGACAGGCATCTTATCCACCATCCTTCCTGCCCTGCAAGTACATCCTAGGGCCCTCGGAGCTGGACTCTGATTCTCAGGCAAGTAGCTTGCCCACCATCCTGCCTGCCCTGCGAGTATATCCTAGGACCCTCAGAGCTGGACTCTCAGGGAGGCAGCTTGTTCACCATCCTTCCTGCCCTGCCAGTACAACCTAGGGCCCTCAGAGCTGGACTGAATATCTCAGGCAGGCAGCTTCCCCATTGTGCCTCCTGCCCTGACAGTACATCCTAGGACCCTCAGAGCTGGACTCGCAGGCAGGCAGCTTGCCCACAGTCCTCTCTGCCCTGGAAGTACATCCTAGGACCCTCGGAGCTGGACTGAGCATCTCAGGAAAGCAGCTTGTTCCCCGTCTTTCCCACCCTGTAAGTACATCCTAGGTCCCTCAGAGCTGGATTCTCAGGCAGGCAGCTTGCCCACTGTCCTACTGCCCTGCGAGTATGTCCTAGGACTCTTTGAGCTGGACTGAGCATCTCAGGCAGGCAGCTTGTCCCCCGTCCTCCCTGCCCTGCGAGTACATTCTAGGACCACTTGCCTTCTGAATTATATCTTGACCAACTAAAATAAAATTTAAGCTCAAATTAAAAGGCACTTCCAGAAATCTTTTTACCACTTTCTCTAGCAGACCAATACCTAGCATACAGACCTGAGGAACAGACCATCTTTTAACATCTTACCCTCTACATGACAAAATTGTTTTCAAAATTATCATATTAAATATAAAACAATATTAATGGACCAGAAAATATCGAAAGCAATTTTTTTAAAAATTCAGCTTCATATTTCTACATATAAAATCATACTAATAAAAAGTTATGAAGAATATTACACTACAAATATTTCAAAAATACAATAGCTTTTAAAAACTTGGATGTTAATGTTTTGTTAACTGTCTGATATAATACTATTAAATATAAATGATTGGAAGCCAAAAAATTATTGCTAAAGGCAAAATTTACAAAATTAAATCATATCACTTATTTAAGATTATGTATTTCTGGTTTTTAGTTTTAAATAATAATAATTTAAAAATGATTAATTTCAATTTTAGATATATGTTTCTTATTTAGCATAATATTCCATATCTGAACTAAAAGTCGCATTTGTCAAACAAAATAGTACCTCAAAATTTACGCAGTTTCACTGTTTTAAATTCAAAACACAGTAGTGCGAGTGTTCTGGTAGAATGAGGGATCTGAGCTCGCTCACTTTCTTGTCTTCCTCTTTGCAGTCTTGTGCTATTGCTGTTCATTTGGAATCAACTCTTTCAACTCAGGAGTGTGTAGGGCCCAAGGGCTGGAGATGGAAGCTATGCTTAAAGGGAGCTGGAACCACTCAAAGCCACCTGGAACTCAGTCCCGAATCCACGATGTGTAGCAGGCCCATGTGTCCGGGCTGGACTCATGGTCGTGGCGTCTGCAGTGCTAAGCAGAGGGTAAGGAATGGAAATATGCCAATCTGAAGCTTATATGTAGTAGCCATTTCGAACATAAACCAAGAAAAGGTCTGATCTCCGCCCCCCGCCCCCGTAGAGGAGTAACTCATTACCAGCAGTGACAGCATGACACGACAATAATGCAAAACAGACCAAGTTTTGATCAATTTCTTACTGGTTTTTAAAATCCTCCAAGACAAATGTACCTGCTTTTTGCCCATATCTGCAGAGTGTTCCCGTGCCTGCCCTTGTGTGCCATGCTGAGTCTTCCCAAAAGATTGTACAGTCTCTATGCCCATAGGCATTTAATTCCTTCTGAAGTGCTACCTGTTCCATGCATGGGGCAAGGAGGAAGTCAGGTGTGCATCCCGATGAGTAAGTTAGAGTTCCAGGTAATGCACATGGACACTGCAGGCTCGTCAGTATGAGCAGCACAGAGTTCTCCTTCTTCATGTCACTGGGACATGGGATCACTTTACAATCAGCGTGCAGCCCATATCCCCTTACATGAGGGATGCTCTGTATTTGCACCTCATGGGGGTAGCCTATTGACAATAGCAGAATACAGCTGTCAAGCAAATTGATGGGGAAAAATAAAATAATTTGAAAGCAAATTACCCATTAACTCCATTTCTCCCACAAGCTTATCTGGAATACCAAATAACAGCTGTAGATTAATTAATACTGACTGACAGAAACTCAGTTTTCAAGCCTTTATTGTATTTCTGAAGACATGAAGAGTGCTGAATCCCCTACCTGAACTCCTTGGAGCCAAGGATCTTTTAGAATTCTAAACCTTCAGACTTCAGAAAGGCAGAGCTGTGCCTGTGTTTTATAACAGTTGTATAGAGAATGTCCAGGCAGTGCTCAGGAATGAAATTCAGTTGGTCCTCATTATTTGCAGATTTCACATTTCTAAATTTCCTACCTGATAAAATATATTTGTAACCACAAAATCAGCGCTCACAGTACTTTCACAGTTGTTCACAGACATGCAGTGCAACAAAAAACTAATATAAAATTTGCACCACCTGCTGTGCTCACATTCCCAGCCAAGGCAAAGCCAGGCCACCTCTGCCTTCTTGTTTCACGCCATGAACAAGTTTCCTTTATGCTACCTATTTAAAGCCACATTTTAAATTTTTATTTATTTTATTCATTTATTATTATTATTAATATTATTATTTGAGATGGAGCCTTGCTCTGTCACCCAGGCTGGAGTGCAATGGTGTTATCTCAGCTCACTGCAACCTCTGCCTCCCAAGTCCAAGTGATTCTCCTGCCTCTGCCTCCCAAGTAGCTGGGATTGCAGGCACACGCCACCACACCCAGCTAATTTTTTTATTTTTAGTAGAGATAGGGTTTCACCATGTTGGTCAGCTGGTCTCTAACTCCTGACCTCAAGTGATCCACCCGCCTCAGCCTCCCAAAGTGCTGGGATTACAGGTGTGAGTCACCACGCCCAACCCCAAGAGCCACATTTTAAAAAAATGTTTCATTTCTATGCTTTTGTTGATGATGATCCTGTTCAGGATGGCCCAGAGTATACTGCAGATGTGCTGTCTCCTGTCTTTGTGTCTCTGAGCACAGAGGCTGTGATGTGCCTTGTGGAGAAAATACCTGAGTTCCAGAAGCTTCACTCTGGCACATGTTCCAGTACTGCTGGCTGTGAGTTCAATGTTCATGAATCCACTGTGTGTATTAAATGAGGTGTCTTTAAACAGAAACACACTTAAAATAGGGCTGTGCATTGATTTCTTGATGAAAATGTTGAGACCAGAGGCTTTCAGGAACCGAACCCTGTATTTCCCCTAGGAACAGATGTTCAGTGCTCACCAATTTGGTGTTCACAGAGACTTTATTGAACAGAATTACCAGGAATAAACAGAATTAACTGTCTGTTGAGATCTGTGCTGAGAAAAACATGAATATTCACACAATAGGAGAGATAAAGGCTTTAAGTAGCCTTATCTTGGTTTAGGTCAGGTTTTGCCATTATAGTCACGAGTCGATTAAGAAGGAGGATACATCCTGAGAAATGCATTGCCAGGCAGTTTCATCATGATGTTAGCATCACAGAGTGAATTTACACAAATCTAGATGGTGCTGTCCCCCACAAACCTAGGCTGTATGATACGGCCTATTGCTTCCAGGCTCTAAACCTATATAGGATGCACTGGACTGAACACTGTAGCTAGCTGTAATGCAGTGGTATTTGTGTATCTGAACATACTTAAATATAAGAAAGTAAAACTATGTCACTATAATCTGAAGGAACCACTGTCATGTATGTAGTCCATAGTGGACAGAAATGTTACACAGCATGTGACTGTAATTTATTTCAGGTTAAACAAGGTGCCAAATGAATTAAGAAAAAAAAAGTTGGTTTCAAACTTCCTGGAGTTTGGAATTGTACCTAGGGGCCGTGATACTCTAGTAGCTGGTGTAAGACTCTCATAGTCTCTACTTCATAAAATAATGTGATTAATTTGCTTAGCATGTTGACAGTATATCTATATATATAAAGGCTTTGTTTCTTAAAGTTTTTAATTATTGAAAACATATTCTTACAACGGTTTATATTTTTATTTGGTTTAACAAACCTTTTTTTTTCTAAGTCATGAGAAACTAAGTTTCAACTGGGCACTGTTGACTTATCACAGATCCCAAGATAGTACGGTACAAATTACAGATTTACTAAAGCCACTTCTTGCTGTCCTGGGTTGACAGGGCATAGGCAATGCCCAGAGAAATGAAATCAACAGACACCATTCAGATCTCACCTAAATTAATAGTTACAGCTTCCCACTCCATCAGCTCTTTCATCAGAGCTGCTAATGAGGATTAAATTGGTTGATTTGAGCTGTACCTCCTCTCTCTCTCCTGACTCTCCCCTGGGGACAGTGCTAATGAGAAGTGAAATGACCAGAACCAGGCAGCAGAGCAGGAGAGAATCCGCAGCTGACCAGCGCCTGCTTACCTGGCTCTGAACAATGAAGGGCTGCCATAAAACAGAGGGAAAAATAGGAAATTATGTGGAAATGAATGACAAAATTTTACTTGTCTTTTTCCATGTTAGGTTTACTTTATCAATAAATATGTGGATATTTTCAAATTAAAAATAAAATCAAGAGACGTTTCTGTAATTGACGTTTATTTGAAAATTAAGATCTAACACTGTAAATTTAAAAGGCATAAGATCTGCTTTTGTGTCTCGGTGGTTTGCTCTAAGTATCTTTAGTTGTGTAATATAATGTAATGTGTATTATATCATACGTATTTTATCTACATATTAATTTAATTTGAAGCATACATATATAAAATAAACGTATGATATATAAATAATATATAAATAGACTAAATATATAATAATATATATTAAATTAATGTATATTATATATAAATATAAAATATTATTAGATATAGAGCAAATATAGAGCAAATAATTTAAAAATTTATATATAGGGAAAGCATACAACCAAGAAGCAAAGGCAGACCTTACGCCTTTTAAATGTACAAGTGTTAGATCTTAATTTCCAAATAAACATTGATTACAGAAATTTCTCTTCATTTTATTTTTAATTTGAAAATGTTCACATATTTAAAATGTCCACATATTATATAAATATATACATTATTAATATATAATATATCTGTTAATTAATAGGCACATGTACATCTCACATATATATGCATCCACATATTTACTAATAATACTGATAAATATGAGGATATGTGGATATTTATTAATACATAATATAGATATTAATTTAAGGCATACATACATATGTATCCACATATTTAGTAAAACTAAAATGTAATAAGAAAAATAAACTAAAATATTACGCATGCAGCCTTATATTAATTTAAGACATGACCACCTCTTTGGCTACTTGAGATCATAGAAAAATTTAGAGAGAATTAAGATGCTTTCTCTTTTTTTGATGAATTTCATTATTTCTAGCTTTAAACACATAGTATGGCAATTACTTGAAAAATCATATATGAATTAAATTATTTGTTTTTTTTAATTTTGGAAGTCTTCAGTAAGTATTTAAGTACACCTCTGCTATCCTGATTAGTTTTCAGTAATTCATATAATCAGTTACAATTCAGTCCTAAATCTGCAAAGGAGTAATAGCTACAACTTCTTTGTTGCATGAGTACCCAAATATAAGAATTGTGACATATACTTTTATATATGTGTGTGTGTGTAGGTGTATATGCGTACATATAATAGAAATATGTGTGTGTGTGTATGTATATATATATATATATATATATGTAGTATTTTAAAATAAGTATTATTCCTGTTAACCTGCAGGAAATCAGTATGACTGTCAATAGTATATGAAATGACTACTTTGATTTGGAATGCAATTCAGTATTTATTCAAACATTGATGGATAAGAGCCAAATTTAGTCGGAGACATAGTGTAAATAGGCTGAGAAGACTGAAACAGTGGAAAATGTAAAATTTGTCATTATGTGCCTACAAATCATCTCTGTTTCTTCAATATAGGGAAAGTTCTAAATATAAGAGTGGTCTTCTGTGCACGACATCACTGTCAGTCTCTGGCTTTCCATGGCAACACTGCCGCGATTCCTAGGCACCTGCTCTCTCTCTACTTTCATGAGGGCGTCTGAGCCCTGACGAGACCCACAGTAAGAAGAGAACATCAGCGCTTCTGTGTGCCTGGGTTCCTGCCACTTAAAAAGCTCCTTTACAGTCAATGTCTCTTACTCGGTTTCCTTGACTTATTGGCAACAAGAGTGATATTTCTTGGACTTTGGAAAACAATACTGCTTTTGAGTAGCCAGTAGCCAATATTGGAGTAGAGCAGAAATGCTTGGACCAAGATCCAGGCCATAGATGGCAGCGTCTCTGTGAGTCCAC
The DNA here is from genome assembly GCF_028878055.3 of Symphalangus syndactylus. Classification (NCBI taxonomy): domain Eukaryota; kingdom Metazoa; phylum Chordata; class Mammalia; order Primates; family Hylobatidae; genus Symphalangus; species Symphalangus syndactylus. The sequence continues at coordinate 8,176,702 of NC_072432.2, read as the reverse complement.
ATCTATGATTCCCACTAACATTAAGGTAGTAAAGAATTCAGAACAGCTGAGGGGAACAGCAAACAAACAACTACCTAATTACTAAGTAGGGAGCTGAAAAAAAGGAGGCATTTTCTGCATGGGGAGTGAAGGATTTGGGCCATGAAACTTCATTGACGTGAAGGAGGCTCAGGCACAAGGAGTGGGGAGGAAAGGTCTGCAGCCACCTGGGGTTGGAGGCCACAGCCGCTGAGCAATGCCAGCTTTTCTTTTTTTTTTCTTGTATTTTGGAGTGTAAATTTCTCAGTCATGTTCCTTTTCAAAGAGAATTGTTTGCATTAAACTCACACACACAAGGGCCCTAGGTATTCGCATTCTGTTAGAAAGAGTGGACTTCCACTTCCGGGGTCCTCTGGGAGGTGCAGCTTCCTGGGAGCCTGCTTTCCAGGTGTCCTGGATGACAGACAATGCTACAGTGATCACTTTTCCCCTGCTTCATAATTTATTGGCTATCTTTCAACTGAAGTTGTCCTGTACTACTACTGCATTCAGCTTCTCAGAGGAAACTCAAAGATTTTTCTCACTGCTTGGGAGATTTGTATCGCCAGACTCGATGAAAACACACACTGATGGACTTGAGTATTATTTATAATTTATCGTTCCCTTCCCTAGATTATTTGTCCCCATCCTTGCCACAGATCCCGACAGAAGGAGGGTCCTCACTCACTGGATGTTGGGCTTGGCTGAGTAACTTGCTTTGAACACTAGAATGTGAGCGAATGTGCCCCTAGGAGCAGGAGGCTTCAATGCAATTCGAAGTCTGGAGCAGCTTCTGTGCTCCCCCCGTCTCTCACGAGGACATCACATCCTCATTGTGGGTCCTAAAACAAGAAGGTCCACGATGCAGGCAACCTGCAGTGGCTCCACAGCCCAGAACAGAGGCCCAGCCAACCCTCAGCCCTTAATTACATAAGAAACGAATGTTTGTTGTGAGCCACTGAGATTTGGGGGCTGTTTGTTACGTGGTGGGTTATATATGACTGATACACTAAAGGGAAGATGAGAGAATAGCATGCTAGGCAAGAAACGGAAGACAGTAGAATCAAACAGCCAAACCAAGTGTCTTAGTTATCTACTGCCACAACGATGTTAGGCAGCAAACCATGCTGAAACTCAGTGTTTTACAACAAGCGGCCTCAGTTAGCTCATGAGTCTGTGTGTCCAGGCAACTGTGGCTGTTCTCAGTGGGTGATTTTTTGGTCTCAGCTAGATTTGCCCACTAATCTGGCAGTAGGTTGGATATTGATAGAACAATGAAGACCACTAAGTTCTCATTCTTCACAGGCTCCCCTGGGCAGGCTCTGAGGGCAGCCACAGAGTGCAGGAGCAGAAAGGGGACATACACATGGGCTTTGCCAAGGCTTTGCTTGAATCACATCTGGTGACCACCTGCCCAAGCCCTTCACAGGGCTGAGTCTGGCATGAAAGGATGCATGGAACACCCCAACCAGATGGGAGGACGCTACAGAGCCATGTGGTGAAGGGTGGGGACACTGGAAAGCGTGAAGACTTGGGGATGCTTGGCAATTTGCCACGTCAAGTTTAGACACATGACATAGGAGGAGGTCAAATTCAGGTGAGGGGAAGGAAACACATTGGATGTGACGTAAGAGGACGTGTGAGGCGTTAACTCCTGGGGCCCATCTGATGATTTAGTTTTAATGTTAACCTTGCCTAGTGCTTTCTTGCAGATGCCAGTAACAATCCTTCTTCACAGGATCTAACCAAAATGCACATTTGAGTTCATACTCAAACTGGTTACTTTTAGGTAAGACCAAGGGTTGATGTATTCTCTGACCTGTCTTCTTTGCAACTGTGCAGCTAAGCACACAAGCTCAGAGGCTACAGGAAAGGTAAGACAAGGCTAAGCATAGTCTATGAACATGATTTGAAAGTTTGTTACTTTGGTGTCTGAGTTTGCTTTTTGATAAACTATGATTTTGCATGGGATGAGGAGCCTAGAGGCACAGCTACCAAGAATATATTTTGTGATAGATGGCGATTTCCCAGTATTTGAGAGCCAATGAACAAAAGCTAAGAACGTTTCACACAACGAGGGACTCTCATTACAGGTGTTGTGGAGTTTTGACAGTTGATAGTTCTTATCAGTAATCCAAAAATGAATGGAATCTCTATGGGTACATGCTGTATAATTTAGTATCCAAATTCTGCAAAGCATATTACCCCTGATAAATTGATAATTTTGTTTTGTTAGACAAACCATGAACATTTGTATAGCGGAAGGTGCTTAGTTTTTAATTGATTCATCCTTGTTACTTATAAAAGTATTTCTTTGAATTTGCTTATAATTGAATAAGTTTTTTTTATTTTACTAGACTGATTGCTTTATTCCTGATACTGTTATGTTCATTGAATTGAGTGATAAGATCATTAGAAAGAAATAAACAATAGTTTATTGGTTCATTGTTATTGCTGTTGTTTGAAATGGTCTTGTTCTGTCACCCAGACTGGAGTGCAGTGGCATGATCTTAGCTCACTGCAGCCTCGAACTCCTGGGTGCAAACGATCCTACCACCCTGGTCACCTGAGTAGCTGGGGCTACAGTCATGTGCCACCAGGCCCAGCTAATTTCTTTAAAATTTTTGTAGAGATGGGGTCTTGCTTTGTTGCCCAGGCTGGTCTCAAACGCCTGGGCTCAAGTGATTCTCCTGTCTTGGCCTCCTAAAGTGCCGAGATTGCAGGTGTGAGCCACCTCGCCTGGCTGCAGAATACTTTTGGATCTTCAAAAATTGTTAAGGGCTTGGAAATAGTCCCATTCCCAGGGCTTTCTTACCTCAGCAGGATGTCCTAGTCTGCGTGGTATGATGCAGAGTGTTCACGAGCCACTCTGCCTTCAGTACATGTAGCTGAGGCCAGAGGGAAGGTGCTAGGAAAACCCAGGACCACTGAGCAATCTCAGGGAAGGGGTCCCTGTAGGGTTTCAGCATGGCCCATCCTTTCCTCAGCTGTGACCAGTTATAGATGAGCCCATCGAAAACATGCATTTCTGTTAAAATGTTTTGGTTTCTAATATCTCCTTTTGACTCTTTCTTATTGTTTCCATCTTTCTGCTTACCTTACCCTTCTTGCACAGCACCCACCTTTTTCCATTCTCGCCCTTAGCATATCAATCCAAGGTCTTTTATATTTCCTTGTCTGAGAACTCCAACCTGTCTGCCATGTGTGATTCTGGTTCTGATGCTCACCTGTGTGTTTTGTCTCTTAGTATATCTTGTAGTTCTTTGTTGAAATCAGGATGTGATGTACCGAGATACTGCTTCTTGTGGAAGTTTCTGCTCATAAGTGAATTTCTACTCTGGGAAGTTGTGATTCTCTGTATCTACCTAGCTCTCCAATCTGGAGGACAGGGATTTGCACTGTAACCTCAGTTCTCTCTGACTCTAAGAAGTTGTTGATTTTCAGTTTGTTGAGCTTTTCGTTGTTTGTTGTTTTAGAATCGAGTGACAACTTCCAAGCTTCTTACACATCATGCCAGAAACTGAAGTGTGCATGCCCATCCTTTATCCAGCAAGTCTTGGTTACTCCTTAAATGAGGTATAAATGGCACCTGCCATTAAATGAAGCAGCAGCTGATAAAGACACATTTTGGGAGACAGGTTGAACAGAGAGTATCCACATCAATGTGTGAACTCATTCATGTTAGTTTCTCTCCCCAACAGTGCCGTATATGCTTCCTAAATAAAGCTTCTGTTGGCAATGTGGAATTTGCTTAATGTTAGTGGAAGAAAAAGTTGTGTGATCATAGCTAAGTAGAACATTTTATTTGGCCCTGTCGACATTTAGAGGAGCATTGAGGAAACACAGACAAGTACCCGGGACTCATGCTAAGTGGAATAAGCCCGGCGCAGAAAAACAGGTACTGCATGACCTCAGTCACATGCGGAATCGAAAAATCCAGTCTCACACAAACAAGAAGTAGAAAGGCATTATCAGAAGCTAGGGAGCAGGAGGGGCAGTGAAAGGGCGGACATTGATTAAAGGGTACAAATTAAGACCAGAAGAATAGGTTTTGGTGATCGATTTCACTGCGTGGTGACCACAATTTATAATAATGTACTGTGTATTTCAAAATTGCTAAAAGAACAGATTTTTGACATTTTTGCTACACACACACACACACACACACAATGATAAGTTAGTGAAGTTGCAAGTATGTTAATTATCTCAGTTTAATCTTTCTACAATTTATATGTATATACACATCAAAATATCACATTGTACCCTACTGATATATACAATTATTGGTTGTCAAAAGAATAAATTAAAAACCTTGAAGAAATAAAGTCTCGGAGGCAACAAAGTGTTGTTCAGTCTAGAAGAGATAAGACTTACTCTCTGTGACTATATTATCAAATTATGTGCCCCTCCAGGGAAGAGTAAACATCATAGTGCAAAATGCACAGTGCTTTGTCTGGTGTTTGCTGTTACCAATAAATATTAGCAATGATGGTGAGAGTTGTATCCTGTTCTCTTTGCTTATGGCACAGTGCCTGGTATACGATGGGTTTGCTGAAGGAAAAAAAAAAACGAATGAACTTCATTATGTAAAGTGGACTGACCTGATATTCTTTCTTCTCTCCAGAAAATAGAACTTGAGAACATGGGCTTACATTTGTACAGTTAGCTGAAGTTAATTATAAGAACTAACCCTTCTGGTATTTCTGGGAGAATTTGCTTGGAAAAGTCAAGCACTTTATTTCTCATCAAATATTTAAGATTGGGAAGATTTAATTTTAATCCTACTTGATCGTTCTTGGGTCAACTCTAAAAAATTATAACATTTAAAAATCACTTCAAAGGGTTTTTCTTTTATAAAGATTATCCTACTTGGCTTAAAAAAGAAACAGATCATTATTTGAGGAATCATTCTATTGTTATATTCACTCCATAGCTTTGCTGAAGACATTAACCTTGTCCACTTGTAATATTCACTGTTTCCTCTGGATCTCAGAGTAAAAGATGAACAAATTCCTTCTTAGGTTTCTTTTTCTCCCTTAGTGGTTTCTTTTAAAAACTAAAACCTATTTAGAAGTGGAAATGTCTTCTTCTTTAAATTCAAAAATTGTAATAACATGCAAAAAATGAGAGCTGAAAAACCGAAGTTGGGCCATTGGAACACACCCTGAATATCTGATGAGGTGGCCCCAAATTGCCAAGGGATAGAGTTCTTGTAATTAACCAGCAGACTTCCAGGTCCAGCTCCTACCCAAGTTCAAGTCCAGACAAGTGGTTAATGAAGTGCACACCAGCTTACGTTAGTGCTTTTAAAGTCCAGTGACAGACCCAGCAAAGAGTCCTGTGGTGGAGCACTCGGACCGTCCCCACACCCCATCCCCTCCCTCCCTCTCAGTCTTGGTGAGAGCTGCTTGGGCGAGAATTGCCCCCGAAGAACCTGACTCCTGGGGAGCTTCATGCTCCCCTGCCCCACCTCCCAGACACAGGGTGCTGCTGATGACAGAGGCCAGCCCTGGGAGGAGGCCATTCCGCACAGACGTTTCCACCGAAATGGGTTATTTCAGCCTCGGTGGTCACAGATTCTGTGGTTTTCCAGTGATTCATCTTACTATTAATAATGTCAGAGAATTTTAGGCCCTTGAATTAAATAATGATAAATAGGAACCATGGAGTGCGCCGGGCGAGGCCGTGCTGTTTATTTCAGCGTGCAGCACTGTCAGGCCTGATAAATCGGCTCCCTGAAATAGTTTATAAAGTATTGAATTGATGTGGCTGTTGGAGAGGGAGAGAATTAATGTTACGAAATAGGCCTGCAACCTAGATTGGATGAAAGCGGAGGAAAGCCTTTCATATAAATGCTGTGTCTGCGGAGGAAATGGTTACCACCAGAGGTGAGTGAGCTCCCAGGGGAATAATGAGCTTATGTGATCTCGGGGGCGGCAGGTCAGGGAAGGGGAGCTGGGGGGCCAGGAGGACCCAGGGCTGGCAGCGCGAAGGGGGGTTGCAGGCTGTTCTTTTATAGTCCCGAGCAGGAGGGATGAAGGATGCAGGAGAGAAATGAAAGGCTGTTTAAAGAGGGAGTGGAGGCTTTGGCTCTGCATGGCCATATTTACAAGCTTCATGTCAAAGAAAGGCGACCCAGGCTCCATCAACACTGAGAGCCCCTTCTCACCTCCCTGTTCCAGGCCAGACTCAGCACAACCAGCCCATACCAGCAGGTGTCTTAAAATCCTGTCATCCTGAGATTGAGGCTACCTATAGTAATTATCTCATTAGGTCCACACAGAGAAAATAAGGCTGATTTTATTTTTAACATTTCTGTAACCAATAATATTTTTTGGAAATGCTTAGGCCACATGAGGGAACAGAAGGCGCTGGAAATGTGGTAATTTATAAATACTATGAAAATATTCATTCCATCATTAGTGGCGTTTTCCTAAAATTGAAGCTTGGATTCCAATTTGTTTGATGACGGAAAGGGTGAATTTTTTGATGTGTCTCTGAGGAGTGCACCTCGGACTTACTGACTCACTCGGCCTCCGAGAATCATCTGAAGATGGCAATAAAGGGCTTTTGGAGATCGCCCTCCATGTCCTTATTCATTTAAGATACGTGTATTAATGTTCCCTCTAGGGAAGAGTAAAGAAGATCAACAACCCCTCCAAATCCCTCAAGTTTTAATAACTTCTCATGTTGCATATATATATATATATATATATAATTATTATTATTATTTTTGAGACGGAGTCTTACTCTGTTGCTTAGGCTAGAGTGCAGTGGCACCATCTCAGCTCACCGCAACCTCCACCTCCTGGTTTAAGCAATTCTCTGCCTCAGCCTCCCAGAGTAGCTGGATTTATAGGCACACACCACCATGCCCGGCTAATTGTTGTATTTTTAGTAAAGATGGGGTTTCACCATCTTGGCCAGGCTGGTCTTGAACTCCTGACCTGGTGATTCACTCGCCTCGGCCTCCCAAAGTGCTGGGATTGCAGGCATGAGCCACCGCGCTTGGCCAATATTTTTTAAAAGTGAGCAATGTTACACTTTTATCAAAATGGGTTAACCCAAAGGCAGCAGCACCTGGAAGTCAAGCCCCAAAATGACACCTCGTTGGCCGTGTTTCTCCTTCATTAGGACTTTTATGAACGCCCATGGAAAACACAGAAGACAGGCCTGCCACTGATTGTGACTTCTGAAAACATGAGCTAGAAACGTCCCTACACAAAATAGCTAGAAAAAGGGCTGGGCGCAGTGGCTCACACCTGTAATCCCAGCACTTTGGGAGGCCAAGGAGGGCAGATCACCTGAGGTCAGGGGTTCAAGACCAGCCACCCCAACATGGTGAAATCCCGTCTCTACTGAAAATACAAAAATTACCTGGGCATGGTGGTGGGTGCCTGTAATCCCAGCTACTGGGGAGGCTGAGGCATGAGAATCACTTGAACCCAAGAGGCGGAGGTTGCAGTGAGCAGAGATCATGCCACTGCATTCCAGCCTGGGCAACAGAGCAAGACTCTGTCTCCAAACTAAACAAAACAAACAAACAAAACACAAAATGGCTAGAAAACATAAGCAGCATAAAATCCAATCTGAGTGTACATGATTTGGCACCATGACAGGGTGGGACTTAGAGTTTCATGCAAGATTTGCTTTTTAAAAATTTTTTTTAGTGGAGCAATTGGGAGTTTTTTTAGGGAAGAAAGGATCTGACGTGGCTGTTCCCTGGTGCCTCAATTCTCTTAGGATTACACAGAACACAACGGTGAAGTGCTCGGTAGATGCCCAGGAGAGTCTTTGCACATGCAGCTGTGTCTAACCTCGACAGTGATGATTAAAATTCTATTCAGAGGTAAGGAACCAGAAGACCAATATGCCACGAGGCAAAAAGTTCCCATTGGATGCATCAACTTGTAGGATTGTGGGTCAGATTCTTCATCTACGTGAATTTCATTATGTCTGATAAAGGGTCCACACAGAGCTGCCATGACTGACCAGTGATTGAAATAGGGGGGTGAGGAAGGATTTCAAGATATTCTAGGGAAGAAAGTGAAGGTAAAACTAACAGGAACTTGGCTCTGTCAAGGTTCTGCAATGGCAAGGCAGGATTCCCGTCTCACTTCCCCACATTAGACTCATGACTTCAGCACTGTGCCCTCCTTCCCACCTCCCCAGCTTTCACAGGAGGGACCAGCCTGTCAGGACCAAGACACGTTCCTTCACACTTGAGCCAAAGTTCTCTTTAGGACTCACTCTTCCCTATGCTGTCTTCTCACAGGACGACTGCTTTCTGAAAACTAAAAGATGGTTTTCCGGCCGGTTGCGGTGGCTCATGCCTGTAATCCCAGCACTTTGGGAGACCGAGGCGGGTGGATCACGAGGTCAGGAGATCGAGACCAGCCTGGCTAACATGGTGAAACCCCGTCTCTACTAAAAATACAAAAAATTAGCCGGGCTTGGTAGCGGGCGCTTGTAGTCCCAGGTACTTGGGAGGCTGAGGCAGGAGAATGGCGTGAACCCGGGAGGTGGAGCTTGCAGTGAGCCGAGATCACGCCAGTGCACTCCAGCCTGGGCGACAGAGCGAGACTCCATCTCAAAAAACAAAAAAAAAAAAAAAAAAAAAAAAAGGATGGTTTTCCTCGTGGCCCCTGTTCACGATTAGAACTTGGATTAGAGATCAAATTGAAGCTCCATTGCTCACCAGGTAACTAAGAGAGATGTATGTCCTCATGGCCCCCGTTCACCTGCTTGGATTAGAGATCAAATCGGAGCTCCACTTTCTCACCAGAAATGACCTGTGAAGCCCAGCCTGTCTCAGGTCTTTTCCAGCCCTAATGAAGCACCCCCTTCCACAGCTTGTCTCATCACAGTAACTAGGATGACCCTGGTGTTAAAGCGGGAAGGCTTTGCCTCCCAGGGACCTCCCCTGTCCTGGCACACTGGGACAGTTTTTTGCCCTAGTGACATAAAACTCTCCATCACGCACGCCTTGCTTAGAGTGTGGAGCACCAGCACGGGCTCAGCTTTTTGTTATTTTAACCAGCTTTTGCACTTTTGCAGACATTGCCTTTTTAAGTCAGATTGCCACATCTAAAGGTGCAAACTGTTCCCTCCCTAGAATGACAGAGTCAGGGTAGTTTAGCTTTTCCGTGATGAGAGGGGACTGGCCACATCTAAAGGTGCAAACTGTTCCCTCCCTAGAATGACAGAGTCAGGGTAGTTTAGCTTTTCCGTGATGAGAGGGGACTGGCCATATCTAAAGGTGTGAACTGTTCCCTCCCTAGAATGACAGAGTCAGGGTAGTTTAGCTTTTCCATGATGAGAGGGGACTGGCCACATCTAAAGATGCGAACCGTTCCCTCCCTAGAATGACAGAGTCAGGGTAATTTAGCTTTTCCATGATGAGAGGGGACCGGCCACATCTGAAGGTGTGAACTGTTCCCTCCCTAGAATGACAGAGTTAGGGTAGTTTAGCTTTTCCGTGGTGAGAGGGGACTGGCACAAAGAAGTCACTGCTCAGGGGTCACTCTGAAGCCTTTCCCCTGTGTGTGAAACTGAGGCGTTTCACCCCAAAGCTGCAACAGTCTTGGTTTCTCCAGTTCTCTTCTCCGGTTGGTGTGACTCCTTGGTGTGACCTATCTCAGCCATTCCCCTTGGAGCTGTTGACATCCTCCGTAGCTGATTTTCTGCCTTACTTAGTGGGCAATTTTAATTGAATAGGACAAAAGTAGAAATGTCAGCTTCTCCTCCAGAGGCCGAACCTGCCATTTTGGGGGCAGGTTTTTCATTCTCGGAGAGTCTCTTCATTTACAGTCAAGCTGATGGCCACGTTCAAGATGACTGGTGCTGCTGAGAGTCTGATTTTCAGATTGGCTTGGTGCTACTCGGCTGTGACTGATCTGCAAGCAGAGGTAAACAAGGTGATCTGGGATTTAAAATCTTAGAAAGATAGGGTTTGGGCAATTTTTCTGACCTGAGTTAATTTGGCTTGTCTGGATTAGGTCACTATGGAGTCAGCTTTTCTTACTCAAAAATAATTGCCTCCTTGGCGGTAAGCTCATGGGCTGTATGGCAGGCTAGAGAGAGAAAAAAAGAGCTGAACAAAAGAGAGATGCAATCACATATAATTTTCTTACCTAGATATGTTATTTATGATAGAAAAGCAAGGGATGTTTGCATTCAGCTTGTCGATCGACATAGGTTTCCCCTATCTCTGAGAGAAGGCATTGATTTCGAGAGCCATTGTGAGTGAAGGATGGAACACTCTAGATTAACTCCCTCTGTCTGAACTGATTGCTCTTACAGGGCTGACCAACCTGAGCCATGTTTTACATATTCAATTTGAAGCACCATAGTTAGTTTAATCAGAAGGGTCCACCCTGACGTTTAAGAATGTAGAACTCCTGGAACTTTCTTGCTCTTTTTCCCTCATGGTTGCAGAGCTCTCTAAATTGGGAGTAATCTTGCATGGCCTGTGGGCTCCTTTATGTGGCCCAACAAGAAAAAATGTGGCAGCAAGTAAGGGGCTGTTAAATGTAACAGGCAAGCCATGTCAAGAGCCATAAAGCAGTCGGATGCATGGGCCCTGACCTGGGCTTTTATGAACACGTTGAGAGCCTTGTCTCACAGCCATCCAAGCACTGACACCTGGAAGAAGGGGTGGCAGCCTGCTCACTGGATCCAACAAAGTCAATACCAGCTATGCTTTCTGCATCGTGGAATGGATAGCAAAGAAGAATGAGACACACCTCATGCTTAGGAGAGAGCGAGTTAATAATTTAGAAGGGCTGGGCGTGGTGGCTCATGCCTGTAATCCTAGCACTCTGGGGGGCTGAGGCAGGTGAATCACTTGAGGTCAGGAGTTTGAGAGCAGCTTGGCCAACATAGTGAAACCTTGTCTCTACTAAAAATACAAAAAATTTTTAGCTGGGTGTGGTGGCGTGCACCTGTAATCCCAGGTACTCGGGAGGCTGAGGCAGGAGAATTGCTTGAACCCGGGAGGCTAAGAGTGTGCCACTGCAGTACAGCCCGGGTGACAGAGCAAAACTCTGTCTCAAAATAATAATAAAATTCATAATAATTAATAATTAAGAGAGGAGTCAAGATTTACAGCTATCTGATGACCACAGATCCAGAAAAATAACAGCATATGAAGTGGGTAGGATTTGTTACACAGGAGAGTTAAGAAGCTCAGAGGAAGTCCTCTGCTCCTCCGATCTATTTTCTATCTATTCTCTGTGCTAAATAAGAATAAAGTGTACACAGTGCCTTACAGCCCAGGAGGACTGATGTGATGTGGGCCTTGCCGTGTTTCTCGCACGTCCTTTCACCAGCCTGTGCCACACACTCATCATGCTGCTGTCACGTCAATTTTCTCTGTGTTGCTCAGATGGGCTGAGACATTTTCTACCCCAGGACCTTTGCACATGCTTTCATTCATGAGCCTGCAGCATTTTATTTTTTGCTTCCATTTTTTTTTGAGGGCTTACTTCCCCTTATCTTAGAAACATCGTATTAATACTGTCTCCCAGGGAAGGTATTCTCTGTCCTCCACTAGAGTATAAGTCTCATGTCATCCAGAGAACACCATTATTTATCTATCTATGATTATTTTAATCCTCTTTACCTATGGGAGAATGTGTCTGTAATTATTGTATTCCCTTTATCTGCTTTTTGTTTCTAGCAACAATGTATTGTTACTGAAGAACCTTCTTTTTAAATTTTGTTTTCATCCCTATAAAACTAAGACTGAATACAGTGCCTGAAACATAGTAGCCATACAGTAAATATCCACGGAATGACTGAAACTGTTATTTTCACTTTATTTTTCTTGCATGATGTTATACCATTTAGAGATTTGACTGGCTGCAGAAATATGATTTTAAATGCTACATCCCATGAGAACTGCCAAATGCTGTTAGTGCTTTATCATGATTTGGTCCAGTCACATTTGTTTTCTTCTAAATGTGTGTTAGGATATGAAAATGAAATGAAGCCATGCAGGGAAGAAGAATAGAATTGGGCACTTCCTATAAAGGCTTGAATGGAACACAAAAGTAAGACAGCTTGAGGTCATCAGAGAGCTCAGGGTCAAAGAGTGAGAACAGAAATGAAGACAGAGATGCCAGAGGGTAGCGGTGCCTCCCCAACACTCTGCCGAGGCACAAGGCGCTCCCGTTATTCCTTCTCTCTCCTCTCATTCCATCTTCTTGACGATTTTTTTCAGAACATGAAAACCATATTTTTATACTTATTTTTACATTAAAATAAATATAATTTTATTATGTAAATGGCAATTTGATATTTGCATTTATACATCTCTCTGTCTCAAAATAAAGAAGGAGAAAAAATTCTTCTTATAACTTATCATCACACCCTACTTCAGTTTCACTCTTCTCTCCTCAGAGAGGTAACTGCTGTTAACAGTGTGCAATACACACTTTCGGGCAATTTTCTATCCATTTGTAAGTTTCTATTGTATCTTGTATCTTTGTATTACTATTTTATTGATTTCTGCACTTCTCTTGATTATTTTTTATTACCTATTTTCTTTGGGTCTATCTTCTTGTTTTTTGGATACATTCTGAATTTGAATGTTTAAGTCATCAATTTCTGCCTTTCTTACTTTTTTGGGTCTATTTTTTCCTAAGTAGGGTTTCAGCAGCATATCACAATTTTTAATGTTTTTCATTGCAACTTATTCCAAAGTATTTCCCATTTACTTTATGATTTCTTCTTTGAGTAATAAAATATTTATGTGAGTTTTAAATTTATGAATTGTTTTGGTTTGTTTTTAGGCATTTAGTTAGGGAAGTGCTGCTAACCCTCGAACAACATGAGTTTGAACTTCAAGGGGCCCCTTCCAGGGAGATTCTATTCCACCTCTGCTACCCCTGAGACAGCAAGACCAACCTCTCCTCTTCCTCCTCCACTTCAGCTCATTCGATATGAAAACAAGGAGGAAGAAGACCTTTATGATGATGCACTTCTACTTAATGAATAGTAAATATACATTCTCTTCCTTATGATTTCAATACCATTTCTTATGTCTAGCTTTCTTCATTGTAAAAATACCACATATAAAACTTAACATAGAAATTATGTGTTAATTCACTATATTATTGGTAAGGTTTTTGGTCAACAGTAGGCTATCAGTGGTTAAGTTGTTGGAGAATTGAAAATTAGTCCAGGCACGGTGGCTCACACCTGTAATCCCAGCACTTTGGGAGGCCGAGGTGGGTGGATCTTGTGAGGTCAGGAGTTTGAGACCAGCCTGGCCAACATGGTGAAACCCGGTCTCTACTAAAAATACAAAAGTTAGCCAGGCGTGGTGGCCTGTGCCTGTACTCCCAGCTACTTGGGAGGCTGAGGCGGGAGAATCACTTGAACCCAGGAGGTGGAGGTTGCAGTGAGCCGAGATGGCTCCACAGCACTCCAGCCAGGGCAGCAGAGTAAGAATCTGTCTCAAAAAACAAAACAAAACAACTTTCTCTCTCTCTCTCTCTCTCCTCTCTCTCTCTCTCCTCTCTCTCTCTCTCCTCTCTCTCTCTCTCTCTCTATATATATATATATATATATATATATATGAAACAATTTAATCTTTTCTCCATATGTATTTGTTTCCAGTTTTCTCTTACTAGGAATAAGGCTGTTATGAACCTTCTTCTCTAAGTCTTTTTCTGGGCACATGTTTTAGCTTTTCTTGGGTAAACACTTTATGGTGGAACTTCTGATTAATTTGGTGCATGTATGTTTAACTGCTTAACAAACTGCCAAACTGTTTTTCCGAGCATCATTTTACATGACTGCCAGCAGGATACGACACTTCTAGTTGCTTCAGCTCCTTGCCAAGTTTGAAGTTTCTAACTTTTTAATTGTAGCCATTCCAGGGCTGTGTTTTTGATATCTCACTGTAGTTTTAATTTGCATTTTCCTAATGATTAGCAATGTCAAACATCTGTGCTTGCGCTTATTTACCAACGAAATATCATCTGTATCATCTTTTGGGAAGTATCTATCTGCTGACGTCTTTCGCTCATCAAAAACTTGGATGATCTACTTTCTTTGACATTTAAGAGTTTATTATATATTCTGGACCCAGGTCTTTTATGCTATGTAGGTATTGGAAATATTTTCTCCTCATCTGTAAGTTGCCAATTTATTTTTTTATTTATTTATTTTTTTTCCTTTTAATTACATTTATTTTAATGCTGAATTTACTCCCGTGCCATAAGTTTTTGTTTCTTCAGTTTCTTCTGGGATATCTTTTTCTTCTGGGCAACCTCCTCTTCTAGTTTAGGAACAATCTGTTCCTTTTCCGTAAGGATCATCTCAGTGTGGCAGGGAGAGCTCATGGATGGGTTAATCCCACCATGAGCTCTGTAGGTCCAGCGGCGCATCTTAGGTGCTTTGTTCACTTGGATATGCTCAATGACCAGAGAATCTACATCTAAACCCTTAAGTTCAGCATTACTCTCTGCGTTTTTAAGTATGTGCAGCAAAAATTTCAGCACTCTTTTTGGGCCACCGACCTTGTGTCCAGCCCCACTGCTTGGCCTGCACACACCTGCCAGCTCCACCATTGTAACGTCGGAATGGTACGCACTGTTTCTGTAAAGTGACATCTTTCAGATACTTCGTGGCTTTTCGTATATGCATACCCTTGATGGCCTGAGCAGTTTCACGAGTGTTCTTAAAGTGAACACGAAGATTGGAACCTCTTGATTTGCATGATTTCGTGGGGTTCTCCGGGTCAAGTGAATAGGGAACCATTTTCACAGATTACCTCAGGCTGCTTAGGGAAAGAGCCCCAATTTATTTTTTAATGCTGTCTTCTGAAGGAAGAAGACTGACTCTTGAAAAAGACTGAATACACGTACCATGAAATTCACCTTTTAAAAAAGTACAAACAATTACTTATGTTATAGTTAATGCTTTACAACAGGAAAAAGAGGTGGGGGGGAGGACTAGAGAAAGGACCAGATAAAACGAAGCAACATGAGCTTCAGACAGGGATTCAAGCAGAAGAAATGAAAAGAAAGTAGTCCCAAATCTTCACATGTGAGAGATGGATCCCAGTAATGCAGGGAGGTTAATTGAAGCCATCTTTGGTTTTGAGCGCTGTCTGAATAGAGTTGATTTGAGTAGCAAATGATGTGAACTACTCACCACAAACTTTCTTAGCAACACTAGAGAGTGAGGGATGACACATTTTGTCGTCATTTTAAAAATATTTGCTATTTTTATATCGGTATGTGTATTGCACTATAATATACAGACCATGAAATTCACCTTCTAAAAATATACAATTTGGTATTTATCAGCAGACTTAGGAGAAAAAGAAACCCTGGACAAATTAGCAGTCATTATCCATTCCCTCCCCACTTCAGTGTCTTGTAATCACTGATTTGCCTCGTATTAGTCTGTTCTTACACTGCCATAAAGAGCTACCTGAGAGGGGTAATTTATGAAGAAAAGAGGTTTAATTGACTGACAGTTCCGCAGGCTTAACAGGAGGCATGGCTGGGAGACCTCAGGAAACTTATAATCATGCAATCATGGTGGAAGGCAAAGGGGAAGAATTCACATCTTACCATGGCAGAGTGAGAGTGAGAACGAGAGAGAGAGAGAGAGAGAGCACAAGCAGAGAAGTGCCACACTCCTTTTTTTTTGAGATGGAGTCTCACTCTGTCACTCAGGCTAGAGAGCAGTGGTGTAATCTCAGGCTCACTGAAACCTCTGCCTCCCGGGTTCAAGCGATTCTCCTGCCTCAGCCTCCCAAGTAACCGGGATTACAGGCACCTGCCACCACGTCTGGCTAATTTTTGTATTTTTAGTAGACATGGGGCTTCACCATGTTGGCCAGGTTGGTCTCAAACTCCTGACCTCAGGTGATCCAATGGCCTTGACCTCCAAAATTGCTGGGATTACAGGCATGAGCCACTGTGCCCGGCCAGTGCCACTCCCTTTTAAACCATTAGATCTCATGAGAACTCACTCACTGTGACTAGAACAGCATGGGGACACCACCCCCAACATCCAATCACCTCCCAGCAGGGCCCTCTTCCAATTCGAAATGAGATTTGGGTGGGGACACAAATCTATAGCACATCATGCCTATTCTGGAGGTTTCATAGACATAGAATTATAAAACGTATGGTTTTTGTGTTTCATTTCTTTCACTTAGCATAATTTTTCAAGGTGTGTCTATGCTGTAACTTTATTCTTTTTTTCTGACTAAATAATATTCCATGGTATAGACTTACCACATTTTGTTCATGTATTCATCAATTTATGACTATTTGGGTTTTTTCCAGTTTTTTGTTATTGTCACTAATACTGTCAATAATACAAATAGTCACAAGTTTTTGTGTGGGTAAAACTTCTAATTATTTTCAGTACATAACTAGGAGTGGAATTGCTGGGTAAGATAGTCACTCTATATTTAACTCTTTGAGAACTGCCAAGCTCTTTTTCAGAATGGCTACTCTATTCTATATTCCCACCAACAATGTGTGAGGGCTCCAGTTTCTCCACATCTTTGTAAACACTTGTTATTGTCTCTCTTTATTACAGCCATCCTTATGGGTATGAATTGGTATCTCAAGATTTTCATTTGCATCCTCTTCATGACCAATGATGTTAAGATTCTTTTCCTGTGTAGTGGTCATTTATGTACCTTCTTTGGGGAAATAGCCAGTGAATATTTTGTCCATTGTTTAACTGGCTTATTTGTCTTTTAGAGCTCCAAAATTATTATTCTTGCATAGTGAGACTTTGCAACCCTCCACCTAGGCCCTGGTAACTGCCATTCTAATCACTGGTTCATTAAATTTGACTATTTTAGATTTCACATAGAAGTGAGATCATGCAGTATTTCAGTTTCTGTGCCTGGCTTTTCTCACTTAGCATGTCCTAGTACATTCATGTTGTCTCAAATCACAGAAAGTATTTCTTTTTTAAAGGTGACATACATTTCTTTAATATAAATAAATATATATGTGTATATAATGAATAAAGAAAATGTGGTTTATATATATATATATTAACCACACACACATATGTGTATATATTAAATATATGTATTTTTGTGTGTGTATATATATATATATATTACACTTTAATTAATTTCTCTTTGGACAAGCATTTAGATTGTTTGCATATCTCAGCTATTGTGAATAATGCTGAAATGAACATAGAAGTGCAGATATCTTTTTGACATACTAATTTTATTTCCTTTGGATATATGCCAGGAAAGAGATAGCTAATTATATAAGCTAACTTTATTTTTAACTTGTTGAGCAATCTCCATACTGTTTTTCATAATGGCTGTACCAATTTACATTCAATCCAGCAATGTACAGGGTTTTAATTTTCTGCATCCTCTCCAACACATACTATCTTCCATCTTTCTAATTACAGCCATTCTAACAGGTGGGAGGCAATATTTCATTTTGGTTTTGATTTGCATTTTCCTGAGGAGAATGAGTTTCAGAAACTTTTCATACACGTGATGGCTATTTGTATGTCTTCTTTTGAAAATCTCTGTTCAGATCCTTTGCCCATTTTAAAATTTTGTTATTATTGTTATTTCTCTATTGGGTTGCATGTGTTTCTTATTTATATATTGGATATTAATTCCCAACCAGATAAATGGTTTGCAAATTTTTTTCCACTCTGTAGTTTGCCTTTTGACTCAGTCTGTTGATTGTTCTCTCTGATGTTCAAAAGCCTTTTATTTTGATGCAATCACATTTATTTATTTGTGCTTTTCTTGGTGTCATATGCAAAAAAATAATGACCAATATCAAAAAGCTTTTTCTCTATGTGTTCTTCTAGTAGTTTTATGATACTAGGTCTTACATTTAAGTCTTTAATTCACTTTTAGTTAATTTTTGTATATGTTAGAGATAAAGGTTCAATTTCACTTTTCTACACATAGATATCCAGTTTTCCCAGCATTTGTTGAAGAGATGATCCTTTCTTTTCTTTCTTTTTCATTTTTTTTCCCCCTCTGACTGGATAGTTTTAAGTGATCTGTCTATGAATTCACACTGATTCTTTCTTCGCTTTATCAAGTGTGCTGTTAAAGTCCCTATTAATTTTTCTTCAGTCACTGTATTTATCATCTCCAGAATTTGTTTGTTTCTTTTTTGTAATTTCAGTCTCTTTGTTGAAATTTAAATTTTGTAAATGTACTGTTTTTCTGATTTTTTTTTTTTTTTTAGTTGTCTATCTGCGTTCTCTGGTAGCCCACTGATATTCTTTAAGGCAATTATTTTGAATTGTTTGTCTAGCAATTCCTAGATCTCAATTTCTTTGGAGTCAGTTGCTGGAAAATTATTGTGTTCCTTTGGTGGTATTATGTTTCCTTAAATTTAGGGGTTTCATGTAGTTTTGCGTCAATGTCTACATTTGATAGAACAGTCACCTCTTCTAGAGTTTACAAATTAGTTTCAGTGAGGAAGAACATTCACTTGTAGGTCAGTACAGAAGCACTGGGTGTGTGATACAATTCCGGCTCCAGAGAGAGTACTGCAGTGTACTCTCTGTATGGTTCTGTCGGTTGAAGTTAGCATCAATAAGATAGTACGGTTTTTGGGAGCTAGGGCTGCTGGGATCATACTATTCTCTCTTTCACCCTCATAGGGAAATCATCTTAGAAGAGATTTCTCTTTGTTCTAGGTCTACCATACAGTGGAGGGTGGCAGTGTCAGATGTGTGAGTGATTGTGGAGTAACCATGAAACCTGGGTCCAGAATGCACCAATACCTGGAGTAACCATGGCTCCAGGGTTTGCGATAAGGGGATGCAGAGTAAGGCAGTGGAACTGGTTTCCGAGCAGCCATGGAGCTGGACTCTGGTGCTTCACAATTGTGTGCAGATGGGTTGTGTGTGTGTGTATCAGGGTGGCTTTGGCCAGCAGTGTTATAGCACCAGCTCCTTCTCCAAGGGTATTGAAGCAGTTTCAGTGGTTGTTGAGATCCTCAGTGGTGAAGGTTGCTCGGGTCCTTTGGAGACAGGCCACTGGGAATCATGGTGGATCTTGTCACATGGCTGATACTAATCACTATCATCCTTCTATTCTGTTCCTAGCCATCTCTAAATGTTTCATCTATGTCAGTCTCCCCAGCAATCTAGGTGGGGTGAAACTGGAATGAGTCCTCTGGGCAGTGTCCTGAAAAGTTGGGAAAGTTGATCACTCACTCTAATCTCTTTTCCCCCGGGAGGTGAACTCATGAGCTGGAGAGTTTGCTCAGTGCCGAGCTGTGTTGGCTTGGTCGATGGGATGATGCATAAAAAAACAAGCTGTTCTTTTTTTATCCTTTCTGTGCTGTTATTCTCCTTTCGTTTTCCACTGTGTTGCTGCAACTGCTTAACTGTACTCCCTAACTCTCCAGTAACTATTTTCATTAGTAATGATTTCCAATTGTTGTTTTCTTTGGGGGAGACAAAGGATGAGATTTCTTATTCTACCACCTTGTGGATTTCACTTCTACATTTATTTTTATATGTTGAAACAACCTTGTGTTTCTTGGACCAATTAAACTTGGTCATGGTGTACCAAGTTTTATACACCTTTTATATGCTGCCAGATTCAGTTTGCTAGTATTTTTTTGAGAATTTTTGTTTCTATATTTATCTGGTATATAAGATCTGTAGGTTATTTTTATTTTTATATATTTATTAGGATAACTTTGACTGTTTTGTTGTGTCAGGGTATTAATGACCTTATAAAATAAATTGGAAAGTATTCCCAATGCTTTTTGTTTTGTAAGAGTTTGCAAAGGAATTATGTTATTTTTTAATAAATTATTTGATCAAATTCACCAGTGAAGCCGTCTGGTACTGATTTTGTTTTTGTAAGATTTTTAAAAATTGTGATTATGTATTCATTGTATTTACAGGTAATAGGTCTATTCAGCTTTTCTATTTTTACTTTAGTCAGCTTTGGTAGTGTGTTTCTCTTCTATTTCACTAGACCATCTAACTGATTGCCATACCGTTGTCTGAATCATTGTGTTAGATTATTTTTGTTTTTATACGCTGACAGTAGTGGGGCTTTTTTAATACCTGATTTTGGCAGGATTTTTATTGTTGTTGTTATTCTAGCTAAAGTTTTATCAATTTTGTTGACCTTTTTGAAGAAATAGATTTTAATTTTTTTCTAATTTTGTTTTTTATTTTATTAATTTTTAAATCTAATCATTAGTATTTCCTTTCTTATGCTGGCTTTGAGTTCATTTTACTGTTCTTTTTTTAGTTTAAGAACACTTAGGTTTTTTATTTGTGTTCTTTCTTCTGTTCTTATACAGATCTTTAATACTATAAATTTCCTTCTAAGCACTGCTTTCACTACATTCCAGAAGTTTTGTATGCTGTCATTTTATTATCATCTTCTCAAAGCATTTTATTTTCCCTTTTCATTTCTTCTTGATTCATTAGTTGTTTTGAAGTAAGTTAATTTCCACATATCTGTGTATGTCCCAAGTTTTCTTTTGTTATGATTTCTAATTTTATTCCATTGTAATCAGAGAACATACATTATATAACTTAGCTCATTTGAAATATATTAAGACTTATTTATGACCTACTGTATGGTCTATTCTGTAGAATGTTCCAGGTGCACTTGAAAAGGATATTCTTCTGTTCCTCAGTGAAGTGTTTTATAAATATCTCTTAGGTCAAGTTGGTTTATAGTGTTGTTCAAGTCATCTTTTTCTCTATTCCGTCTAGTTGTTTTATCCATTATTAAAAGTATAGTATGGAAGCCTCCAACTATGATTATTAAATTACCTATTTCTCTTCTCAAATAATTAAATTGGGGCTCTGTTGTTAGGTGCATATAGGGGGTAAAGCCCTTTATAAAGCCATCAGATCTTATGAGAACTAACTCAGTATCATGAAAACAGGATGAGGAAAACCGCCCCCATAATTCAATTATCTCCACCTGGTCCCTCCCACGACCTGTGGGGATTATGGGAACTACAATTCGAGATGAGATTTTGGTGGGGACACAGCCGAACTTTATCACACCCTCTCTCCTCTTTAGGTGACAACTCTCCTGGCATTAATATTAATTATTCCTTTGATTTCTTTATATTTTCACCATCCATTCATATCCTTCTGCCATAGATAACTTAGTTTTGCATGGTTTGGAACTGTGTGGAAATAGGATATTCTGTACATATTCCTCTGCGATTGTCTCTTTTCTGCAATATTTTCCTGTTGAGATGCATCTGTGTTCATTACATCACACAGTTCATACTTTACTGCTCTACTATTCTATTCTACTATTATACTACAATTAATTTGCCCAGTCTACTATCAATGGTTATTTACCATTTTCTCTATTGGGGGAAATCTATGTTGAATAATGCTATTTGTGAACATATTTGTTGTGTATGTTTCCTGGGGTGTATATCCTGGAAGGAAATGCAAAATAGTGTTCATCAGAGAATGAAAAGTAGATTTATACTGCTGGAGCCTTCAAGGTGCATATATATGTGTGTGCATTTGTGTGCATGTGTGCATATGTGTGTGCATGTGTGTACACGTGTGCGTGTTGGACAGGGCTAGGGGAATTGATGTTGATAGAGAAGGCAGAGGCAGTGACCAGTTCCTAGAGGGTTTTTTAGGCCAATCTGAGAAATTTGATCTTTTAGTTTGAAGTAGCCTGACACTCACGAAAGTGACCAAGGCCAGGTATATGGACTTACACGTCATCCGTTCACAGATAGCACTGATCTGTGAACTGCAGATGATCTCCCAGGGACAGTGTAGGTAGATAGCAGGAAGCTAATCAAGAGGAGAGTCCTGGAACGGAAAGAAGCATGAGGCAGACACATGAAGGGCATTTCTTCCACATCTCCCTTTGCCCTTTTTGAAATTTGAGATGACTGAGCATCTCTTGTAAAGACTCAAGGCCACTATACTTCCGATGTGCACAGGCACGGAGAATGGAATAGCTATTTTACGTTTTCAAATAGTTTTTCTCATTGTAAATACAATTATAAAAATAACATTAGTAAGTCCTAACCAATCACTCACAGATAAAGTAGGAACCAAACTTTGTCTTTAAAATATAGAAGTACATCTGGAGAAAATAAAAATAAAATCTTAATAGTTATTATTTCTGATTTTCAAACTGCTATTTTGACCTTAAAACATTTAATGAGAATTTCTTGTAACATCAATTAGTATTAAACAATTTCGTTTTGAAAGGCTATATATATATTTCAGTGGATGAATGAGCCCTCATTTATTTAACTAATTTTCCTAAGTTAAACAAATTTTATAAATGATTTTACAGGGTTGTTTTCAATTTTTAGCAGAAAATAATATATATTTTGTTCTTTTTTAAAGATTCTTTTTCTATTTTAAGTTCTGGGATACATGTGAAGGATGGGTAGATTTGTTACGTAGGTAAATATGTGCCATGGTGGTTTTCTGCACCTATCAACCCATCACCTAGGTATTAAGTCCAGCATGCATTAACTATATTTCTAATGCTCTCCCACCCCCAACCCTACCCCTAACAGGCCCCAGGGTGTCTTATTCCCCTCGGGAACACAGAACACTGTGTCCATGTGTTCTCATTGTTAAGCTCCAACTTATAAGTGAGAACATGTGGTGTTTGGTTTTCTGTTCTTGCGTTAGTCTGCTGAGGATGATGGCTTCCAGCTCCATCCATGTCCCTGCAAAGGACATGATCTCATTCCTTTTTATGGCTGCATAGTATTTCATGGTGTATATGTACCACATTCTCTTTATCCAGTCTATCATTGATGGGCATTTGGGTTGATTCCATGTCTTTGATATTGTGAATAGTGCTGCAGTGAACGTACATCTTCATGTATCTTTGTAATAGAATGATTTATATTCCTTTGGGTATATATCCAGTAATGAGATTGCTAGGTCAAATAGTATTTCTTATTCTAGATCTTTGATGATCTCCACACCATCTTCCACAATGGTTGAATGAATTTACATTCCCATCAACAGTGTAAAAGCGTTTTTATTTCTCTGCAACCATATATTCTGTTTTATTTATCTATTTATTTTTTTAAATCTTTTGCTTTTTTTTAAAGAAAGATTCTAGAAGTGGAATTTCTGGCCCACTGATGCAATCGTCGTGAGGACACTTGTGAAGCTCTTGTCCAATGCCAGTCCAGAAGGCTGGTCCTAAGAAGGCTCCCTGAGCAAGAGGGGGTCTGCTGCACAGCCCCTGGCAGGCACGTGTGGCATTGACCTGGCCTGGCAGGATGCCCAGCTCCACAGGTAGCCTCACAGCCTGGGACCTGGGTGTCCTAGAGCAGCCTTGAGGTTGTTCCTCCTGCCATTGTTCCTTCTTCCCTGACAACATTCTGCTTCTGGGAGGACTTCCTTTTAGTTCCTGTGACCTGGTCTTCTGTTTGATTCATTCTTTCATTCATTTACTGAGCTGTCTTAGTTCATTCGGGCTGCTATGACAAAGTGCCATAGACTGGGCGGTTTATGTACAACAGACATTGATTTCTCACAGTTCTGGAGGCTGCAAGTCCAAGGTCAAGGGAGTGGCAGATTTGGCGTCTGGTGAGAGCTGCTTTCTGGTTCATTGAAGGAACCACCTCATACCATCCTCCCACGGTTAAAGGAGCAAGGCAGCTCTCTGGGGTCCCTTTTACTAATCTCATTCTTGAGAGCTCCATCTCATGTCCCAATCACCTCCAAAAGTCTCCATTTCCTGATATTATTGGCTTGGGAGTTAAGATTTCACCATATGAATGTTGGGGGGACATGAGCATTCAGTCTATAGTGTTCCCCTTTCAACATGTAATTACCACGTTTTCATTTCCGGTCAGTCACTGCAGTAGGTAATGAGGACACAGTGGTACGAAATGCAGACAAAGGGTAGGAGAAAAATGGACATTTAACCAAGTGTTTCATAAGCAAGTGTCTAATTGCCACTGCTGACAGCCATCTCCAAAGAATGCACAGGTAGATCTTGAGTATCCTGCAGAGGTGAACCTCTGCTCCCCGGACTTGGGTAGCTTAAAGCCAGAACTGTGGCTTATTCGTCTCTACACAGTGGATACTCGACCAACATTTGTTGAGTTAAGCTCCCAGTGACTCAGTGGAGAAAGAAGCCCTAGCCTGGTGGTGGAGGAAAGAATCTCAAATGGGAGGAGAGGAGATGCACCAGAGGAACTGCTCATGAGAAAACGTTCACCAACCTTTTGATATTCTGTGCTATTTCTTCTGCTATTTAAACAAATTAAAGAATTTTAAAATTGTAGAGCGATAGGCAATCTTTGTAAAAAAAAAAAAACTAGGATATGGTGGAAATGAAAATAAAAATATGCTTTGAGCACTCCACATAATGGAAGAGACGTGAACCCTGAAATGACTTACAAGTATCTATTGGTCTCCTTGAAATTTTCATGGCTGCCTGGATGTTTTCAAAATATTTTAAATTCTATTAGCATGCTTTTCTTCCTCTAGAGAATGGTATTTCCTGGAGATATTTTAAAATTATTTTTCTAGGAATACCTGGTCTAAGTGGCTCTCAAAATATGTTATTCAATGGTGACTTGAGCTTCAATATGATTGTTACAAGGACACTTACAACTTCAGACTCTTTATCCTGAATGCTTGTTGTTTGAATGAAAAGTTTGATCAATGTGTGGCTTGAGTTTGCTGCCCTGTCCATCACATAAACCAAAGAGGTGATGTTGAAAAGAAACAAGGCAAATCTTACTAAGAAAAGCTATGTTTTTAGTGCTAGATGTTAAAATAAAATAAAAAGAATGAAATAGAAATAACTGTTTGCCTAAACTTGGCAGTAAAGTTTGCCAGGAAATGGTGCTGAACAGGAAACTTTCAAAAGGAATCAGGAGAGCCGGACTTTGTGATTTACAAATCACTCTGTTTAACCTCAAGAGTCATCACTCCCCCTCTTCATTAGAATAGCAAATTAAAAGGTTCACAGAAACAGCTCAGTTTGGCTTAGTTTAAGTCCCTTCTCAGAAAATGTGAAGATGAATATGATACAGAAATCAATATTTCCCAGCTACAGGTAATCTAATGTGTGGCACATTTTCTTCCACCCTCCTCTTTGCTCTGGCTGTCCAGATGCTATTCCCATAATCCTTAAATCCCCAGCTTATTCCCATCACCATAGAAACACCTGCTGGCCTGATCAGTTTTGACCAGTTGCCAGCCCTGCTCTTCACAGCTTTAGCTCCTGCTACTGCAGGGCAGAAGAGCAGAGGTGGGGAGTGGCTCTAGGAACCTTTCTCCTCTTCCATTATCTGACTGTCTCCTTAGGGAGAAATGCACCCTGAGGTTTTATTCTTTCTTGCATTAGCAAGTGCTTAAATGCTATGTGGCATGATCACTTTTGAAATGGAATTAATTTCTGTTTGTTTATGTCTTTTAAATTTTATTTCAGCAATGCTCTATAGTTTTTAATGCTCTCTAGTTTTTATAGAGTGTTGCTGAAATAAATTTTAAAAGTCTTTCATCTCCTAGTTAATTTCTAAGTATTTTTGATACTATTGTAAATATTGTTTTTGTAATTTCTTTCTTAGATTGTTCATTGTCAGTGGATAGAAATTAAACTGATTTTTGTTTCTTGACTTTGTATTCTTCTACTTTGATGAATTCATTTATTATTTCTAAAAATTTATTTCTTTGGTGGACTCTTTAGGGTTTCCTATATATAACCTCATATCATTTGCAAAAGAAAATTATTTTACTTTTTTGTTTCCAATTTGTATGCCTGTCATTTCTTTTTCCTGCCTAATTGCTCTGGCTAGAGCTTCCAGTTCTACATTGAATAGAAGTGATGAAAGTAGGCATCCTTATCTTATTCTTGATCATAGAAGTAAAATTTTTAAAAAATTTTTCATCATTAAGTATGATGTTTGCTATGGGTTTTTCATAGATGGCTTTTATCATACTGAGGTAATTTCTTTCTACCCCTAATTTGTTGAGTGTTTTTAGTATAAATGGGTGTTAAATTTTGCCAATAATTTTCCTATATCAATAATCATATGGTTTTTTCTTCATTCTATGTGCTGTATTATATTGACTGATTTTCATATGATGAACTATCCTTGCATTCCAGGATTAAATTCTACTTGATCATGATGTAAAATTCTTTGACTATATTACTGGATCCAGTTAGTATTTTGTTGAGGATTTTGGCATCAATGTTTACTTTCTGTAGTTTTCTTTCCTTGTTGTGTCTTTGCCTGGCTTTGGTATAAGAGTAAAGCTGGTTTTCAAGAAGGAGTGAGAAAGTATTTTCTCCTTTTCAATTTTTAAAAATACTTCAAAAGGATTGGTATTAGCTCTTGAAGTGTTTCATAGAATTTACCAATGAAGCCATCAGGTCTAAGGTATTTTTTCATCAGAAGATTTTTGACTACTGATTTAATTTTCTTAATAGTTTTATGTCTTTTCAGATTTTATATTTATTTGTAATTTAGTCTTGGTGGGTTTTGTGTTTCCAGGAGTTTGTCTTTTTTCTCTAGGTGATCCAATTTCTTTGTATACAATTGTTTAGGTACTATTTTATAATTCTATCTTATTTCTGTAGTATCAATAGTAATACCCACTTTCATTTCTGACTATTAATTTGAGTCTTCTCTCTTTTGTTCTTACTCCATCTAGCTAAAGCTTTGTCAATTTTGTTAATCATTTAACAAATCAACTTTTGGTTTTATCAATTTTTCTATTGTTTTTCTATGCTTGCATCATTTATCTCCCCTCTAATCTCTATTATTTTCTTTGTTCCACTAGTTTTGGGTTTAGTTTGTTCCTATTTTTCTAGTTGTAAAGTTAAGTCATTATTTTTTAATTTGTGTTTATAGTTATAAATTTCCTCCTTAGCACTGTTTTCTTAAGTTTTGGCATGTTGTGTTTTTGTTTTCATTAGTTTTTAATAATTTCTATTTCTTCTTTGATCCATTTGTGTGTAAGAGCATGTTGTTTAATTCTAAAATTTGTGAATGTTTCTATTTTACTTCTGTTATTTATTTCAAAAAAAATTTATCCTGTTGTAGTCAGAGAAGATACTTTGAATAATAGCTATTTTAAAAAATTAATTGAAACCTAATTGTGGCCTCACACATCATCTATTCTGGAAAATGTTTTATATATACTTGGGAAGAATGTATATGCTGTTTTGGGGTATCATGTTCTGTATATAACTATTAGATGTAATTGATTTATTGTGTCATATAAGTTCTCTGGTTTCTTACTTATGTATGGGTTTTCCATCTATTATTGGGAGTGAGATACTGAAGTCTCCAATTATGATTTTAGAACTGTCTTCAATTCTGCCAGTTTTTGCTTCACATGTTTTGATAGTCTGTCATTAGGTATGTGAATGATTATAAATATTATACCTTCTTGTTGTATTGCACCTTTTCTTAATATATACTGTCCTTTGTTTTATATAAAATTTTAATTTACAAGTTGATTTTGTCTGATATTCATATAGCCACATCTGCTCTCTTTTGGTTACTATTTTCAGAAAACATTTAAAAAAATCCTATTACTTTTAATTTCTTTGTTCCTTTGGATCTGATGTGAGTCTTTTGTAGATAGCATACAGTTAGATCATGTGTTCTTAAATTCTGCCAATCTCAGTCTTTGATTGGAGAATTTAATCCATTTATATTTAAAGTAGTGCTGATAAGAAGGGACTAACTTCTGTCATTTTATTGTTTTCTACATGCTGTATAGCTTTTTTGTCCCTCTCCCTCATTTTTACGTTACTATCTTATTTTGTATTTAGTTGATTTTTTTATAGTGAAATGTTTAAATTTGTTGTGTTTATATTCATGTTTTTTATCAAATATGGAAAATGTTAGCCATTATTTTATTGAATATTCTCTCTCCCCTTTTATTCTTCTTTTTCTGAGACTTTAGCAATCCATATGCTCCTGTTGGTGATGTCCCAAGTGTCCCTTAGGCTCTGTTTACTTTTCTACAATCTTTTACTTTCTGTTCCTCAGATTCAATAATTTAAACTGTCCTATCTTCAAGTTTACTGATTCTTTCTTCTACTTGCTAAAATCTGTCCTTGAATGTCTTTAGTGAATTTTAAACTTCAGTTATGACAGTTTTCACATCCAGAAATACTTGTTGTATTTGTAGGTTTTCTGTCTGTTTATTGATATTTCCATTTCATTCATACATCGTTTTCTCAATATTTTCGTTTGTATTTTTTTGTTGGAAAATACATACTTGATTCTAATCATCGAATTTCCTCCTTCACCAAGGTTTGCTGTTTCTTTGTTGTTGTTGTTGTTTTTGTTGTTGTTTTATTGCTGTTTTAACTGGTTTAGGCTGTCTCTGTGCCAAGAATAAGCCTGAGTTATAAACTTCAGGTCTTTTCAGTTTTTTTTCCGAGCCTTTCCCTGGGCATGTATGGTTAATTTCTAATTTTCCTCATAGATACATTTGTTTTGAATGTTCTAGTCTTTAATGTCTGGCTCACAAAAGGAAAGAAAGAAAAAAATGGAGGGAGGGAAAAGGGGTACTAACCCTTTAAATCCCCTGAACGTACATTAGCCAGAGGGAAAAGGGCTTGAAAAAATGGAGCGAGTTGCAGTGACAATCGTCACAGACTCTTTCTCTGCACCTCTGTGATCAAAAGCAGCAATCAGAGCATGGATCCCTGACATCTGGGATCAAGTCCTTATTTTCCACCATGGTGCTTGCAAGGAATGTGCAGGCTGATTCAGGGACATGCTAAGAGCTAAAATTGACCAATATTAACTACAATTCACCATCCAAGCTTTTTCCTGTTGGTTGTAAGCCTACAATGACCTCTAGAGTTCCCAAATAGTTACATCAGATGAATTCTGCCATTGCAATATTGTTTATATTAAGGGATGGATTTCTAGTGCCTCCTTCTCTGTCATCATTCTCTCCTTGTTCTTCTTACATCTTCTCTCACTTTTAAGTTTCCATTGTCCCCAGAATACCCTTTGGATAATGAGAAAATAATCAAAATTGGAAAAGACTCTTCTGGGAGGAATGGTTTTAGCCTTAAGCCAAGACCTTCATACAAGTGAACATTTGTGCTCGTTGCCTTAAGGGTTGTTGCAGGAGATAGAGACAGGGGAGGGTAGTGGTGGTCTATTAGGCTTAACTCCAGTTCCTAGTACAAAACATGGTATGAATTTCTGTAAATTCTGAAATATATGCAGAGAGTCTGAAATATGTACAGGTTAAATATAAATATTAAGAAAGAACGGAAAACCACATAGAAGCAGTGACCACATTAAACCATTAAATTGCTTTGGTCATTTCAGTTACTGCAACAGTTGATGAGGATTGTGCCAGAACTGATCCAGCTACTGCAACTGGTATTGATCATTCCAATAGTGAAAGAGATTAGATCCTCATGTCACACTGCGAAATGAAGTGGAGATTTGCCAATTATTCTCTTAATTTGATCCATACACTGCTGTGATTGTTTTTCTTTATGTCAGTATCGCCAATTCTCTTTATGGGATGAAGTATTTTCAGTGTTTACCCCAAAATGCTTATAAACTCAGCCCAATCTCTCTTCCAAAATGTATGTCACATTTTGAGACCACTTTCAGCCAATTTGAATTAGACAACATAATAAGGTGATAATGACAGACATATGATGACAAGGAAGTTTCACTATTATGCCCAAGAAGGGAAAAATATGGAAAACCACCCAAAAAGGCATAGAAAAAAATTCATGGGGATTGTTAAGTTACATGATCTTTTAAGTAAAATGTGCTTTTTCTGAAAACTATTTTGTTTCCATTAATTAAATTGAATTTATTCATATCAAATAGCTTGATCAGATAGCTTTCAACTAAACAGTGTAAATAGGTTCTATTAATTGGAGGAGGAGAGAGGCATACAATTGTTTCAAGTCCTGTTTTCAGTTAAATTCAGCTTAGCTAATTGGATTGATCATGCAGTTACCCACCCTGGCTGCTAATACGGCCAAACCACCAATTCAGCCACATCTCTACCCAGTGCTTTCTGCTCTGTGAAATAAGTGCTGATTTGAAATAGCAAAAAACCCCTGACCAGAATTTCCAAGGAACAAGTGATGTTAAAGATGGTGAATTGCTTGTTTCCTCCTGTATAATTAAACATCACAGCTCAAGCTATTTGAAGGGTATAATAGCCTCAGTAAAATTTATATTTTAATGTAGTTCTATTCACATGCTAAAAAGAAAAAAATAAAAATGAAAGAAAAAAACAAAACAGAACAAAAACCCACAGGGTTTTGTTGATGTTTCTACCATTAGCTCTTGGCTTTCAGACTGGATGGAATGGTGCTAAGAACGCATGTCTAAAGTTCTGCGGTTAAATTAGAAAGTAAACACTGTTTGCTACATCCCAACACTTTTGAAGATGGATTTCATTTCTGGTCCAGTTTATACCTATTTGTGTAACTTGAAGAGCAAGCCACCTATATTTCCATTTATTCTGAAATGTCTTTTCAACCAAACTGCCTAAAATTTCTATCATTAGCATCACTAGGGTGGACTACAATAATTTATGTAGTTGACAGACATTAAAATGCAAATATTATTCAAGATGGAATAGTCCACTTACTAGTTCAGTGGGATTTGATTCACTTGGCAGGTTAAAGATTAGTGAACAGGACTCAAAGAAATGAAAACAATCTTTTCTTCTCCAGGGAGGAGCAAAGAATGGAAGGTCAGGTCAGGGCACCAGAGAGCCCACGGCCAATGTGCTAGTGGGTGTAGGGTGTGTGTGCACTAGTGGATGCGGGGTGTGTGTGCGTTAGTGAATGTGGGGTGCGTGTGCACTGGCAAATGCGGGGTGTGTATGCACTAGCGGGTGTGGGGTGTGTGTGCCTTGGCGGGTGCAGGGTGGCACAGGCTCCAGTTTCCCCAGGTTTTTGTTTGTTTTGTTTTTTTCTTTTAAATCTGACCTTGTCCATTTCTTCTACTCTGCAGATGTTTGTAGCTCATGAGGGTAGGTTCTAATTTTTGCAACCTGATGTGTGTTGTATTCCTGCCACTTCATTCACCCTCCGCTGGGAGCAGGCAAACATTTCCAGTAGTCCTAATTTTTTTTTTTTTCCTTCTGAGACAAGAATTGAACCTGATTTTTTGTAAGTCCCCGAAGGAAACCCAAAGGAAACCCCAAAGTCTCAGGTCTTTTGTAAGGTGCAAAACCAAGTTAGAGGTTACAAGCCAGACCTGCACTGGGGCTCGTTGTTGGAGACCGAGGCTGTCGCTGTACTAACCACAGAGGATTACTCCTGTTCTGTTCTCTGTGGGAATTGATGGCTGCTTACGCTTGACACTTCCTGGAGATTCTGTGGCTTCCCAGATGTTGTCCCCTCCCAAGCCCACTCAGCTAAATCGTTGCTAAATGAAAAGGTGGATGTTTGAAGTGAACGCTACAAACTGAATTTCAAACGCCTAATAAGGTACTGAAAATTACCTCAAGCTTTCCAATGTCACAAACTGTAAAAATACAAATTAGGCTGCAAGTGCAGCCCAGCCACAATGAACACTGCTATATGTTCAAATAATCAAGCTCTCCTTTGCGGAGTCTATTGAAGGAGATTATTATGAGCGATAGTTCGCTAATCATTATGTGACAACTGTTTCTGTCGCATTGATCTCCTCTGCCTTGTCTGTTTTGTGGGTGATGCTCACATGTTCTAAGAAGGTGGTGTTTTCCCCCACAGAGACAGCTCTTCCTGGAGCTCCAATTGATATGAACCTTTGCTCTCAGCCATCATCTGCACACAGCCAGGATTCACAGTAAATCAGAGGAGCGGGGAGAAATAAAACTGGAAGGCTTTCAGTTCCAATCACGTCTTGTTTTACCTCGCTCTGGCCACTAAGTTATCGGGAAATAATGGATTTTTATCTGTGAAAGTGAAAGAGCAGGTTTAAAATTTTCAAATTTAAAAATATTCTCCTTCTGCATTTTATGTGATAAATGGAAGACTTTCTTTGAGAGAAAGAGGAAAGTTTCATTTTATTCGAATGTAAAAGAGTTCTTTCAAGATAGAAAATCCCGTTAGTTTTTATCCTGAGAAGAAGGCTCTTGTTTTGCATGGAAGGTTTGTAAGGAAGGTGGAATATGCATTCCTGAATGTGTGGTTTTGGAGGGATGGTGGTCATTGCACGTCTTCCCCCTGCAGAGCATTCAGGGGCACTTGTGTACACACCCCAGAACTTGCTGTATGACTTGCCCTGAGCAGGAGATGTGGTTTTCCTGAGTCCAGCAACCTGCACCCCAGGCCTGAAGCTCTGCCAGTCTGTTACAGCCACACTTGCTGGGGTTCTCACGGGGAAGCACAAACAGTTTTAAACATGGACATCCCTTTTCCCAGTTTGTTTAATAGTAACCATCCCCCAAGTTTAAACCTTTTTCTAAACCTCCTTCCAAGCAGGGTAATTGCTCTCTGGCTGGTAGCAGACGCGAGTATGCCACACTTCTTCCATGCTTCTACGTAAAGACCCATTAGAGTGCTGGCAGTTGGGCTCAAATCTTTCAGGGTGTGCCCCCTAGGTCCCCCCTAAATAACCCATCTAACCCAAATGTAATAACTTGGCATTTGAAACCTTCCAGGTTCATGCTCAAGCCTCATCCATCTGGACATCTGGACAGGCCCATGTACCATGCATGCTGAACCCCTGACATTCTTGCCTTCCTGCTGCTGAAGTTCTAACCCTCTCTGGGGAAAGCTGTATGTGTACATTCCTAACATTTCAAAGTTTTCTGTCACTTGAGGCATAACAGATACCCCAGGCCTCCTGGCAATACCCCGATTTTGCTCCTCCAGGCAGCACATCTTACCTGTTACCCTAGGAGTAGGTATTTACCTGTGCATCCTGCATCCTTTTCGGAATAGAGACCATGGCTTGGGTTTCTCTGCATCCTGCAGGGCCTGTGGATTGCCTTGTGAGTAGTAACTGCCAAATGCTATTTTGAGTAAAATTTTATTATGGAAAATTTGGAGAATACAAAGAACTAAAGATGAAAATTCCATACCGACACTGATTGCCCCATTGCCCATATGGAACCATGGTGCCACTGTAAATTGCTTGGTTTACAGTCCTCCCGCCTTTTTGATGAACGTACATGAATGCATTTTAATACGTTTGCAGTAACTATTAGGTTGGTGCAAAAGTTACTGAGATTTTTGCTATTACTTTTAATGGCAAAAACTGCTATTACTTTTGCACCAACCTGATAAGTACAAGACGTAATGTCTTTTACGGATTCTTTATCATTATGCTGGCTTCATAAAATTTGAAAAATACATTAAAACCTATGGAAGAAATTTCGGATGATCTAGAACTGTATTTCTCAGAAAAAGAACTGCCTTAGTGCTTCAGTGTATCTCTTTCACACGTACTTAATATTATGCAATATAGAGACCAATGTAAAAATTAATAGAGAAAGAGATAACCTGGAATGACAGAGGTGTGAAAATGGGCTTGATGCTAGAAAATCTCTTCTACTACAAGACATATTCAATTCTCCTTAATTGAAAATATGATTTCACTAGTTGAGTGTAAATTTTGAAGACACAGAACCATTACTCGATTTATTTGTGGATGAGAACAGCCATTACCATGCTGTGGATGTCCACACTGCTGGAGGGAGACACTGTGAACAAGCTCTAGAGCCTTTTAGTCACTCATTTTCCCAGTGAAATGCCATGTTATGATTGATAACTGAGTCATGGTTATGAAATGCTGGAGTGAAACAGCACCAGCCATTGTTTTAGGTGAGTTTCAAATTTGGCAAGAGCTTCTGTGTGTACCCCCAGGAAATGAATGCTGCTCTGTCAACACGTTCTTGGAATTCAACAGGAGGCAGCAACAGAGAAGCAGGCGTCTCAGGAGGCCCTTCAGAACCTCAGATCGCGAAGCCTCCTGAAAACATGCAGTACGCTGGGTTCCTGATGGAGCGCCCTGTGCTAACACCGCCTTGTAACGTCCAGCTCTAAAGTGTTGGCCAGTATTTGGTTGGTGTTATAGTTTCACTGTGTCCCCACCCAAATCTCACCTTGAATTGTAATCATCCCCATGTGTCAAGGGTGGGGCCAGGGGGAGGTAATCGAATCATCGGGGCGGTTTCCGCCATACTGTTCTTGTGGTAGTGAGTAAGTCTCATGAGATCTGATGGTTTTAAAAACAGGAGTTCCCCTGCACACGCTCTCTTGCCTCCCGACATAGAAGACATCCCTTTGCTCTTCCTTTGTCTTCCGCCATGATTGTGAGCCCTCCCTAGCCATGTGGAACTGTGAGTCCATTAAACCTCTTTCTTTTATAAATTACCAAGTCTCGGGTACCTCTTTATTAGCAGCATGAGAACAAACTAATACAGTTGGCTAACACATATTTTCACAAAGGGTATGCAGATGAACTATTCCCTCCATTTTACACATCTGGCAACAGTATTCTGTCTTGTTCTCATTGAAATATATCTTGATTGGAATATACAATTAGATCTCAGACTTTTCTTTCTGTTGATATGCTATTTCATTGCTTCTTGCATTTAGTATTGCAGAGAAAACTTAAGTTAGCTTGTTTTTACTCCTTTTATTAAAAAAAAGAATTTTTTCTAAGAATGCTTATGGGATTTGTCATACATATACATCTACATATACACATACAGGCATGCAAGCATGCATGTTACATATATATGTATGATTTCCTATATGCATTCAGTAGGCTAAACAGTTTTTTCTTAGTTCTTATAGGAAGTTGCTCTTATGCTTCTGTTATTCCTTTGAGTCTTCAACACCATATTCACTGTTATCTGTCTGCATGCAGTGGTTAGTTTTGTGTTTACTTCTCTTATAAAATGATGAGTCAGCTTGTTGGCTGAGAGGAAGTGTCCTGCCCATCAGAATCCATCTCTTGGACACACAGTTGTGTATCTAACCTCTTTCATAGACGTCCATGTGTTTAACAATTTGATTGGTGTTGATCATAGCAGAACTCCTTTTTCTTATAGGACTTAATCTGTTGTGGGATGAAAATGGGAACCTCTTGCTTTAAAGTTCTCCCTAATGTTGGACATTTAAATCCAAAGACATGAAAACAAACAAGCCAAGAGCATTACACATGATTTTTAAAAATTGGAAGGGAGTGAAATAAAGGAAGATGAGACAGGAGAAGACCCAGTAGAAAGTGCAGTAAGCACAATACCAAGAAATGTGCAAGATCTGTGCTGAGTCCTTGGAGCCAACCCTGGCCATGAGAATGTCTCCCAGGAATGGCTTCTGCAAATCCTGCAGCTTGCAGTCATTGAGGGAGCCACTGGTGGGAATACAGCGAGGGGTTTCAAAAAACAGAGGCTGCAGCCTTTTGTGGAGTTCTCTCCCTGTAATCCAAGATATGAGAGGTGCATTTTCAGGTTTTAGAGTAATGTGTGGAGCTCTGGCAAGCTCCCAAAGTGGCCTCTGATTTTTTGCTTCCATGTGTGTTTTTGGCATGAATATGAACACAGGGTATTGAATCTATAGGGATGGGTTCTCATCTGCTGTGGCCCTTGTCTTTTGAATGCACATTTGACTCTGCCTCTGCCCAGCTAGACGCCTTCCCGTGGACTTCTCAGTCATTGGACATGGCTTTCATGGTATTTGATAGGGTTATTGCTTTAAGTGTCACAAACTGCCTTAGCCTTATCTTCTCTCAGCCCTGAGAACATCCATTTCTCCGTGGAGCTCTGGTTTCTTGACAGCGGAAGATAGTGTTCCGTAACTACCATCCAGGCACAGAAAGAGCTATTGCTCTAGAGTGGTTGTTTATGGTTGTCAGAGCAAGATGCATGCATTTTTTAGAAAGACGAGTCATGGATAAGTCATGAGTTTATGCGGATATCGCCAACTCAAGCCAAGGAGTAGCAAGCTTTTCCCTAATGTCTTTGACTTTGTCTTGTAACTTTTTTTCTCTTAAAGTGAAAGTTTTCTCCCAAAAGGCATTAACAGAATTATTCATTTGCTTATGCTAATAGTTTTTTTTTTTTTTTTTTTGAGACAGGGTCTTGCCCTGTCACCCAGGCTGGAGTGCAGTGGCATGACCTTGGCTCACTACAAACTCTGCCTCCCAGGTTCAAGCAATTCTCCTGCCTCAGCCTCCCAAGTAGCTGGGATTTCAGGCATGCACCACCACACCCAGCTAATTTTTGTATTTTTAATAGAGATGGATTTTCATCATGTTGGCCAGGCTGGTCTCAAACTGCTGACGTCAGGTGATCCACCTGCCTCGGCCTCCAAAATTGCTGGGATTACAGGCGTGAACATCGCACCTGGCCTGCTTAGGCCAGTAGCTTTAAAATAACATTCAAAACAGTCTCAGGACCATATTACTCCTGGTGTTGTCCATCGGGATAGTGAATGCACTGTAGGATTTCTTTTTGTGCTTTTATCACAGGAGGGCTGTGCTTTCAAAATACTACGTTATAAAGTCTGTTGAGGTCATTCTTCTCTTCCTGGTTAAGCTTTCTACTTGAAATACATCAATTAATTTGGTTCAATCTGTGTTCCTTTTGTAAATATTGCATAGGTATATTTTTCTCTTACCAGATTTGTAAAATCCTGTAACATCTTTACACATTTCCATACTCAAAATTATGAACAAGACCTGTGCAAAGAAATCTAGTTTCCCTTCCCATTCTTACTTCTTTCTTCCCTCCCCTTGGAGGCAACCTTTTTAAGTTAATTCCTAGTCTTTGGTTATTTTTTTCCTGAATTATTGTCTCTTTTGTAAAGCAGTTAAACTATTTTGTGGCAAATAACAAGAGCTCAACATGGTTAGTTGTTCTCTCTCTTTCTTGTTGTACAGCTGAATCAGCAGAGGCCCACTGAGATTGGGTCATCTTCCCAGAGACCTATGGGTCTCTGGCAGAGTCCTGGATTCTGGACCCCACATCCAAGCCTCTCTGAGAGTGTGGGTCTCTGCTCCCCAAACAGGCAGATGCTGTGGAGTCTCTTGTTCATGATGGGCCAGGGCCCAGGGCGTGCTGAACACTGGAGACTCCATGGTCTCTCTCTTCACAGCCATCTGGGATTTCTTCTTTCAGTACAAACACAAAGCTACATGATTTCTATGACAAGTAATGAGAGGGTGAACACTTCCTGTAACATTCTATTTTATATATATTTGATATGTAGAAATAGAGAGTGGAAATTACTCTGAACTAGGTTCAAGCCTGAAAATTGGTCATTTTTGACAGTTGAGTTAACTTCAGCTCACCACTTTGGTTAATAAATCCTCTTCAACTCTCGACAGGCAGGAGAAAGCCACCATTGTACCGCATAACAACCTCTGGTAATTGCGTTTCCTACCTGGGGTAAGTCTGCTCTCACTGGTACGCGGAGAAAAAATAATACGTGATATTGCTTTTCCCGTCACTCTGCAGGGCAAGGCGA
Source organism: Symphalangus syndactylus (assembly GCF_028878055.3). Lineage (NCBI taxonomy): Eukaryota > Metazoa > Chordata > Mammalia > Primates > Hylobatidae > Symphalangus > Symphalangus syndactylus. Next base: position 8,139,258 of record NC_072432.2, on the reverse strand, counting down.
CCTTCTTTTATGACACGATCTCCAAATTAATTTTATAGTTAGGTGACAGAGTCACAAAGGCTTTCTATCTCCGTCTCCTCCTTTGTTTTTTTCTATCTTATTCCCTTCTTTCTTTCTCAAAATTAAGGTATACTAGGAGCATATGTTTGTGATTAATAAATGGTATTTTTCTGAGAAGCATTCTAATCTACTCACTTTATACTTAAGGAGATGTAGCCTCAGATTCTTCCTCTATATTTTTAATCCATTTGATTTTCTAAAAGTTAACAACATAAAAATGTTTCTGCAACGATGGTGCCACAACTCAGTCACGAATGCAGGACTCTGTCCACACATCTGGGTTCCTCCTTTCTGACCTCCTCTTCTTCCTAATGATCACCAGACCCTGTGAGACCTGACTTCTAATTATCTCTCTATATGGCCATAAGTTGCACAGTTTATTCTTAGTTCTATATTTTAGCAATGAATATTCTCTTATTGCTACTTCTTCTTTTACGCCTATGTTTCTTTCCTCTTCACCATGATTCTATTAGGTTGGTGCAAAACTAATTGTGATTTTTAACATTGAAAGTAATGGTACCAAACTAATAACTTTTATTGACAGTATGAACTTGAATTTCTCCAGATATTTTTGGTTTTTTTTTTTTAGCGGGGGGAGTAAGTACTCATCCTCTACTTTTTCTTGTTGTTTTCTCATTCTCCATTTTATTTACCTTGGTTTATTTTTCACATTGGCATACACACATCCCATGATAGTGCCTTCCTGGTTATAGGAGGGAGTGGGCATTATTCCTGGTTTATGCACTGTGTTTGTTTGGAAGAGGTGGGGGTTGCACAAGAAATGCAGGGAGACTTAGGAGCTTAGATTGGGTTTTGCCTATGGGACATTATACCCAACAACACCTTCATTTGTTTGTCCTGACGATGCTGCATTCTATGCCAGTTTCTCATTTCCAAACACTTATTTCCATCCACACTGGATGGTCCTGATCCAGACCCTGGGGATGCTTCCTGGATGATTCCACCATCCATCCTTGCCTCTTCTGTTCCTTCTGCCTGCTTGGGTCAGCAAGATTCTTGCAAACATAAGTCAGAACACATCATCCTCCAGTCCAAAATCTGTTCAAGGCTTCTGCTGTTTCCAGGATCAAGTCCAACTCTACAACATGACCCACAGGCCCTTTTTCATTCTCCTGCATGCTGACCTCGCTAATGACCACTTCTCCTTGCGATTTCGTGAAATATTTCCTGCCTCTGCCTGGTGAAACTCTTTCAGGTCTCCTGGGGTCTCCAAGGACCCCAGCCTCTCCCCTCCTCATCCTTCCAAGATCGGCTTTTACTTCTCCAGGAAGGTTGTTGTGACCCAAGCCAAATCCTCTCCTAGATGCCCCCACCTCCCTGTTTATTGAATTTCGCAGGCTGTAGTGTAACAACCTGCTTGACTTTTGCCTTTCCTGTGAGATAAGCTTGATGAGGGCTGCATGTGTTTCTGTCTTTTTCTCTGTATCTAATGCTACGTTTAAATAAACGCAGGTTGAATGAGTCATGAGTATATCGGGAGAGTAGCAAGGGCTGAGTCTGAGTAGCCACGCAGGGGCTGGGTCACAGAGGCCCCGTGTACGGTGTTAGGATTTTGCATTTTTTTCTGCATAGGGTGCCACTGAGAGATTTTAAGCAAGAGAAGAACATGAGTGGATTTTCACTTTATGAATCATCCCTGCGTCCACATGAAGACATGTATTAGAGCAAAACGGAAAGCTTAGGGACAGCGGCCAGCAGACTACTGTGAAGATGTGTATTTGAAGAGTGAAGCTCTGAAGTGTGGCGGTGAAGGGGGGGATTTGAAAGATATGGGGAAGCAGCATTCAGAGTGCTTGATAGTCAATAGCAGGTAGGGATTAACATAGAGAGAGAAATCGCGGTGGCTCTCTGCTTTCCGGCTTGGTGACTGCAAGGGTGAGATATGAGGCACTGAGACGAGCAAGATGGGAGGAGAGGGGAAATGGAGGGGCAGCTGCAGCATATTCAAGGTAGGAGGAGAGGGGAGATGGAGGGGCACCTGCAGCATATTCCGGTGGAGACAGAAAGACACAGTTGTGGTGGAAGGAGAGATCTCTGAGCAGGAAGGAAGTGCAGGAGAGGCTGAGGGAAGCAACAACAGAAGGGTGGATACGGCGTGGGCTTGATTTCTGGCTCTGCCTCTTACCACCCGTGCGTGTCCACAGGATGATTAACCACTGGAACTCTCAGTTTCTTCTACAAAATGGGCATGACCACATGGCCTCATCCACAGGACAGATTATAGATGAAAGAGAAGATATGCACAAAGGCTTTAGCCATGTCTGGCAATAGGAAGTGCTCAAGAAGGCTAATTTCTATGAACTGATACCAAAGATCTATTTTGGTGTCATTGGCTTAGAGGTGGTGGTTGTAGCAATGGGAGTGAACGAGAAAGCTTAGGGCAAGTGTAAAAAACAAGACATTTGGTGACTGAATTCTGTGGGGACAATGACATTAAGGGGAAGGTGAGGTAGGAGGAGTCAACAGAGGAGATAGATTGCCCCAAGGTGAAGCAGAGACAACTGGGCGTGACCAAGGGCAGGGGTGGGAGCAGCTGGAGAGCAAGGAGTTGTGACAAGGGAATGCTCTTGGCTCGGGGAGAAAGAGGGAAGGAATAAAGATGGCTGGGGCAGGACACAGCAGCTTGGAGGCAAGTTTAACAGGAGCAGCAAAACGTGAGAACTGGCTGGCGGGTCATGGATTATAAAAGATAGTGGAGAACAAGCGGTATGTTTCCCAGATGGGGTTTCTGGGAAATCTCAGGACCTGGGTCTCTGAAGTGGTCTGGGCATCACTGGGCTGCTTTGGGGAGGCCCCGCAGCCCTCTCGTGAACAAAGACGCGTTTCCATTGTCCCGTCCTTGCTAAGCCCCCTCACCTGCATTTTGAAGCAATGAGCTCCTTGAAGTCTAATGCCATTACGAAAGAGTGTGACCATCTTCCTGCTGTCTGTCTTGTGGAAATGAGCTCTCATTATCTCTTCTCTGTTGTATGCTGATGCTGCCTGAATCGCGGGTTCCAGAAAAATACATGAATGAGCAGGTGCTTGCTCAGAAGGTCTATTAGCAGGGATCCTTTAGAACCCCAAATCAAGTTTAATAACCATTTTAAGAAGAGCTATGTTGAAATTCTACATGTTTTGTCTTGTAGCTCTCATGACTTTAAGGGAACTACAATGTTTTATTTAGTCAATAATTGTACTTTGAAACACTGATTTTTAAAATAAAATTAACAGATTGAATTGATTTAAAAAACCCATCATTTTCATTTGATAAAATATCCCCACTTTTCTAATCATCTCCACTTAAGTAATAAGCTTAAGTTTATTTTTTAAGAGAAGTTTTCAAAAATATGATTGAAGCTTATGATACTTACAGATCTAAGAGAAGACACACTGAATTATCAGGGTAGAAGTAATACACTCAAGTCTGGACTCTGCCAATGATCAGTTGTTTGATTAAAACGGTCTTTTAACTTCTCTGAGTCTTCTTTTTCCTCTCTCATAAAATAGGTAGGTTGAATTACATGGTATTTAAGATCCTTTATAATGTCCTGTTCTATTTCCAGATTAATAAAAAACAATGTGGTTTGAATTTACAAGACTATCTCACTAAATCTGAGGTTGCTAAACCTAGACCACTCCTTGTTAAGTGTGAAACATGTGGATTTAAGGCAAAAAATGGTAGTAGTATTTTACAAAACGGGTAACAACCTTTTGAATTCAGTATTTCCACATATGACCATATTTTGTTCCTCTTTTCTGGGATGCCCACTAGTATGATAGTAAAAAATTTAAAAAGCTTGAATTCACAAGGACACACAGAATGCACAAAGAGAGATTGTGGTAATAGATTTCAGCTAGGCTGACGGAAATAAGGTGACCGTATTTATAAACAGAAGAAAACTAAAACGCAAAGCTCCAACATGGTGGGAAAGTTGAAACAGTTGAGGCAGCTCACAGACAGAGCCCTGAGTCTTTTAGGATGTGGCTGGGCAGACAGAAATGGAACGGTGATGCTAGAGCCCTGGTTGTTCAGGACGTGGCTGGGCAGACAGAAATGGAAGGATGATGCTTTGGAGAAACTGAAACAGAGATTCTCTGTGCTCAGTGACTGGGTTGTGTAGGGGCTGGGCAGGTGTAAAATGCAAACTTCTGTAATGCGTGGGACCTGAAGCTTCCTTCTCTTACTCTAATTCCAGAATGCAGCTGTCAAGCAAAAAGTCCCTCAAGGGGGAGATAGTAGAATTCCTCTCTGTAGAAGAAACTGAATGACCCAGGGAAGAATCCAAGTACTATCTTTTGGAATATCCCCAACCTGCTCACACCACACTCATCAACCTACCTGTGAAGCCCAGAAATGTAAAAAGCTGTGCCCACATACACAGCACACCTGATCAATGTTTAGCACCTCACCCTGAATATCGAGTGAGCAGATAGCCAAAGGTGATGACACACACACTCACACACACACAGACACACACACACAGACACACACACACACAGACACACACACACAGTTTCCAAAGGTGACAGAAGAAGAACAAATTAAACAGAGAAAAAAGCCCACAGGGAACAGAGTATAAAGGGAGGTGAGACTCCTAAAATTTTTATGCTTAAAGAAATGAGATGAGGCCGGGCATGGTGGCTCATGCTTGTAATCCCAGCACTTTGGGAGGCCGAGGTGGGCGGATCATGAGGTCAGGAGATCGAGACCACGGTGAAACCCCATCTCTACTAAAAATACAAAAAATTAGCCAGGCGTGGTGGTGGGCGCCTGTAGTCCCAGCTACTCGGGAGGCTGAGGCAGGAGAATGGCGTGAACCCAGGAGGCGGAGCTTGCAGTGAGTCGAGATAGCACCACTGCACTCCAGCCTGGGCGACAGAACGAGATTCCATCTTAAAAAAAAAAAAAATGAGATGAACAAGGTGCTATAAAATAAAAGAATAATCAGAGCATAAAATATCTCTTGCACATTTAAAATGTGATAGAGAAAATAAAAGGAAATCAATAGAAAAGCTGGACAATAAAGACAAGCATATCTCTCATATATCAAAAAGATAAAAAGTAGAAAATGTATGAAAATTAGAGGGGCAATGTAAAAGTCCAAGTTTTAACTAGTGGTAATTCCAGGAAAAGTAAACAAATAAAAGGATAGAAATGAAATGATTGTTTAATACAAGAACTGGGCTTCAAGAAGCTGAGTTTACAACCTGAGAGTCTGTTGGGTACTCAACACACTGGAAGAAGAGCAGACCAGATGATGGTGCATAATGATACAATTTTAGTTCCTCCATGATAAACAGGCTAACCTCAAAACTTCTAGGGAGAAGGTCATGTTGGAGAACAGACCACAAAAAGGAACAGGAGTCAGCGTGGACTTGGACTTGGGCACCAGCTCGGAATTAATTCTGGATGCTGAATATGAATGACTTTTAACTATGAATTCTATGACCACCTAGCTATCACTCAAGCATGAGAAATGGAATAGCATATTTTAACACTCCAAAGGCTAATCAAATTTTCCTTTTTTTGAGATGGAGTCTTGCTCAGTCACCTACGCTGGAGTGCAGTGACTCGATCTTGGCTCACTGCAAGCTCCGTCTCCTGGGTTCATGCCATTCTCCTGCCTCAGCCTCCTGAGTAGCTGGGACTACAGGCGCCTGCCACCACACCTGGCTAATCTTTTGTATTTTCAGTACAGATGGGGTTTTACCATGTTAGCCAGGATGGTCTCGATCTCCTGACCTCGTGATTCGCCTGCCTCGGCCTCCCAAAGTGCTGTGATTACAGGTGTGAGCCACCATACCCAGCCATCAATTTATTTTTCATTCACCTTTTTTGGTGGGGGAAGCTAGTGGAGCATTTGTTTTAGACATAGTAGACATTAACTCATGAAAAACTTGAAAACAGTGGCTCTCACTCAAAGAGCAGTAAGAGTTATCCCCATGCTGACAGCAGTCTGGCTGCCCAGGAGGGTAAAAGTCCTGGTTAAGAGAAGGAAGAAACTAAAAGGAATTGATTAATTATCTGATATACCTGAGTATTTGGGAAAATATTGATAAGCATGTGCTACTCTGATGGGAATGATTAAGACTTGGTATACAGAAGACTCAGCAAAAAAAAAAAAAAAAAGAAAAAAAAAGGAGGCAATTATTAACTTTGGGAAAAACAAATGTCACAAAAATTCAAATATAATCATAGGCCACTACTTGTCTGCAATGATCAACACTTACATGATTAAAATAATGTAAACATGGACTATTGATGTAAGCGTAAGTTGTCACATGATGGTAGTATGAATGGAAAAGAAGACAGTGAGTATAAAAGATCCACATTTCATGCATCATTAGAGGAATCAGTCAATGATTATTACATTAGTAAATCAATAAATCTAACAATATACATATTTTATTTAAAATTAATGAGATAAATACCAGAATAAGCTGAGGTGAAAATGGTCTTTTCTCTGTGATGTTATTTGCAACAATGGGGTGAGGGCTGCTGTTTGTATGTTCAAGTTTGTAGTGATTGCTAATCTTTTGTAGGCAGGTAGCTTTAATAGATAAACCCCTAAATTTTAGAGGTTTTGGACGATAGTGTTTCATTCTCACAGAAATTCTTTTACAGTATGGCAGTTCTCCAAGGCAGTTCCCTGCAGCGTTGTGACTCTGAGACTGTAAACTCCACTAATTCAACATGGTGGTTCCAAGGTACACAATGCCACCTTTTTCAGAGGAAGAAAATGCTAGAGACACATTCAGGTTTTTTTTTTTTTTATCTCAGAGAAGTAGTGACATTTCAGTTCCTTGATAAGAAATTGTGGCACAACCCCCCTTAACCACCAAACAGTGAGTTGTATATTTTCCGTGCCCAAGAAGGAGAGAATGACTGGATGAGGGTGTCTGGTTGAGTTTACCATACATCTCTAAATGCTATTTGAGTTTTACCGATATGAATGTGCTAATTTAATTAAGATAACTAAATAAAGTGTACTCTAATAAAAATGAGTTTATAGACGACAAGAGCCATAAGAGATTGTTAAAAGACACTAACCCGTTTTTCATTTGCCCCAAGAATGCTCACCAGGGTGCTTACAGCTGCAGCGTTTACACTGAGAGATAACTTTGCCACAAATTATCTCTCTCTTATTATCTTCACATTGCTCTGGTATATCAACCTTGGAAAATAAAGACCTCATTCTATTTATAGCATTATAGTTTTAGTAGTGGTATTTCCATTTATAAAATACAGTAATTCTCGATTACTGAAAATGTCAAACCCTAGAAAGCATTTCAACTCACGATGTTAACATTATTCTCCAACAGTTGTTGGCCAGAGATTCATTTGAAGAACACGATTATTCTGAAATAGATGACTCAGATAACTCAGTTGATTCTAACCTTGGTTCTCTTTAGAAATAACTTCAAGGACAGTTTTTATATTTTATTTTCATGTTGAAACCCCATCATATTTGCTTCAGCCTCAAAGAGCATGTTTATGTAAAATTAAATGAATGCTAGCAGTGAGCTGCACTTTTTTATTTTCTAAATGGAAACACAGGTTTCAAGTGGCTGCAGGTAACGTCATGGCCTTGGTTCTTTCCTCAGTGCCATCGGTATTGTCAGGGCAGATTTGACCATGGGCTCAACTTAGTTTATCAACACTGATATCTGTATGAAATTAGAATTACACGGCAGATCAATTATTCATTTATTTATTTATTATTTTATTATTTTATTTTATATTATTTTATTTTATTTTATTTTATTTTGAGATAGAATCTCACTCTGTCACCCAGGCTGGAGTGCAGTGGTACAATCTCAGCTCACTGCAACCTCTACCTCCTGGGTTCAAGCAATCCTCCTTCCTCAGCCTCCCAAGTAGCTGGGATTACAAGCGTGCACCACCATGCCTGGCTAATTTTTGTATTTTTAGTAGAAACGAGGTGTCCCCATGTTAGCTAGGCTGGTCTCAAACTCCTGACCTCAAGTGATCTACCTACCTCAGCCTCCCAAAGTGCTGGGATTACAGAAGTGAGCCACTGCGCCCGGCTGGCAGATAGATTTTTAAAAGTCAGCTATCATACGTACTATATAGTAAAAAGTAAACCACAAAAGCAAATCAAATAAATGGAACACATCCATCTCTTCACCATCGCTGTTCTAAAATATGAACATGAGTCACAATGGTGCCTATACATAAACTCACATGATTCATCCTAGAAATGATGCCCCCCATAGCTCCATCCAAATTGAAGCATTTTCTATCCTCCACATTAGACAATTTCTAATCTGCATGAATTTGCTCTCATCATTCCGTCCTCTGAAATTACTGCTCCCTTTTTACAGAAAAGTTCAAATCATATTTCCCCTATTAAACTTTCCCTGTCCTTCCAAGGAACACATCTCTATTTATACAGAAACTCTTGTCTAGATAACATAATTCATACTTGGGAGACACAGTATCAAGCAGCAGTTCTATTACTGTCTTTTTTTTTTTTTTTTGAGACAGTTTTGCTCTTGTTGCCCAGGTTGGAGTGCAATGGCACGATCTTGGCTCACTGTAACCTCTGCCTCCCAAGTTCAAGTGATTCTCCCGCCTCAGCCTCCTGAGTAGCTGGGATTACAGGCATGCACCACCATGCCTGGCTAATTTTGTATTTTTAGTAGAGACAGGGTTTCTCCGTGTTGGTCAGGCTGGTCTCGAACTCCCAACCTCAGGTGATTGGCCCACCTTGGCCTCCCACAGTGCTGGGATTACAGGTGTGAGTCACTGCGCCTGACCTCTGTTACTGTCTTGTGGAGTTACTTAAATCCTTTTAGCTTCTTTGCATTTTCGGTGCTGATCTATCATCCCTCCATCTGTCTCATAAGCTCCTTTGGGGCAGAGACCATGCCCCTTCTCCCCCCTGCTTCCTTCTCCTATCTGCATTCTCCTTCTGACCTTCTCTCCTCCAAAGGTTTCTCCTGCAGCTGGCCACGTCTTCCATAAGAGATGCCTAAAATAATTGTTGTGGCTACTGAAATGTCTGGACTGCATGTGGGTGGCAGTGTTCTAGAAAGTGCCGTCCTGTCACCTGCTCTGCGCCCGACTGCTTGTGCACACAGTCCCTCCAGAGAACATTGAGAGTTGGAGCCTCCACGGGTTCCGAACACCTGAGAGCACGGGGGGACCATTCAGGTGTGTCATTAGCATTGCTCGCTCGCTCTTGCTTTTTCCTGCTTGTCAAGGTATTTCCAACACCATGGGTTTAATAGCGCCAAGGCAGGTCTTGATGTCATGTTTTAAAATATATTGACCTTGAGAAATGATGGCCAAGCAGGAATTTCTTTCTAAGATGCATGCAATTGGATGCTAGTCTCCAAATGTGCAAATTCTTCCTAGCTTAAAGTCAGCTGTTACCACAAACACTTTTAACAAATTATTCAGAAACTCCTGATCTAGCAGAGAGGAAAACAAGAAGAGCAAGGAGTGACATAGTTAGGGAAAGAGAGGAAATGGAAGGGTGGAAAAGAGGGAGGAAGGGACGAGGGAAGGAGAAACAGGGGGAAGAGTGGACACCACATGAAGCTCTAGAGCCAGCCCTGGGCTATTCAGGGCTACAGAGTGTGTGCACCATCTCCCTCTCTAAATGGGACTGTAAGCTTCCTCTCAGCAACATGGGGACAGAAAAGGAGGGATTTGGGTGGAGAGAGGCAAGACCTGTATTTGGAATCTGGGGAGGACTTGCTCCATTTTGGCAGAAAGCACCCTACGTGTCTCCAGGTTGAGGTCAGCAACCCACTGAGGAATTAGATCTTCAGTTTCTGTAACTTTCATCTTTTGGTGACTTTAATACTACAGGCAACTTGAGTTTGCCATAGGGTCAAGAGTGTGGCTTCCAAAGACTGCTGTGAATATAGATGACAAGAATAACTGCCCAGGTTTCATGTCCTGAGTTGACGATGTTAGGATGGGAGATGGAGAGGGAGCACAGGTGTGTCACCTAGCGGACAGTGTGTGAACTTCCCCAGCGTGCGGGATGTGGGCAGGTGGCAATGGGAGCGTCTGAGATGGGCAGGTGCTTTGGTGGACAGAAGTCATCCATGATCATGCCCCTTCATCACATCAGCATCCCTGACACCTCTTTCTCAAACCAGGGAGCTTGTACAATACTAATAAACTTTTTATCGTGGACAAAGTAAGATAAAAATCAGAAGAATTCTATACCGACCTTATGCAGCCCTGGTACACTGCTTCAGTGATTGCCAACACTCTGCACTTCCTATTTTATCTAGGCTGGCCCCTCCTCACCCCTGCAGCCCTCTGTTTATCACAGGTTTCATGCACTATTCATCTGGGAGGCTTTGACACATACCCGTGTGTGTATCCTAGACACATACATCATACATGTGTATGTTATATGTGTGTTTACATAAATGCACATATGACCTATGCACATACACTATTCTAAAAAGGTTTAATTTTTTCAGGAACATGTTTGCAGACAAATTATGTATAATTATTAATAATTTTTTCATTTAATTATGATTAAATTAATTAATATAGAAAAGGGCAGCTTGAAGTGGATCAGGACTGTATTTGAAGGCCCTTCAGAAGGGAATACAGAATAATGTATTTCTGAAAGCAATCTCTCCAGCCCACCCATTTCCTTGTCTTTTGGGAGTGCTGAACCCTCTGCAGGCCAGGTTACCCCTGTTAACCTTAGCGGGCTGCATGGTAATGACCTTATGCAAAGGTGATTTTTGAAGCGAGCTGGGTACCATAGAGGACCTTCAACTGTGCATTTTCTTTTCTTATCTATATCGTTATATTTCCTCAGTTTTCTTACAGAGCAGCAGGGTAAGAGGATAGGAGGAATATATTTGATTCCTAGTTAACCACTTAATGGGGAAGCTTGTTTTAAGAAAGCATCTTAACAGGTGGCTAAAATTCAGACACACATTGGTGAGGATTTTTGTTATTATTGCCAGTTTTGAGATCCATTGTCACTTTTTAAGGTGCTTTATTATAAGAAACCTTCATTTTACATTTGGAGAGGCTGATAAATTGTAAGTCAAGATGCTCTCAATGGTCTCATTTAAAATATCCGTAGAAACTTTGCTATCTGAAATGCAGACTTCTTTAAAAGGAGCTATCATCAAATCCACACCTTAACCTCTGCTCTTGATTTGTTTGGTTCAGATATGCACACATCAGAAAGATGGAGCCAACTATGTTGGTTAATTCTGATTTATCTTAGAAAATCAGTTTTAAAAGGTGGCTCTGAAAACATTACAAGGTGCTCACTGGAAGACCAGGCTAAAGCTGAAGGCGTCTGCTTCACTCTCTCTCTGACAGTGATCGCCAGAGGATGACGGTGTGAGTCTTGCCCGTTTTTATCATCATACTAACCCCTGACTCTAATGCTGGTTCAGTGCATTCCTGGAATTCACTTTAATGTTCTCACAACCCACCGGCCTTCCTCTTTCCTGTTTTGAATTCCTTTTCAATAAAGAAAAGGCATAAAGAGATTCCTCTAATGGCCCTAATTTGTTAATAATGGGTTTTGTTCAAAACAGAAATTGGTCCTGCAAAGGGGGCGACCTCTTTTATTCTCCTCCTAGCGCTCCTTGTTGCAGCGGCGGCTCCATTTGTTACAGGGCTCACTTCACCGGGAAAGGTAATTACAGCTGAAATTAAACTCTATGGACTGTGTCCCACCGCCTTCTCCTGCACATCGCACGGGGAGGCCGGTTCGTGTGTGTTCACCTCTTGTTTAGAAGATTCATGTTTGTCTAATGTGAAGTCAATATTATTGTCGGGGAAAGAGTTAGGGGCTGCTAACGACCTTCTGGGAGTGCGCCTGCAGGCCCGGGCCACGCTCTGCTGGCTCAGAAACCACTTAGCGGCTCTCAAGGCCCATCTCCTCCACCCAGGCCACAGCCACCATCTATCTCATCTGAAAACCTTCCACGGTGACAGTGCCATGGTGCATAGCAACGGGGAGAGCGGAAACGCGGTCGGAAAAGGGCTGGAGCCACAGGAGGTGGCCGAGCCAGAAGCCTGGCTATTCTGTGGTCGAGATTCCAGATCCCACCTCTGTCCCCACGCAGAGCTGGGCACCGTCCAAGTGTGGCAGGGGACGGGAGCCCGTGCGAGGGTCTTCACCACGGACGGCACGGGGCCGAGGTGTCTTTTGCAGAGCCACAGATCCTGGCACATGAAGGGACCCTTTCCTCCAAACCCCACTTTAAGGCAGGTACTGGAGTGGAGCCGCTTTTTATGCAGAAGCGCTGTTGAGTAACAGCATCTAAGGGACTCGGTCTAAGTTTTATGTGTGTGGTGTTAGCCGAGATGCTCCAGAGAGTCAGGACAAACAGGATCATTTCATATATCAATTTATTGTGAGGAACTGGCACCCAGGGTGATGGAGGCTAAGCCCAATATCTTTAGTTTGCTCAAGACCCAAGAAGAGCCAACGATTCAGTCCAAAGACAGGAAGAGCTCCTCGTCCCAGCTCTAAGGCTGTGAGGCAGAAAGGACTCTCCCTCGCTCAGGGCAGGGTCGGCCTTTCAGTCTGTTCTGACCTTCAACTGATTGGATGAGGCCCACCCACCCCAGGGAAGGGCAATCTGCCTTACTCAAGTCTATGCATTCAAACGTGAGTGTCATCCAAAATACCCTCACAGTAATGCCTTGAATAACGTTTACCTGCATATGTGGGTACTCTGTGGCCCAGTCCAGAAGATGACACATAAAATTAATCATGATGAATGTGTTATGTATACACATATTGAGACATATATGTAGATGTTGAGAAATATAGAGATTATATGTATATATAGGTTATATATATACATACAATGTAAAATATGTAGAGATATCTATATAGTTACAGATATAGACTATAGGCATATATAGGTTATGTATATATACACATAGATTATATATGTATATACATGTGTATATATGTATATAAAACCTATATATACATATAATCTCTACATATCTGTAACTATATAGATATCTCTATGTATTTACATCTGTTTATTTTTGGACTATAACAATAAGCATATATTCTTCTTATAGCTCCAAAACAGATGATGTAACATCTCCATTCTTTTTTAATAACAGAAAATAGGTTAGGCATTTACTCCTGCAAGTCTACATATTTCAAAGTACTTCAGAGCCTCGAGTCCTTTCCTCATCAGAACATGCTCTGCCTGTGGAGTAGCCACCCTTTTATTCCTTTACTTTTCAATAAACTTGCTCTCACTTTAAAAAACAAAACCAAAAATAAACTTGGGTTCGGTCAAAAAGAAAAGTTATCTGTTTATTTTTTTTCATGTATTTCTCTGCCTTTTCCCTGCTCTGAAAATTCTGTGAATGTCCAGTGAAATGTTTAAAAATTATGAATAAAAAGAAATGTCAAGAGACTAGGCATTCTCATTTTGAATCACGGTTATGGTAGCAGAGAAGGGAAAGAGCTGATTCAAGACTTCTCTGGGAGGCTTAACTCATACACGGCCAGCGGCGTTGAAGAAGAGAAACAGAACAACAAGTTTTAGTTGTGGACAATGACGTGCATAACACGTCAATTTCCTCAATGGTTATTACTTAAAGAAGAGGTTTGGGCCTGAGGCGGTGGAGCTCAAGATCCACTTTGCACACATTCCTGTAGGCATTATCATATGCTACATAAATCTGCATTTCAGGAGAGGTTTCCGCCTAGAGATACACAATCAAAATAATCAGTAGATAGAGGATGCTGAAAGCCATGAGAGAAGAGAGATCATAGCCAGGATAGGAAGAATGCCTGCTATCTGAAGTTTTAGGAGAGGAGAAGCAACCTCTGAAAGAGAGGGAGAAAGAAAGCTTCTCCCAAGCCTCGGTTTGGGATGCTTGGGAGAAGCCTCGATTCTCAAGCCTTGGTTTCCCTGGCCGTACCATCCCCTTCTCTGAAGGCTTTCTGCTAGGGGTGAGCTAAACAGCATATGGAATGGGGCCGGTCAGCAGACACTCGCACAGTCGCCCTGGGACTCGACATCTGTCTCTTCTAGGTCGTCTTCCTCACACAGGCTCTCTTTCCTGCCCACAGCTGACTCTCCTCCACCTCCTCACCCTTTCCATTTCTCACAGAGGGACAACAGATGTTTTTCGAGTCCTGTAAGCCAGGTAGTTCCCCATTTCCAGGAACAGGGACCCTATTTTATGGCCGGGTGACAGCCTTCCTAGGCTCCCCTGTGCTGGAGAAATTATTTGATAACCGGCCAGGCATGGTGGCTCACGCCCTTAATCCCAGCACTTTGGGAGGCTGAGAAGGGTGGATCACCTGGGGTCAGGAGTTCAAGATCAGCCTGGCCAACATGGCACCGCCCCCTCTACTAAAAATACAAAAATAGCCAGGCATGATGGCACGTGCCTGTAATCCCAGCTACTCAGTAGGCTGAGGCATAAGAATCATTTGGACCAGGGAGAAGGAATTTGCAGTGAGCCGAAATGGTGCCACTGCACTGCAGCCTGGGTGACAGAGTGAAACTCCATGTCAAGAAATAAAAAAAGTTATTTGATAAGGATCTCTCTGGTTGCTTCATTAATCTCACTCCCTCGTCTTGGAATCCAGCTTCCCATCTTTTCATGAACCATTGGAGAAATGGGGCATCTGTATGTACTGTGATGCTTTCTTTCTTTTTTTTTTTTTTTTACAAAAAAATATTTCCATAGGTTATTGGGAACAGGTGGTGTTTGGTTTACATGAGTAAGTTCTTCAGTGGTGATCTGTGAGATTTTGGTGCACTCATCTCCCAAGCAGTATACACTGCACACAATCTGTAGTCTTTTATCCCTCACCCCCTTCCCATCCTTTCCTTCTGAGTCCCCAAGGCCCATTTTATCATCCTTACGCCTTTGCATCCTCATAGCTCAGATCCCACTTATGAGTGAGAACATATGATGTTTGGCTTTCCATTCCTGAGTTACTTCACTTGGAATAATAGTCTGCAGTCTCATCCAGGTCACTGCAAATGCCATTAATTCATTCCTTTTTATGGCTGAGTAGTATTCCATCATATATATATATATATATATATATATATATATATATATATATATACTATAGTTTCTTTCCCCACTCATTGATTGATGGGCATTTGGGTTGGTTCCACATTTTTGCAATTGTAAATTGTGCTGCTATAAACATGCATATTCAAATATCTTTATTGTATAATGCCTTAGTTTCCTCTGGACAGATACCCAGTAGTGGGATTGCTGGACGAAATGGGAGTTCTACTTTTAGTTCTTTAAGGAATCTCCACTCTGTTTTCCATAGTGGTTATACTAGTTTACATTCCCACCAGCAGTGTAGAATTGATTCCTGTTCAGCACATCCACACTAACGTCTATTTTTTGTTTTTGATTAATGGCCATTTTTGCAGGTGTAAGGTGGTATCGCATTGTGGTTTTGATTTGCATTTCCCCGATTATTAGTGATGTTGAGCATTTTTTCATGTTCGTTGGCCATTTTTATATCTTCTTTTGAGAATTGCCTATTCATGTCCTTAGCTCACTTTTTGATGGATTTTTTTGTTTTATTTTCTTCTTGGGAATTTGTTTGGGTTTGTTGTAGATTCCAGATATTACTCCTTTGTCAGATGTACAGATTGTGAAGATTTTCTCCTACTGTGTAGGTTGTCTGTTTACTCTGCTGACTATTCTTTTGGCCATGCAAAAGCTCTTTAGTTTAATTATGTCCCACCTATTTATCTTTGTTTTTATTGCATTTGCTTTTGGGTTCTTGGTCATAAAATCCTTGCCTAAGCCAATGTCTAGAAAGGTTTTTCACATATTATCTTCTAGAATTTTTATAGTTTCAGGTCTTAACTTTAAGTCCTGGATCCATCGTGAACAGATTTTTGTATAAGGTGAGAGATTAGGATCCAGTTTCATTCTCCTACGTGTGGCTAGCAAATTATCTCAGCAACATTTGTTGAATAGGGTGTCCTTTCCCCACTTTATGTTTTTGTTTGCTTTGTCAAAGATCAGTTGGCTGTAAGTATTGGAGTTTATTTCTGGGTTCTCTATTCTGCTCCATTGGTCTAGGTGCCTATTTTTATACCAGTACCATGCTGTTTTGATGACTATGGCCTTATAGTATAGTTTGAAATCAGGTAATTGATGCCTCCAGCTTTGTTCTTTTTGCTTAGTTTTGCTTTGGCTATGTGGGCTCTTTTTTGGTTACATGTGAATTTTAGGATTTTTTTTTTCTAGTTCTCTGAAGAATGATCATTCTCTCACCTTATACAAAAATCTGCTCAAGATGGATCCAGAACTTAAAGTTAAGACCTGAAACTATAAAAATAGTGGTATTTTGATGGAAATTGCATTGAATTTGTAGATTGCTTTTGGCAGCATGGTCATTTTCACAATATTGATTCAACCCATCCATGAGCATGGAATGTGTCTCCATTTGTTTGTGTCAACTATGATTTCTTTCAGCAGTGGTTTGTAGTTTTCCTTGTAGAGGTCTTTCACCTCCTTGTTTGGGCACATTCCTAAGTATTTTATTTTATTTTTGTGGTTATTATGTAAGGGGTTGAGTTCTTGATTTGATTCTCAGCTTGGTTGCTGTTGGTGTATAGGAGAACTACTGATTTGTACACATTAATTTTGTATCTGGAAATTTTGCTGAATTCTTTTATTAGTTCTAGGAGTTTTTGGAGGAGTCTTTAGGGTTTTACTAGGTAAACAATTATATCATCAGCAAACAGCGACAGTTTGACTTCCTCTTTACTGATTTGGATGCCCTTTACTTCTTTCTCTTGTCTGATTGCCCTGGCTAGGACTTCCAGTACTATGTTGAAGAGAAGTGGTAAGAGTGGGCATCCTTGTCTTTTTCCAGTTCTCAGAGGGAATGGTTTCAACTTTTCTCCATTCAGCATTATGTTGGCTGTGGGTTTGTCATAGATGGCTTTTATTACATTGAGGCGTGTCCCTTGTATGCTCATTTTACTGAGAGTTTTAATCATAAAGGATGCTGGATTTTGTCAAATGCTTTTTCTGCATCTATTGAGATGATCATGTGGTTTTTGTTTTTAATTCTGTTTATGTGCTGTATCACATTTATTAATTTGTGTATGTTAACCCATCCCTGCATCCTGGTATGAAACTCACTTGATCATGGTTTATTATCTTTTTGACATGTTGTTGGATTTGGTTGCTAGTATTTTGTTAAGGATCTTTGCATCTGTGTTCATCAGGGATATTGTTTGTAGTTTTCTTTTCTGGTTATGTCCTTTCCTGGTTTTGGTATTAGGGTGACACTGGCTTCATAGAATGATTTAGGGAAGATTTCCTCTTTCTCTACCTTGTGGAATAGTGTCAGTAGAATTGATACCAGTTCTTCTTTGAATGTCTGGTAGAATTCAACTGTGAATCTGTCTGGTCCTGGACTTTTTTTTTTGTTGGTAATTTTTTTATTACCATTTCAATCTCACTGCTTGTTATTGTTCTGTTCAGGGTATCTAATTCTTCCTGATTTAAGCTAGGAGGTTTGTATCTTTCCAGGAATTTATCCATGTGATGCTTGCTTTCGTAATGACTCAGCATGACTCATTTTGGGAGAACTGCTGGACATACAGCACCCTGGAGATGGGGCAGCTGAAGCATGGAATGACACATGCTTTGCACCTGTGTGTGTTTTCACCCAGACCAGAGCAGGCTGGAGGTGGGGCATGAGGGCAGATGGGAAGAACTGAGAGGTTCAGGAACAGTAAAAATGGAGACCCAGGGGTCCTCTTAGGAGCAGGAGGCCATGGCTGACTTGCTGACATAAGAAAGACAGAAAAGATCACTTACAGACAGAATATTCATAAAAGGATGATTGCAAGGAACCTTTCAAGCAGATGACAAGGCTCAAGGAACCTTTCAAACAGATGACAAGGCAGGAGCTCTAGGCAGGAAAAGCCCCCTTGAGCAAAAGAAAAATAATGGTAGGAGCAGAAAACATGGAAGAGGGAATGAGGATATACAGGGAACCTAAGGGACAGAAAGGAAGAAGGAAATAGTGAGACTATGAACTCTTTAGGAAAAGGAGAGAGTTTTTTTGTGTTTTTTTTTTTTTGATGGAGTCTTGCTCTGTCCGCCCAGGCTGGAGTGCAGTGGTGAGATCTCGGCTCACTGCAACCTCCGCATTCCGGGTTCAAGTGATTCTTCTGCCTCAGCTTCCCAAGTAACTGGGATTTACAGATGCCCACCACTATATCCAGCTAATTTTTGTATTTTTAGTATAGATGGGGTTTCACCATGTTAGCCAGGCTGGTCTCGAACTCCTGACCTCGTGATCCACTCGCCTTGGCCTCCCAAAGTGCTGGGTTTACAGGCATGAGCCACCACACTCAGCAAGGAGGTCTTAAACGAACCAGGAACATGGACAAAATTGTCCTGTGCAGCTTGCTGTGCTCAGAGCGAATTAGACCCAATGCTGCTTGGTGAGTTCTGCTGCTGTGGTTGGCTCAGAGAGCACCCAGCCATGGGGGAGACTCCAGCTCCTTCCCTGCCCAATGCTGCCCAGTGCCTATCTTTGCATTGTGCATTAATCATACATGCATGGCACTTCCTGTTTAATCACTTGGCAATTATCTGGTTTATATCTTCTGTTTTCATCTCCTAAACAAGATTTGCCTCATCAGATCTTAAAATTGCATTTGACATGGTAACGAAGAGTTGAATTATTTGTTCCCTACAAATGTAATTATTTACCATGTAATTTTCAGGAAGACACAGCTTCCAAGTGTTCATATAGAATTTACTATGCAATTATCAGATGTGCCGCCATCCTGCCACCCAGCTGAAACGACCGGCAAGGGCAATGTGTCAAGAGGCAAGATCCCAGTGAGCCCTGGGCCAGCGTACAGACTGGTCTTGTGCACAAAGGTAGCTTCCTGTGAGCTGTCCCTATGCATCATGGACGCCTGGGGACGTCATCGAATTTCTCTTTGTGTCCATCTCTTCATGCAGAACATGCAGGAACAAGAAAGAAGGAAGCTTGTGGTGACTAATTAGAAAGAAAAAAGAGGAATTAGGAATAAATGCAGCTGTGGTGGTGAAAGATGTTGGTCGTTTTGTTGCAGTTCTCCCTCAGCTTAGATGAGGGAAGATACAGGGCTCCTAGAGGGCAGTTGAGTCAGGAGACCCTGTTGCTCACCCTCTCTAAGGAGCACAGGGAGGCGGGACTAAGAAAGCTTGCCTTTGAGGCCAGGAGAAGAGGTGCCCTGGAGCGTCTGAGGAAGAAGCCCGGGGGCTTGGCACTGAAGGACAACAGCCAAAACATCCAAGGAGCATGCAGTGTGACTTTTAAAAAAAGTCATGGGTAGTTGAAGTTTAGATGCATAAGAAATAAGGTAGGCAGTGGTGGTTATTGACACAACAGATTCCAATGCTCTCATCTAACCTGTCCCATTAATGGGATTATCACCTATTATGTAAATCACAGCCTCCAATTTCTTCTTCAGCTCTTTGTCTTCTATTTGCTTCTGTGGGAGTCCCTTTGGTGGTATCTCTGTGTGTGGTGCACATGTGTGCATGTGTATGACACAGGAAGTGATATAAACTTGTAGCCCAGACCAGGGACCTCTGAATGCCTGGGTTCCTCATCTGATTCTACCATTTTCTCTTCCCTAATCATTGGACAACAACTTAAGCTCTGTAAGCTTTATATGTTCATTTAAAACATCCTTTATGGGAAAGGAGATCTAGGTCAAAATGCTCATTGCTGCATCCAACAGTTATCAAATATTTCAAAATCATTTTATTATTTCTATATTCAGTTTGTAACATTTTATAGATGGATTTCACAATGTTTATCGCATTCCATAGAAAAAGCAGATATTCTTCCTCCCCCGGTTTGAACTTTCATTTTTTATCCTTTCCAGCCTAGGTAAAACACAACTTGCAAACGTCTGATTGACTGAATGGTTTTCTCTCTTGAATACAAATACTTCTACCACCTTCTTTCCTACCCTTTTATCCCAAATCCCATCATTTCTTACTTGCTACACACTTCCCGTCCCCTCCGATAAAACACGTAACTGGTCTCCCAGCCTGCAATTTTTCACGCCTCTGCAATCTACTCTACAATTATGTCTTACTATGCCTTTTAGAGACACAGCTATGTAATCCTCCTATTCCATGACCTCATCATTTGTTGGCTGATACTGAAGATCTGAACTGTTCAGTTTGGGATTTTCCACAGTCACTTTCTATTGGTTTCCTCAGTACCCCTCCCTGTCCATCCTTTATTTCTTTCCTGTACCAGGAGGCTAAGTCATCCATTTAGCAGCCACCTGGGTACTGAGGGCTGCCTATACCAGGCAGTGCTGGCCGATGAGAGGAGCCTGGTGAGGAGCTTGAGGACGGTCTTTTCCTCTCTTTATTAAAAATATCTCTGTGACCAGTCCCTCCTTTTCTCCTGCTCATCTCTCTTCTTCCCACCTGGCAGGCAGGTGCCTAGGGAGTAGCTGCCATCTTGAGGACATGAGGTGTCAGTGACAAGAAGGAAAAGCTACTTCTTCAGGGCTGGTAGGTGGGATGGAGAACATAAATCTAGGTCCCAGGCAGTGTTATCGAGGAGACAAGCCAGCCCCAGACACTGCCTGCCTGGGAATTCTTTTGTTTTTCCTTTAGAAAAATACAGTAAACATTTTTGTGGCCACTCCTGGTTAAGATTTTGTTGGTATTGTTGTTGCTTGCAGCCAACCTCATACCCCACTGATACACCTTTGAGGTCCCCTGTGGTTCATGTAGGGAGAAACCTATTACATCCACAATTCCCCCACAGAGATTCCATCATTCGGCCAAGAAAGATGGTGACCCAGGTAAACCCCATGAGTTTCTGCCTCCACATTTTTGCTCTTTCTTTCTTTTTTTTT
Source organism: Symphalangus syndactylus (assembly GCF_028878055.3). NCBI lineage: Eukaryota > Metazoa > Chordata > Mammalia > Primates > Hylobatidae > Symphalangus > Symphalangus syndactylus. The sequence continues at coordinate 8,118,291 of NC_072432.2, read as the reverse complement.
TAATGGAGTCTTGCTCTTTTTGACCAGGCTGGAATGCAGTGGCATGATCTCAGCTCACTGCAACCTCCACCTCCTGGGTTCAAGTGATTCTCCTGCCTCAGCCTCCCGAGTGGCTGGGACTGCAGGCATGCGCCATCACATCCGGCTAATTTTTGTATTTTTAGTAGAGACAGGGTTTCACCATGTTGGCCAGGCTTGTCTTGAACTCCTGACCTCAGATGATCCACCCACCTCTGCCTCCCAAGTGCTGAAATTACAGTCATGAGCCACAGCACCCAGCCCATTTTTGCTCTTTTCATTAGACCAGTTGAAACATCTCCCAATCTTGTCTTGTATCTGTCAGAATCCAAACTGTTCTTTAAGATGTAGCTCAAATGCACCTCTCTCGTGAAATTTTTCTGATTTATCCCTAATGACTATGCTTCTGTCATTCCAAAACCTCATGATACTTTATTTTAATCTCTCTTAAGGGGTATATTATATACGTCTTGTCCTGTGTGAAAGGATTTGTGTACGTATCTATTAATGTTACTAGATATAAGTATCTTGAGGCAAGGTATGTGTGTTTTTTAGCATGGTATCTCATTTAACATTTTGCACTGCTTATGTGTAAATGAAATTTATAGGAAGAACTCTGAGTAAGACTTCTTTGCAAAACCTTTATGCCTTCATTGGAAAGGGTCAAGAGAGCCTAGTCATTAAAATAAGTTTCTGCGCTCATATCAACAGAGAGGAGAAGGACACGCACAGCCCCGTGTCTTGCTAACCTCCCGCACAGGCAGCTTCCTCATAACCATCTGCTCTGAGATCAGTGACACTCTTTCCATCATGTCCTTTGCTTCTTATTTGTGTCATACTCCAAGGCACACACACATTTCCTCTGTGTGGAAATATTTGCTTTGGATGGGAGAACTTAGATGAGAAAACAACACTTTATCAATCCATTCACTCAGATGTAACATTTAGCCTTGTCAAGAAAATAAATAACCATATATACATATATATATATATAAAACCTCAAATGTTAAAAGCCTCGAGTAGTAGAGAGGATCAGAACTCCTTTCCTCTCTCTCTCTCTCTCTGTGTGTGTGTGTGTAGTTATGCATGTCACTTTTAAAAAACACATCCTTTATTCCATTAGCAGCTGTACCTGTTAAACACCTTTGATTTTTAACAATGTCACATTCAGGAAGACAAAATCTTCAAACATATTATATTTGGTTAGCAAACATAAAAAGCTATGAGATAGGATATAATGCAAACTATTTTCAAATTGGGTCCAGGAATTAGAGTGACAGAGGGAATGAATTCCAGATTTGAAGAGCAAACATTACATGTGGCGTGCTCATTGTTGGCTGACTTGATTAGATCAAATGCCATATTTTTATGCACAGTTTAAATATTGAGATTCAGCTCTATTCTTTTGATTAAACTTGTTTGCTGTCTGTGATGATTAAATAAGGGTTAATAAATATAACCTTTGTTTAATCTATTGTAACCAAATTTCTCTCTCTTCCTTTATTGGAGAAATAACAGCTGAAGGTATATCTGCAAATCAAGACTATCAGAAATAATAGCTAAAGGCAGATATATGCAAATCATAATTTATAAACTTGAGGATGGGACATAGCTTTCTATGCAGTGCTGCTTATAACAACAAAACACTAGGTATAATCTAAACTCCCAAACAACAATACGATCATAAGAAAGTACAAAATTCGTTGAAAAGAGAAAATGATATATTAAATGAGGAAATTAGGTTTATAAACATGACATCATTTTATTTTTGTAAAATAATCTATTCATTTTACCAAAGAATAAATACGAATAATTTTGGCAATAAAATGTCAAAATTAGTTATCTTTTTGTAGTTAATAACAGATTATTTTTACAATTTAATTTGTAAAATAATTTTATTATTAAATTTTTTTAAAAGGGCATAATTTTTGAAACTTTTATGGAAACATTTCTGTAAAGGTACTTGCCTATTGGGTGAAAATAATAGTTTTAACGGGAATCATCTTAGCTCAGGTTTCTGGTTCTATTATTGACTGTGTGTCTTGATTGTAATAACCTAATCATTGTAATCTACAACAATATTCCCAAGACTCTAAATAAGTTTGCTTGTCTATAATTATTGCCTGGGAAAGGGCATCGTAACCCAGCAAGACAACCGGTCTTCCGTGATGTGAGCCTGGTGTAATTCTGCCGGACGCCCGGTTACCTGGACAGCACTATTCCTCGCAAGGGCTTGTAGCTGCTTTGTAGTATTGGAAAAGCAAACCCTGGGGTTCTAGGGTTACTTTTCTGTCAGGTAATGGAAGGTCAGAGTCTCTCTGCAGAAGCAACAAAGACTGTTCCTGTTACTGGATAATTAATGTGCAGATCCTCTCTCTGAACGGCCTTGGAAAGGAATTATCTGTAAAAGAAAAGACTTAATCATCTCAGGGAATTCTAGCAGCATCTCAATGCAATCCCAAGTGGAACATCCTTCCTGCAACGAAGCTAGAAATGGATGCAGCGACTCTCCAAGAAGACTTTTACTACAAATATGCAGTTCTTTTTCAGAAAGTTATGTCTCTATTTTCCACTTATAACCTTTATTTAATACATGCCTTTGTATAGGCATTTTGTTTAATTTCATTTTCTTTGCTTTTTTATTCTTTTTCTCCTTCTACTGTGCTTTATCTTCATTATTATTTTTAAAAACAAATAAAATGTTAAAACCATGACATATTTTGGTAGAATAAGAATAGATAATATGAACTAATAATATTCAGAGTGAAGGATTAGTCAGACAAACGACCAATGATGCTATTACTATTAATATATTACATTTAAAATATTCACTTTTCTTTGAATTGTTAGTAGCTTACAAAAATTAAAATAACAAACATCTAAGGATCAAAAATATTGAAAAATAATTGTCTATACGAAACACATACACATTTTTTTGTTATTATTTCCCGAAGTAGTACAATGTAACAACTACTTGCATACCATTTACATTTCATTAGCTATTATAAATCAGGCAATGACTTAAAGTATAGGGGAGAATTGCATAGGTTATGAGCAAATACTACAACATTTTTTACCAGGGAATTGAGCATCCACAGATTTTGGATACCAAGGGATGACTGTGTGTGTGTGTGTGTGCGTGTGTGTACACACACACACATAACACGTTTTATCTCTATATACATACACATATATACACACACATATATATAATGTGTATATATAGTTATATATACTACATATAATTGTATATTTACTATATATACAACTATATCTATAGTTGGGTCCAGGAATTAGAGTGACAGAGGGAATGAATTCCAGATCTGAAGAGCAAACATTACATGTGGTGTGCTCATTGTTGGCTGACTTGATTAGATCAAATGCTATATTTTTATGCACAGTTTAAATATTGAGCTTCAGCTCTATTCTTTTGATTAAACTTGTTTGCTTGTCTGTGATGATTAAATAAGAGTTATATATATAGTTATATATACTATAGATATATATATAGTAGCATATATAGTTATATACTATAGATATGTATATAGCATATATGGTTATATATATTATAGATACATATATAGCATATATAGTTATATATACTATAGATACATATATAGCATATATAGTTATATACTATAGATACGTATATAGCATATATGGTTATATATATTATAGATACATATATAGCATATATAGTTATATATACTATAGTTACATATATAGCATATATAGTTATATATACTATAGATACATATATAGCATATATAGTTATATATACATATATAGCATATATACTATATATAGCATATATAGCATAGTTATATATACATATATAGTTTATACATAGTTTATATATAGTTATATATAAACTATATATAATATTAATATATACTATATAATCTATAGTATATAATATATATATAGTTTTTCCCAATACATATCATGGGAGAAAAACTTAAAGCTGAAAAATAATTATATATGAACAATAATTTTTCTCAATAAGCTGGAAATCTACCTGCTTTTAAAATATATAACATTTCAGAAAACGTCAGAAGCAGAGTACCATTGTTCCCTGGAAACACAGTGTTGGAATCAATTTTGCATTAAACTTGCTAAAAATTCTCCAAATGCTGCTCTTTGTCCCTGAGATAAATATGCTTGATTTGTTTCTGAGAGAGAGAACTGGGGGAGGAGCTAGGGATTCTGGGAGACTGAGGAGGACACCTGCAGCAAAACTATAAGCAGAAGATCCAATTAGAGATGCCGGTCTCAACCTTGGCCAGCAGAGATGCAACCCACCCCTGGACTACTCAAATCCATGTCAGGAGCAACTGAAATTCATCCCAAAGTCTCACGGGACTCTGACTGGAATTAGGTGTCCACATGCAGCGGACTGCACACAGACGGCAATCATCTGTACGTGTTTTCCCCTCCTTTCCCTTCCTTTCTTCTGTAAGCAGGGTCGTGTCCACATGCCCAACAACAAGCTATCTGATTCCTTTTCACAGACTCGACCCTTGCCTATGGAATATATTCCATCTATTAGTAAACGGTGTGCTTGTCTATCCCAGCACAAAGGGACCTGGCACCGCAAAGTAGCTTCAGATAACAATGGCTAAGACATTTCGTATTTCTTGAATCAACATATCTTCCAAAGATTGTGTAATATTTGATACATACAAAAGCATGTGTATGTGTGTGTGAATGTGTATATCTGTATATGTGTGTATGTACTTATGTGTGTATACATGTGTACGTGTGTAGATGTGTGTATTTGTGCATGTGTGTATGTGTGTATATGTGTGCAAGTGTGTATATGTGTGCAAGTGTGTATATGTATGTGTGCATGTGTGTATGTGTGTATAGATGTGTGTATGTGTGTGCATGTATGTGTGTATGTATGTGTATATGTGTGCATGCATGTATGTGTATGTGTGTATATATGTGCATGCATCCATTAATGTGTATGTGTATATGTGCATATGTGTGTATATGTGTATGTGTGTTTATGTGTGCATGTCTGTATCTGTGTATGTGTGTATATGTCTATATATGTGTGAGTGCACGTGTGCGTGCGTGTGTGCACATGTGTGTGTGTTGGGAAGCACAGCACTATAATGAATGCCGGCAAATGTACTGCGCAGGGAAGCCGTAGATCATCATCAGCTGTATTACAGAAACAGATGTAATTTCCATCTTTTCCTCTCCATGCCCTGGGTCCCCCAGGTGATGACCACCACCTGGAATTTAGTTTGTGTATATTATGGGCTAAACTGTGTTCTCTCAAAATTCATCTGTTGGAGTCTTGACTCCTAGTACCTCAGAATGTGACCATATTTGAGACAAGGTGTTTAAAGAGGTGTTTGAATTAAAATGTGGCTGTTAGGCTAGGCTTCATCCATTCTGACTGATGTTTGGGGGATAAGAGGACGAGACACCAGATATTCGCACAGAGAAAAGACTGTGTAAGTGCACAGCCACCTGCAAGCCAAGGAGAGAGGACCCGGGAGAAGCCAACCCTGCCACACCCGAGGCCGGGACTTCCAGCTCCAGAACGGCGAAAACGTCCGTTTCTGTGGTCGATGCTGCCATCTGTGGTATTAATTATGGCAACCCTAGGAAACAAATATGACGGTATACTATTTAGTTTTGTTTATATTTGACCTTTCGAAAATGCCATAGTTTTCTGAGACATTTTTTTACTTGGTGTTTTGTTTTGAAAACTCAGTTTTGGAATTACAAACAGCTGAAGTTAATGCATTTTTCCTAATATGTAATTTTACACTGTTTCAACACTAAGCCTTCCTTTACCGAGAGATATTTGGGTTATTTTCTATTTTCTTTTTCTTTTTTTCTTTTTCTGAGGCGGAGTCTCGCTGTCTTGCCCAGGCTGCAGTGCAGTGATGCGATCTCGGCTCACTGAAATCTCCGCCTCCCGGGTTCAAGCGATTCTGCTTGAAGTCAGACTTGATTCTCAGACTTCCGAGTAGCTGGGATTACAGGCATGAGCCACGATGCCTATCTAATTGTTGTATTTTTAGTAGAGATGGGGTTTCACGATGTTGACCAGGCTGGTCTCGAATTCCTAACCTTGTGATCCACCCATCTCAGCCTCCCAAACTGCTGGGATTACAGGCGTGACCCTCCGTGTCCCGGTTATTTTCAGTATTTCTGCTCTTCCCAATGCTGCTGCTCGGAGCTTTCTTGTCCACGTACCCTGGCACGTAGGTGGAATGTTTTTGTAGGATCTGCAGATGGTGAAATCTTGCTCCCACACAATTCCTAGGCAGCTGATTAGTTCAATGGTTTACATAAGTAGAGGTTTGCTGTCACGTTTTCGCTTTAACTGGTGGCTCCATCCTCTGGCGGTTGGTCTTTTCTGTAGATTGGCTGAAATCGGGTTCATGTCACATCTAGTGTCCTGCCTTCAGGAAAAAATAAAAAGCTCTATTGAGAGAAAGTGGCTCCTCTTTCAGTTGGAGATGACTTAGGCATCTCACTTTTGTTCAGATCCCCTTGGCCCAAATGAGTTGCATTGCCGCTCCCAGCTGAAGGAAAGCTGCAAATGTGGATTCTAGGTGAGCCATGAGGTAGATGTGGGAGGAGCAATTGGATACATTGACCACAGCATCCAGATATACACTTAAAAAAAAAAAGTGCATCTAAAACTGGAGAATTCACTTAATTCTTAAGAATCGCCCGAAGGAAGAACTTTTCTTCAGATGGTATAAAAGCTCTTGACTACATCACTGAACAATAACTAGGCCGTAAATAACCGTCTTTAGGATTTATTTTACCTTCTGTTTGTCTGTATAATAGAACAGTTTGTGGGAGGGGCTTTGTCTCCAGATTTGCATTCTCCAGTCATTGCCCACTATATTAACCATAAAATCCTCAACTCTCCAGATTTGCAAAGGAGCAGTTGTTCTTCAGGGGTGCCTTCCTTTCATCAGCAGAACGCCCTGCCCACCTGACTTCCTTTATGGACTTACTGTGCTGAATGCTGATATCATCAGCTACTAAATTCACGTGCCTGATTTTAGCATCTAAGTTTTGTATAATACTTAACACAAAACATTCTCTTTTATACGATTTTGTTTTATTCCCCAATTTCTTTGAGATCGAAAAGACCATTTATTTTTATAAATGAAGAAGCATCTCAGATACCCTCACAAATTACTTATTTAGTCGGTATAAAAAGCTAAAACAACAAAGGAAGTTGATGTTTCCTGGTACCAAATCTAGAAATTATCCCACACAACTCCTGTGTTTAAGCAACACATACAAAGATTTTCTGGGTCCATAAAATGAAAGTATTGATTTTTTTCACAAATGAGATAAAATGGGAAAATAATGAAAGTTGAAACAATAGCATCTATCTGGAGGCATCCAGTGCTTTCTCATATTTTAGATGTTATCTCTTCCACCCTCTACTTGGTAGCTGTGATTGGGTGACTGATGATGGAAGACAGGAATATAGATGAGAAGTTAGTGCTAAAACTTTTCTGCTCTCCCCAGTGCTAAAATACACCATGAGCTGCGTGTCAGGTGGTGGGAGGGAGGTGAGGGAGGGGCAGCCTCCTCTGTGCAATGTGTAGAGGGCAGGAATTATTGTGTGGTCTGGCTCCCTGCACACCCAGCCATTGCTTTAGTTAGGGCAGTTACGTGGGAAACCATTTATCTACCCCAAAGAAAATACTCACATAGGTTTAGGGACAAGTGTGATCATCTTGTCATTATATCAAAAACATTGCCTCTGTGTGTGTGTGTGTGTTATTTTTCTTGATAAAAGGGACCATACATTTCATCAAATCTATATAGATTCTTGACTTGATAAAAATTAAGATCTGTTATGATTTTATTTTCCCTTCTTTGAGCATTATTTTAGCACAGGCATGCTGAAAGCAAGAGAAAACACAGCCAGAAGACACCAAGTACTCAAAGGTGATGCAGATGTTGAAGTTGTCATACAGGAAATGGGTATCAGGTACAACAAATAATAACTAAAGGACTTCGACGTGCAAGGCACACAGGGTCCAGAGATATTTGAGATCTCGGGAAGAGTGACATAAAGGTCAGGGAGTTTATAATTCAGGAAGGATACATAATGCATGGAGTTTCTCACGCTGGAGCTAGTCCACACTCAGCCTCCAGCAATCCAGCAAAATGCCCACTCGAGAGCCTCTACCCACGATGGCCCAGAGTTGTCTGCTCCAGGTGAGCAGGTATGGGCTGTCTCTTGATTTCCAGACGGTGAATGGCTCTGAAACCTCAGTTTTCTGATGGGTCCAAGGAAGTCACTGATTTTTAATGCATCCAGCTTTTTTCTTGTGCCGAGGGCTGCTGTGACAGCTCCAATAATTTGGGGTCAAAAGCAGAAGATCCGATTTTGAATCTCTGTGAGACACAGACAGCCCCAGCCTTTTCCAGCCATCCCGGGATACTCTGTGCACAGCTGCTGTTGGAGTCTGAAAACTGACCCATTTTCAGCTCTTGTTCTTAAGGTGGCTGCCATGGCTTCCAGGGGGGAATCTGGGGGTTGTCAGGTTCATCTGATGCCCAGAGCCTCCTCTGCCCTCTCGACACAGTTGCTAAACCTTGCAGGATTTGAGGTTGCTGCTCTTTCCATCTGCTGTACTTGGGGGTTTGACACTTAGCTCTGTTGAAGCTGCTGCCCGTGGATATAACGTTTTGGTATTCTAGTTCCTCTTTCATTCTCTGGGGAGAAACGGATCGATACAAAAAACAAATTGCAGCTGCTGCTTCTGTTTTCCTAGAGTCTCCGACTATTTGTATTTTAATAGGTGTCTTTGAGGATCAAGAAAACTTCAGGAGTCAAAGGGATTGTTTAATTTAATACCATGCACCTGATCGTTGGAGAAAAGCATTTGGGGAGACCATGGAATATCCTTCAATTGCAGTTTTTGTGGCCTAACTCCTCAGTCCACTCCTGAGCCCAGCCTGCACTATAAAATAAGGGCCTAGTGCTCCTGGAAAGGGTACCTTTCTATGCCTTTTGTATGTAAATGATTTTAGGTCATTCTGACCTGATTTTATGCACTGGTTTTCTTTTCTGACGTGTCTCTAATTTTGATTGTTCGTATTTTTCTAAGCCAGAGTAAATGTTCCCCGAAGATGGAAGACATAAAGCTTGTCAAAAAGTCTGTGTCTCATTCATCGGCTGACCTTACGGTTCTTTGTGCAGTTCTACTCCCCCATGGGTTCTCAATAAATATTAATTGAATTGAATTGAATTGAATTTACACTTTGCTCATTTCACAAATAGGTTAAGTGAAGATTAACAATTTCACAGCAGTAGTAGCAGACTGAATTAAAGAATATCTGTGTATATCTGTAGTGTCTTGAATCCACACAATAAAAAGGTCTTACTATGGAAAAATCTATAGTTATGGGAAAAATTGTTCTTAACACCTCACCTATACTTGCTCATAGAAGTAGCTGTGAGCATTTATACCACGAGTCTTCATTTCCCCTTAGCAGCAGGCAATTGCAAAAAGTTCCTTAAGGACTTAACAATTTCTCTATATTATTTTCTAATTAATTTTTGACAAGAAAACAAGGTGAAGACAGACATGGCAATACCATTAATTAGAAACGTAAGGCTCTGCCATAAAACAATCCACTGAATTTCCTCTTAGGTCAGAGGTTTCTGTGTAAAATGTACAGCTATAGGTGTCTGACTTTCTTTTTCTTAGTTTGATTTATGCCTTTCTACAAATGAAGCAAAGGGTGAAACACAGGCTACCTCTGACTGGTGCACATCTAAATTTTATAAAGACACTTTTCAGTCTGAAGCTACTAGAATTTTCTTATTCCCCTGAAAAGAAATTGACTTGGCTTACAAAAATGTCACACATGGAAGAGCCACAAAAATGCAGTACTAAGAACATTTTTTTTTTTTTTTTTTTGAGATGGAGTCTCGCTCTGTCACCCAGGCTGGAGTGCAGTGGCATGATCTCAACTCGCTGTAACCTCTGCCTCCCGGGTTCAAGCAATTCTCCTTCCTCAGTCTCCCAAGTAGCTGGGATTACAGGTGCTTGCCACCACACCTGGCTAATTTTTTGTATTTTTAGTAGAGATAGGTTACACCATGTTGGCCAGGCTGGTTTCAAACTCCTGACCTCAAGTGATCAGCCTGCCTCGGCCTCCCAAAGTGCTAGGACTGCAGGCTTTAGCCACCATGCCCGGCCACTAAGAACATTTTTTAAATTGTTAAGTAGCATTTTTTTTTTTTTTAAGATGGAGTTTCGCTGTTGTTGCTCAGGCTGGGGTGCAATGGCATGATCTCAGCTCACTGCAACCTCCACCTTCTGGATTCAAGTGATTCTCCTGCCTCAGACTCCCAAGTAGGTGGGACTACAGGCATGTGCCACCATAGCCGGCTAATTTTGTATTTTTAGTAGAGATGGGGTTTCACTATGTTGGTCAGGCTGGTCTCGAACTCTTGACCTCAAGTGATCCACCAACCTAGGCCTCCCAAAGTGTTGGGATTGCAGGTGTGAGCCACTGTGCCCAGGCCTAGGTAGCAATTTTTAATCTACTCTTATTCAATTTCCTACACTTAGTTTCCTCTTAGAGTTATGAGCTTATAGTCTCAGCAGTTTGAGAGACTGAGGTGGGAGGATTGCTGGAGACCAGGAATTCAAGCCTGCAGTGCACTATGATAGCATCTGTGAATAGGCTGGACAATATAGTGAGACCCCATTTCTACAAATACGTAAATATGCAAATAAATACATTTCAAAAACGCAAACATCTTACTTCTCAAATCCCCAAAAGCTTCCTAAACTGGATTGCCCTTTTCCTCACTTCCTCCGTAAACATGCCTTGTGAAAAGTGGTCTGTGATCAGGTATAAATTGGGAAAAATGTGTTGTATCATGATTTTGTAGGTTACTAATCCACGTTAATATTTAAAGTTTGAAACACTTGACAGAAAAGAAGATGTGAAATGATTTTCCTACTATTTGAAGAGTGAACACTTTATCAGGAAAGGTAGATTGCAATTTTGTGCAGCTGTCATTGGCCAGTTTGGGAAATGTTTTCTAGGGGCAAAGGACTCCTGCTTCCATGAGGTCATTAATTCTAAATGCAACGCTGAGCAATAATTTAACCGCTCTCTAATTTCAACCGGGAAATTCACACCTCGAGATTTTGAGACTCAGTAACTTTGCCTGGCCAAATCCTATTTATCTTTTTACACTCGATTTGGTGTCCCCTATACTATTCTAGACTGGAGACATGACTTGAAGAAGTACCCTGTCTTGGCTCTTTCTCCCAACCCTTAAACAGTTCTAAACAATAAACGTTCATTTTTAATGGAATATCTTTTTAAATAAAATGTTGAAATCACAAAAGGATGTCCTAATGAAAGGGATTGTGTGTTTTGTTTTCCTCCCTTGGCACAGGAAAGAAAGAATGACTAGCTATAAAAATAGTGATTTAATCCCTTAGAAAACTGGGCTTGGCTTTGGACAATTTAGGAAGTGCTGGAGGTAAAGTTGACTCTGGCTAAATTCTCCATATTTTCTCTGGCTAATTTCATAAGTGAAATTGATTGAGAAGTATTGCACAATAAGAGAATTCTATTGTGGGTGGATCACGAGGTCAGGAGATGCAGACCATCCTAGCCAACATGGTGAAACCTGTCTCTACTAAAAATACAAAAATTAGCTGGGTGTGGGGGCGTGTGCCTGCAATCCCAGCTACTCGGGAGGCTGAGGCACGAGAATCGCTTGAACCCAGGAGGCGGAGGTTGCAGTGAGCCGAGATCACTCCACTGTACTCCAGCCTGGCGACAGAGCGAGACTCATCTCACAAAAAAGATATAGATGATTTATTATAGAAACAGCAGAATATAGAGTTCTTGTATTTCCTTCTCAGAAACCTTATAGAAATATATAGAAATAGAAAAGCCTTGTAAATTCTCTGTAGAATGTAAAAGTGAACATAGCAATCCTAGTTAACATTAAATTTTAAAGAACTTGCAACTGGAAATGTGCATGAGTGTTTTCTAATATCCCTTGTTCTCACATCTGAAATGGGAAAGATTTATCAGTGCTCAAAGACATGTTTATTGAGCAATATGGCTTTAATTCTTTACTACCTTCATATTAAACATGACGCATGACAAAATGACCTTATTTCTGGATTTTTCTTGAGCTGATCTTGAGGCTGTGGTTTTATTGCTTCTTTTAGTTCTGATAATTCAGCATTACTTCAGGCAACGATTTTAGATCTGAGTCTATTAACTCTCTCCAAGTCCTTATTGACTAGACAATGGACACGTGGCATCTCACTCCTTACATGAGAGATCTCTGAGTATCAGGAGGGTTGCTTCTCTTCAACTTAGTGTTTTATTTATTCAATACACATTCAAAGATGTATTGAATAAGTGTATTCAGATATGTAATACTAAATCATTACATGTTCAGATATATTTGAGTCTTTGTAATTATGTTCTGTGCTGGGAATAATAGAAGAGAAGGAGAATCCTTTCCTCCCATGAAATCTCAGTCTAATGAGGAGGAAAGAACACTCTAGCAGAAATAGGAACATCTTGCTACAGAAACAGATGAGGTCACCTGGCTCGGCATCAGGAAAGACTTTTCCAAGGAGGCAATAATTCATCTGAATGTCAACAGATGAAGGCACGATCTAGATCGAGATAGGAAGTGGGTACGAGAGGAAATGTCAGAGACATGGAGATGGAGTGAGTGTGGCTCCTCCCTCAGAGGGACTACAAGGCCTGGTCACACGGTAGGACCGTATCATTAGAGCAGAGGCTGTGAAGAGTGATGTAGGATGGGCTGAGAAGTGTAGGGACTAGATGACCAAACTCGGGGTAATGCACTCAGACCTGCATTGCAGAGACCAGTTCCAGGTTTCTGAACTTTAAATAATGCAAAAAGTAAACCATATAAAAACAATATTAAAAGAAGTCAAGAAAGTTAAATTGAGGAAAACTTTCTAAAAACGGGAGATCACCAATAGTCCAGTAAGATCTATCATTTAAGTGAAATGAGAACAATATGTGCATAGGATGACGTCATCAGGAGTAACGCTGTTACGATGAATGTGCACACACAGACTGTGTTCATGGAATGGTGAGAGCGACTGTGTTCTCAGGACTCCCTCTCTTCCTGGCCCGATATTTGCAAGGGAAAGGAATCTCAAAACTTCTTCCCTGAACGTGGACAGCAGGGAGCTGCCGATCTTTGCAAACTCGGGTCAATAGATGAACCATTTCCAGGAATGCAACCTGCTTCTCTTGGATGAATGAATGTCCCAGTAGCCTGGCCCTATGTGTGTAAAGAAAAAGACTGGTGGAAATCCAATATGCCTTAGTTTCCTCAATTGTAAAATGTGGGTGCTCAAGTTACTCACCTTGGAAAGTCCTTCTGAGGGTTCAATGGGCTAATTCCCACGAAGCACTAAGAACATCACCTGGCTTGGCAGAAGCCGAGTGAGTGCTGGTTATTAGTGTTAGCAGTAACGTTGCCATTGTAAATGAGGAAAATAAAAGGCAAATAACCTTCTATAAATTAATATTTAGTCTCGGAAGTATCATCAACAGAAGCAGAATGAATCTTCCATTTGGTCTACCATTGTGTAGACATTAGCTGTGTTTGATCTTTAGAGTTGACATCTCTATTATAATGATAAAATTTCAGGAAAAAGTTCTCCATAAAGCAGTAGAAGAAAATGAACAAAAGAAAGAACAAAGAGAGAAAGGTCAGCTATTGATGGACGGCAACATTTTTCATGTCAAGAATAAACAGTCCAGGGAGTCAAGTCCTCTGCCTAGGAAGTTTATTAAAATTCTCAATGAGCTTGTAGCATCTTAAACCATTTCAAATAACCATCTGTGGAAAATCACCGAGGTAGCTGCGTGTTGTGCTAGTTTCTGGCTAAGCGGGAGGAACTTCAGTGTGTGCACAATGACACATAAGGAGAAAGCTGTCATCTTTAAGGAAAAAGTATTCTAAGTGACACTCTGTCAGAGATTTGCAGTGTTGTTTGTACAGTGGATGTCAGAAAAACAAGCAAGGTACATATCTCTATTTCTTCCTGATGCAACTGATTACAGAACGTATTGATAGTTTTTAAATGAGTGGTCCACTCTGGATTTTCTGGTTTGGGTTTTCTTAAAAATATTAAAACAGTCAATTACAGACTGGGATATTTTCTAGTGAGTCAGTGTAAAAAGTATAGTTCATATTAAAAATACACATCAGGGCCGGGCGCGGGGGCTCACGCCTGTAATCCCAGCACTTTGGGGGGCCAAGGCAGGCGGACCACAAGGTCAGGAAATTGAGAGCATCCTGGCCAATATGGTGAAACCTTGTCTCTAATAAAAATACAAAAACTAGCTGGGTGTGGTGGCACGTGCCTGTAATCCTAGATACTCAGAAGGCTGAGGCAGGAGAATCACTTGAACCAGGGAGTCGGAGGCTGCAGTGATCTGAGATCATGCCATTGTGCTCCAGCCTGGCTACAGAGTGAGACTCCGTCAACAATAACAACAACAAAAAAACAAAACCACATCCGCGTTTAGTAGGTGATTTTTTAAAACCACGGCTTCAGCAATTGCTCTGTATGCGTAAGTCAATTTTCCTTAGTAAGAACTGTTGAAAACAGGATATCTTCCTGTGTGTTTCCTACACATCTAATCAATGGAAATCACTCCCCAAGTCCAGAATCCCAGCCAACTGGAAGAGTCTTCTTCTGCCACCCCTCTGACAAGTCACTGTTTTCTCACCACTGCTCCAGGGACCCTCTTGGAAGGACAGCCTTCATTCCAGAGGCTTCTGGTTTGGGAGGGAACCAAATATCGTTGGTGTTTTTCTGTGAACTTGACAAGCAGCAGTATTAACTCAGACATGTGTACTGCTTTCAACCCGCTAACACTTACTCAACTGCCTGCTCTATGTCAGGCACTTATTTTCTGACCAATAAATAATTCCAAACAAAACACAAAATAAGAAGAATGGTAATAAATTATGTGTTGTAAATTACTTCATCTCACATATTTTATAAGGCTATGGAGAGCCTTGCTTTTAAGGCTGGTTTCGTGACATACTTGTATAACGAAAATGAAAGCAAAGCTTGCATTGTAATGGTTTGGAGTACATGTAGGGTGCATTCATTATGCTCAGCCGGTTATTTCTGGTACAGGTAATAATTTTCATCCCATTGAAAAATCTTAATTTGTAAAATATTTGATAAGCACTTAAAAATAGAGATTTGAATGAAATGGTAGGTTCTAGCATCTATAATGAATAAGAATACTTTGAAAATGTTGGCAAATTAGACACAGCAAGTTTTCAGAGAAAGGAATGACGGAGGCTTTCATGATTAGGTGATTTGCCTCTTAAATTTAATAGGCTTTGAAACACAGTTAAAGACCTCAGAAAACTCCGTGTGATCCAGCAACCTTATGTTAGCCTGTGATTAAATCACATTCCTGAAAACACCTCAGAAAATGCCTTTTGATGAGAAACAATTCAATTAATACTCTGAAAGATGAGACCCATCTCATAAAATCATTTTTTCAAAATCCTCAAAATATATTCCCAAGGTGGACATAAATTTTAACAATGCTCTTCTTTTGTGAT
Organism: Symphalangus syndactylus; assembly: GCF_028878055.3. Classification (NCBI taxonomy): domain Eukaryota; kingdom Metazoa; phylum Chordata; class Mammalia; order Primates; family Hylobatidae; genus Symphalangus; species Symphalangus syndactylus. The sequence continues at coordinate 8,102,633 of NC_072432.2, read as the reverse complement.
CCGGAATTATAGATAATATGCCATTTTTTCCTCACATTTTAAGCCAGATTTATTCTTAAAAAAAAAAAAAAATTGGCTGGGTGCAGTGGCTCACTCCCGTAATCCCAACACTTTGAGAGGTTGATGTGGGCGGATTGCTTGGGCCCAGGAATTCGAGACCAGTCTGGGCAACATGGCAACACCCTGTCTCTACAAAAAATACAAAAATTAGCTGGGTATGGTGGCACATGCCTGTGGTCCCAGCGGATGGCTTGAGCCCAGAGGTCAAGGCTGTAGCAAGTGGTGATCGCACCACTGCACTCCAGCCTGGGTGACAAAGGGAGACCCCCATCTCAAAAAAAAAAATGATAATAATACAATAAAAATAAAATAAACATTTAAAAAATTTTTAAATTGTATTTATTTATTTATTTATTCATTTATTTATTGAGACACGTTCTCCCTGTGTTGCCCGGGGTGGTCTTGAACTCCTGGGCTCAAGCCATTCTCCTGCCTCAGCCTCTCAAAGTGCTAAGATTGCAGGTATAAGCCACCGTCCGTGCTCAGCCAATCCAGCTGTATTCTAAATAATGACAATTCTCTGTCAAATAACCTATATAGAAACAAAAATATTCAGTAAAAACTTTTCTATTCTTTATTATTACCACATTATTTTAAAAAATGCAAATTGTGCCCATTAAGTCATTTATTTTAAAAATATATGCCAATTAAGTCATATATTAAAAAATGTTATTTATTAAATTAAAACATATTAGAAATATTATTTTTAAAATATAGTCCCATTTAAGAAATGGGACTATGGCTAAGAAAGTTTTACAATTATCTGCACCATTAATTAGTCTAATAATCACTTTTTGGTAGTTTAAAGAGGAGGTATTTTCAGGCCAAAGTACTAAATAGGCTTAAGAAATGGGTTACGAATGGGATTCAGGCCTGAGAATAGAACTGGAGCGATTTCCTCATGAACGCCTCAGCGTTGTCCCTAGGTTCTCCTATAGCCGGTGTCCACACAAGAAAGCTTAGGGCGAGAGAACTGTCTGGCATGCCCGAGACTACCAAAACTGGGAACTTACCGTTGACTAGAAATATCAAATATTTGTCATGCATACTTTCTTCAATAACTTTGACTTAACTATTTAGCTAACTGTCTTCTGTCAAGAGCCTGATAAACACTTTGAGTCTTAGAGAAATAATAAAAGATATGAACATTGCTCATTGTCCTGTATTCTCCACGTTTTCCCTAAGTCACTTCACTCTCTCAGATCAAATGACTAGGAAGTCGGGGGCATTACTTTAGCTTCTTAAAGAAATATTTTTCTTCCAAATTAGTAGTTCACATAGTTGTTCACATTTTAGGAATGTTCACATTTTAGGAATGTGCTGGTTTAGGAAATGATTTTACCAAATAATTCCAGCTTTCTTCATGAAGGTAGTTTGAAAGAGTTATTAACATTTTATTTTTACATGTTTTTAAAATTGAGAGCCATCATCCTTTTTAGGAGCACAACCATTTCTAGAGACAAACCAGGATGCTTTCATTTAGTAGATAATGGTGTTATAAGGACACTCTCCTTTATAATCTTCCCCAAGGAAAAAACAAACAAACAAAATACAAAACACCATTTCAGAAAAAAATGGTGTTATCTGTAAATCACGTATATTTGTACAGTTCAAGAATACTTTCTATTGCTGACAGTAATGACTGTAAATAACTAATTTATCAGCCCAACTATTAAAAAAAAAAGCATGGGCAACATGATAAGACTCTATCTCTACAAAAAATTTAAAAATTAGCCAGGTGTGGTGGCACGTGCCTGTAGTCCCAGCTCCTCGAGACGGAGGCGGGACAATCGCTTGAGCCCAGCAGGTCAAGGCTGTGGTGCACTATAGTTGAACCACTGCACTGCAGACTGGGCAACAGAGTGAGACCCTGTCTCAAAACAAAAAAGTCAAAAAGCAACATGTCGGAGAGAGTGCAGAGAAGAGGGAACACTTACACATTGTTGGTGGGTATGTCATTTAATTTAACCTCTATGGTAAACAGCATGGAAATTTCTCAAGTAGCCTTAAATAGATCTACCATTCAAGCCAGCAAACTCACTGATGGGTATCTACCCAAAAGAAAAGAAATCATTCTATCAAAAAAACACCAGCCATTCATATGTTTTTCACAGCACTATTCATAATAGCAAAGATAGCGAATCAACCTAAGTGTCCATGAATGAATGAACAAAGAAAATGTGGTATATTTACACTGTGGAATACTACTTCTCCATAAAAAAGGAATAATATCTTTTGTAACAACATGGATAGAACTGGAGGCCGTTATTTTAAGTGAAACAAGGCAGACACAGAAAGGCAAATTGTACTAGTATATTTTCACACTGCTATAAAGATACTACTCGAGACTGGGTAATTTATAAAGGAAAGAGGTTTAATAGACTCACAGTTCCACATGGCTGGGGAGGCCTCAGGAAACTTACAATCACAGCCGACTGGGAAGCAGGCACATCTTACATAGTGGCAGGAGAGAGAGAGGAGAAGATGAAGTAGAAGAGCCCTTATTAAAACCAGCAAATCTTGTGGGAACTCACTCACTATCATGAGAACAGCATGGGGGTAACCACCTCCATGATCTAATCACCTCCCTCCCTTGACATGTGGGGATTACAAATTGAGATGAGATTTAGGTGGGGACACAGGACATAGAACTAAACCATATCACAAATGTTGCATGCTCTCACTTGTAAGTGGGAGCTAAATAATGTGTGCACATGGATGGATAGTGTAGAATCATAAGCAATGGAGACTGGGAAGGGTGGGGTGGTGGAGGGGTGGATGACCAGAAATGACTTAACGGGCACAATTTGCACAATTTGTGCATTCACCATTACACAATCTATGCATGTAACAAAATTGCACTTGTGCCCCATAAATATATACAAATTAAATTAAAATACATTTTTAAAAGAATGTATCAGCCCATGATGGTCATCTATATATGAACCTAATTTATATATTTCTTAACAATTATTCCTTTTTCATATTTATTAGCTGCTAGTCTACTTCTTAGCCAGTTTAAAAGAATGCCATTTGTAGAACTAAAGAATGATATTTACAAGAGTAATTTCAAAAAATAGGATGTATTCAGATCGATAAGAACAACAACAAAAAGTCCCGTCATCCTGTTGTATGCTAAAGGGTCCTGGACACATAATTTTATGCTTTTTCTTCTACCTGTCCCTGATAAATATTGTTGCTGGAGGCAACGCACTGAGCCTCTTTGCATCCATTTTTCATAAACATTTCTCCGTAATGACTGGGTACTTGAGTAATGATTAAATGTCACAAACATTCCCCCTTGTTAGTCTTATGAGCATACTGGGAAACGAGTGAATTTCAAAATAAGACTATAAATTATTTTCATGACTTTTTTTCAGCTGGTGATCTCTCTCTCCAATAGAACATAAACTGCCAAATGCTCGTTGTTACCTTAAGTTGTTTCCTTCCTTAAAATAAGCTCATGAATATCTCTTTTTTTCTTCCTCCCTTACTTATAAATGTGCATACACATTCACAAAATAACAGGGCTTTTTTGTCACAGAAAAGTATTTAATCACACATGTTTCATGTCTTAGGTTTAAAAAAGCAGAGACATGTCAGGAAAAATTGAATTAAAAACCTTGGAAATATATTGGTTGATTTTTGTAAGTCAGAAGCTTCTAAGATGTGTCTTCTTACTGAAAGTTGACAGACTACTTTCTAAAGCATTTGCATAGATCTCCCAGGCAGAATTCTTATTGTGCCCAAAGTCTTAAATTGCAAATTGTACTGCAATGTAATGCCATCTACTGCATATTACTGTGTGAGAATACTTTGGAAATATCACTGAAAATCACAGGAGGCTGTGAATTCTAAATTACAATCATAATCCTGCCGGGATATTTGAGGAACTTGTACTATTTTATTAGGTAGCCACTTAGATATATGCCAGGCTAATAATGAACTTGTAATCTCACTACTCACATTCAGAAGAGGATAAATTAAAAATATTTTGAAATTATTTAATGTGGCTATTTTCTTTTTTTTTTTTTTTTTTTTTTTTAATGTGGCTATTTTCAAGGACTATTTTATATGTAAAATGCATGCACAGAACTGTTTTGGAGAGTGAGGTGCAGGGTAAAAGGCACACTTGACTATTCAGAGAGTTGTTCTGTGTCCAGCACAGCCAGATCCCCCAGGTGCCTGCAGCAGCCTCAAAGGCGACATGAGAAATCACTTCGGAAACCAGCGCCCATGCAGAAATCATGAGCGGCTCAGGGCTGAGACGCTCTGAGGCTCATTCCACCTGGTCAGTCAGTCAACCCCTGCAGACTTCAGGCATGAAGGTATGATTTCCCGTGGTCAGACTCAATTTTTAAAGAGAAGCCAGACATTTAGGTTTTCTGCATAAAAATGAAAATTGCTGGCTTTATTTTGTAAAACACAAGCATGTTAAACAAACTTGTCATTAGGTTTTACATGAATTATAGCTTCCGGTTTGTGGTCTCTAAACAGGACATCTGAATAAAAGTCCCAATAAGAAAAATATATTTTAATTTTGAAATATTAATATAGTAAAAATTGATTATGTTTGGAAATATATTGTCTAAATTATCTTGTAATGACATAGGCAGCTGAGGTAGGAGGATCTCTTGAGCCCAGGAGTTTGAGACCAGCCTAGGCAACGTGGTGAAACCCCATCTCTACAAAAAATACAAAACTTAGCTGGGTGTGGTGGTATGTGCCTGCAGTCTCAGCTATTCATGAGACTGAGGTAAGAGGATCTCTTGAGCCCAGAAGGTCGAGGCTGCAGTGAACCAGCATCGTGCAGCCTGGGTGACAGAATGAGACTCTGTCTCAAACAACAAAACAAAACAAAAAAGAAACAAAACATAAGACCAGTTTTTAACTGGTAGATAAACCTTGTCAAGAGAAGTTAGCAAAACAGAATCACCAATAATTGATGGGTTCATCCACAAGCATTTACTGAGCACCTGCTATGACTGTAAGATTAGGCTTGGAGAGGTGAGGGACATAACAGGGCTGTCAAGCAACATTCTTGCCTTCCAGGACAGCACCCTGTGTTGTGTGCTTCCCAGCTCTCTCCAGCCACGTCCTTCCTCTGTGACACTGCTTGGGGTCTCAGTTCCACCAGTGCCCCCATCACACATCTCTCCCTTCACTGGCTTGCAGAGGGCAATTTATCACAGAATGGGCTCCCCAGTCAAACTATTAATCCACATTAAGATGCTAATGGTTGACACTGATTTAATATGTCACCTTCAAGAACACTTGAGTTTTCCAAAGGATGCTGGTGCAGCTTCTGGCCCTGGGTGTAGTCATGTTGGATGTTCCTGCATGGGGAAGAGAATGGGGCTAAGTCAATCCCTTCCAGAAGGCCTTGCATTTCTTCTTAAGTGTCTTTGTTGTAGCTGTTTCACCAGAAAGACAATGGGTTTGCCTACGTAAATTTAGGCACATTGTTTTGTCTTTCATATTCAACATTTTTCTCTTTGTATCCACCATGGGATCATTCCAAGCACCTTCTCAACTCAATCCACCTGGTCTTTGCACACTGTGGTGTGTTAGGGAAAGTGTGATAAAGGGTGGGGTTCTGTCAAATATCAGTCCTCTATCACAAGAGAGTATGGGAGATGCTTGACAACATCTGATAAGACTGTATCCCAGAGCTGCAGATCACCTTCCACTTTCTATTTTTAAAAGAAAACAGAACAATGTGTTCATTGCCATTGTTTTAATATTCAATAGTTAATGATTTCTAATTTGTGACTACTGGTTTCAGCAACTGAAGGAAAAGGAATCACCACGTACCTCTTTGTTTCACTCCGTTGCTGCCTCTGGAATTCCATTCCTGGAGCTGTGATTTCCAGGGTCTTCAGAGGGCTCTGCAGCTCCAGCTTGGGAGAGGCAACAGCATTCAGGATAAGTTTAATCCAGCAGTCAGCCCACAGCCCAGCTCTTGATGGAGCCATGGTTAGAAATTGAGAATTGACAATATAACTTCTGAAAACAAAAGAACTTGCAACTTTCATTTTTTTTAAATGAGTTACTCTTCAAATTTTAACTAGAATAGAATCAAGAACTTAACTATAGAAAAAATACAAAAGATTATTATACAAAAGTAATTTTTATGAGTTTTAGTCTTCCAATGTAGCCAAGTTTACCTACCTGTTTTTTATACTCCAAATATTTACCCTGTTAAACATAAATATACAAACACACACACACATACATACACAGCTTACATTACTGTTGGTTTTGCAAAAGGGAGGATGTACAGATTATTCTGCAGTCTGTTTTTCACTTAAGTACAGCTTCCTTCCATCCATCCATCAGTCCATATCTATCCACCCACCCACCCGCTTATCTTTCTCCATGTCATAATATACAATTCATTTTGAAATACCTACGTAATAATTTTTACAATATGAAGTTTCAGATTATTGTACTCCCTCTCTATTGATAGACATTTCTGGTTTTGTTTTTGTTTTGTTTTGTTCGCTATTAAAAATAATGGTATAATGAACACCCATGTGTCCTTATACCTGTAGCTTTTTGTATTGTTTTGTTTTGTTTTTCTGTGCAAGGGTCTACTGAAAGTCGGATGATTGGGTCAAGGGATCAGTCTACTTTTATTTATAATAGCTGTCCTCACATGACTTTCCTGAAGGTTACACCAATTTTCCCTGTCAACACGTCAGGTGTCAATATGAGAGTACAATTTTGGTTATAACCTTATCTCTAATGAATCTTATGACTTTTATAACAGTTTCGTGACTTTCTTCAGTGAAAAATTATCTCTAATGATTAACTTCAGTTTTTGTTTATTTGGGAAACAGTGAGTTATGACTACTTTTCATACATGTATTAGCCATTTTATTTTTTCTTCTGAATATTGTTAATGCCTTTTCTTTTGTAGCTAGTTTCCTATCTCATTAAAAAAAGTAATTTTGGAATTTTACCCTAGCAATCATAGGAATTTCAAAAAGTATAGGCCATATTAGAGCTAATAGATAGTGCTGTGTTTTCTAATATTTATGCCAATTATTCCACACAATGTATTTATTATAATTATTTCATGGACATTAACAAAAAGATCATATATTCTCCAGATATTTGAGTCCTTTCCCTACAGTGTCCTCTTTCGCCTCAGTTTTGCTGATTTAATTTCTTTTCATTTTTTTCTTTTTCCTTTCTTTTCTTTTTAAAATTTCATTTTCTCCCTTATAACATACAGCCTTTGCATTCAAACATCTTTGCTTTACTTATTACCATTGTTTTGCTACACTTCTTACAAATTCTGAACCACACTGAGCTGCTGAGCTACATGACTGTACACATCGGAGCAGGTTGTTGATCGCAGGGTCAGTGTCTCCCCTACTTCAGATTAGGTTTTGTGGGGTGCCTCAGGAGATCTGCCCACCTCGACCTCCCAAAGTGTTGGGATTACAGGCTGAGCTACCGTGCCCAGCCTCACTGCTGTATTATTCTAGAGAAAAAGATAAGAGACAGACAGTTGGAGAGCCGCAGGCCCACTGCCATTTTTCCTTGGGAGAAATTGTGCAACTAGGGAGGGAGAATGAGTTCCACACGCAGCCTGAACACCACAGCCTTGGAGGCCACTATTGTTTAGGACTTCTTTTGAACAGAAATAATAACAACCATAGTGATCCCACCTGTTCTCCCCTCTGCACTCTCATGCATTGATCCCATTGAGCCACTTAATCCTGGAATCATCCTGTGGGGTTGGGCACCATTGCCGTCTCCATTGTGTAGAAGAGATATGGAGGCATCAAATGATTGTTTTTTCAAGTTAAGCAGATCAGGATTTGAACCCCAGCAGCCTGGCTCCAGAGTCTGCCAAGAAAAGTAAGCAGCACCAATTCACTGCATGTCAGGACATTGTCTAGAATTTATCACAAATATTGGGAGGCAAATAGCGGTTTTTGTCCATCTATTGCACGGCTCCACAATCCGTTGTCAGTTTCTCCTCATGGAGCTGGGCTTCTAGAAGGGTCGTCTGTTAAGCCGATGATCACACACAGGTCACTTGGACGAACACATTTTCACATAAACAGATAATTTTCGACGATAACAGCTAATAATGACTCTCAGGAGCTGAGTGCTTCTGACACTAAGGTTTTGTGTTGAGTGTTTGATACACATTGTTTTAAATCCTCAGAGCACACTACAAAGAAAATATTATTCTCTGGAGAAGAAACTAAAGAACTGGAGATCTTTTAAAACAGCAACCTCCAGCATTACCCCTGGTCAAGTAATGGGCCACAGGCAAGGCTTTAGAGGTCACCTTATAGGAAGGAGAAAGGCAGAACCCTCAAAGAAAGGGCCCTCCTAAGATCCACCCTGAGCTGCGGTTCCACTGATGGACATTCAGGAAAGGACACGGGAGAAAGAGAACAAGACGCAAGAAAGACAGAGAGAGACAGATACACAGAGAGACGCACATATACACATACACAAAAGGAGGGAGAGCAAAAACAAGGGCGAAAGAGCACAACTGTGTTTTTAGAATGCAGGCCACCGTGGGGAAAGGCAACCTCTGCTATTTTCCATCAATGCAACAAACAATGAAGGATCGAAGGCTGTCTGAGGATGTCTGGAGGCTGCCCGCACTCATCAGCGGTCGTCAGTGGAGATAAGATAGCTGGCGGTGAGGAACAAATGAGCAGCATGTCATGCACGTGTCTCGAGTAATTAATATCACAGGGACGCGGGGGCCGGCGTTATCGTCCGCCCTGGCTCCTCTCTTTATTTCCTGACTGCGCTATTAAAAAATGAATCACGCACACCTACATAGCATTTTGTCAGGATAATGATAAGCCTTTTTAAAATTACTCACGGCGGCTCTGGGTCAGCCACACAGACGGCCCTAAGTACCACGGTGGAGGAAAAATGTCCTTGTGACAGCTTCGTTGTGCTGAGAGATGGATGGGGCAGAAAGGTGGGTTTGCTTTTTGCAGAAGGTAGCAGTTTCCTGAAAGCAAGAACTGTACCTGATGGGCTAATAGCTTGCATTTTATTTACAGATTCAATACACTTTTAATTTCTCTTTGATTACATAATATGGCCTCCATTTTACACATCATTTAGTGATTTTTTTTTTTGTAGGGAAGCTGTAAGCCACAAGGATTTGCCTAGATCATTTAATTAAATGACTCATTTTGTAAACGACCTATAACAATAACTAAGTTGTTTTTAACCTTGTCTCTGGAAATAAAAAAGCTGTGGAGATATTCTAGACAATTTGAAGAAACTATTTAGATTGCATATATGTATAAAAATAGTATGCAGGATTTCTCAGTGTGTGGGTCTTTAGAATATCTATTTGCCATTCTTATTTTAAATTCACAATAGGACTGCAAACACATATTTTTGCCCAGTAAAATAAGAACTGTAAGGGAGGTGGCTCTATTGGAATGCTCAGTCTTAATTAGAAAATTACATTTTTATCCACCAAAATTTTGGATTGTTTTCCAAACCAAAACATCAATCACTGTTAGTGTATAAATATAATGTACACTAACACCCCAAATAGCAATGAAAGTAACAGTTACAAACTACACACATAACTATACACATCATCGGTGTGCAAATGAGTGCGTAAAACGTTATCTCGGAATAATTTCCAAACGGTTTCCTATAACTAAGGGTTGTAGATCGATGTCTTCAACTAAGTGGGTCAGGTTCTGGAGCATTCCTCACCCGCATCGCTGACTCCCTTCCTGACCCCCAAAATCCAGCCTGTCAAGCGGAGTCCGCTCGCTTCATTTCTCACGGAGGCTGTCTGTGGCCCACGCTCGGTGCCGTGGTGAGAGTGTGGAATAAAAATGACAGGTAGAATTTTAATGTTCTCCTGGAGCTGGATATGTAAAAACAGACCCAAATTCCAGGCAGCTGAGAGAGATCCTGGCACGGCGGCACCAGCACAGAGCTGGGAAAGGAAGGAAGGTATAATGAAGCCAGAGGGTAAAGTGCAGGCCAACCTCGCAGAGGAGGTGGAAATCGTGCCCAGCCCTTTCTCTTTCATTAGCTCCTGCTATTTCTAATTGTCCCAGAAAACGCCTCGAAGCCCTTCTGCGCATGTTGCATCCCGGAGCCCCTCTCTCCACGGTCCTGCTTCCCGCATCTGTCACAGGCCTCATGCACAGTGGCCCCTCCAGGGCTGCCCCCCACCCCGCTGGGGCTGGCACCTCAGTCCTCTGGTGGGTCTCAGAGACGCCAGGTCCCTCCCACCTGACCCTTGGCAGGTAAATTGAGGCTATTGCTTTCCTACCTGAGGGCAGGTGATGCCGACAGACTCCCCTATTTACAGAATAAAACTCAAACCCCGTCGGCACTGGTCACCCTCAGCCCGGTGTAACCGCTGTCCCCTGGGTGTCCTCACCACGCCCGGCCGTCTTCCATGGCCCTCTGCGGGGATGTCTGTCTCTCTCTCTGGGATGTTGCTTTCCTCAAGTGGGGATGATGCTGGGGGTGGCAGGACGCCAGGAAGAGTTCAGTAAACCGCGGGCCTTCAGGAAGCGGGAGATGGGCTGGGATGAAGGGACAGGAAGGGGCGGAGATGAGTTCACGAAGGCGTGGGTGCTGAGCGGAAAGTCTTCCCCGGATGTGTGGCTCCTGAGGGCTGGTCCTTCCCGGAAATAGTGTTATGTTCCCAGCAGGCTCTGGATGTAGACTAATAGGTGCTGCTCCAGCCTCGGAGAAAGGTGTGGAAAAAGCGCAGGATACATCCCATTCTGTTCTCAAAAGATAGTCTTTCCTCTTTGATGATCTCTAAACTTAAAATACGCTTTCATGTCGCGGAATTGCTTGGAGATTAGCTGCATCTCTTCCGAGTCTTTGATAGCTAGGATGCTTTTCCTCAGTGCTCTCTTGAAAGGATTAGGGATTGCATTCTCTTCTACCCTGGTCCCTAATTTCACGCTGCCTGGGCTTTTGCTGAATGCCTTCCCTCTCCTGCACACTAATTGCTTAGCTCTTAATAATTGATATTTTATAGAGGTGCCAAGCAAATTAATTGGTTAATGTCCATGAAAGAATGCAGTCTTCGAGACAAGGTAGTATAAAATGGGGTTTTCACTTGGAATTTGCATCACAACTCGATCTGTGCCCCTTTGTCACCTTAGTATTCCTGTCGCATTCATCAACTCACGTAAACAGGAACAGCTGGACTTACAGGTGGGCATGGATGCAGTCTGCTTGGGCGTTGAGATTTAAGGAGAAGCAGTTTGGTCTCCCAGATCTGCACCCCTACATCCTGCCATTCCTTCATCAGGCGTCTTGTTATTTGGAGCTGTAGTTTTGTTTTGCTTTTTTCTTCATCACAGGCCCACTTGTAGCATGTGAATGACTGCTGGGAGGGCTGTGTTTTACACTAAAGCTCTCCTGGCTGACAGCCCATGCCTCAGCAGTGGTTGGTGTAGCAGCCAGCTGAGTGCCAGGAGCTTAGTCATGGAAGAGCTGCCTAGTGCTCACTGGATGCCCATGCCTCCCCCCACACCCAGCTCCAGTCACCTTGCACTTGGGCAGGAACCTGTGACTAATTCTGGCCAGTGGGCATGAGCAGAAATGTGCATGGGACAGAGTAGAGACGCTCTCATGGGCCTGACTGGGCAGTGGCGTCCCCATCAGCCTGGATCCCTGCGAGAGTGCATGGAGCAGAGCCCTCCTCATCATCTCCCACTGGAGACACGTTGTGAACGTGAAATACGCCTTTCTTGTAAATCACTGAGATCTCCGGGTTAATTTGTTAACTTTGAAACAACAAGATTACCTAGCACATTCTGAATAAAAATGTGGATGTGAGGGACAGCATGTTGCTGCAAGGGGGGTGCAAAGAAAGTAGATGGCTTTGTCCACATTATCCAAAAACAGCTCTGTGGGTGGTACTTCTCTACTCTGGCCATCCTTTTCTCTCTCTCCCTTCCCCCTTCCTCCTACCTTCCTTTCTTCCTCTATCTCTCTCATTTGGAGACGATGGATATTAGTTTCTTACCTTCCTTCTTAGCATCCACCCATTCTCCTAACTGACGTTTCCTGAATGCTCATCAAATGATGGACACCACATTAAGGTGGGAAGTGACTTAACATGTTTCACATCTTCAGGAAGCCATCAATATAATAAAAAATCATCAGGAAACCATGAAAAATCCAAATGAAGTATGTGAAATGCTAATATATATATATATAAATATATATATATATACATAAATATAAAATTATGTCAGTGCCAAAAATGAGAAAAGAAGACATTTCAGCATCATTTGTATTATATTATTTCCAAGGCAAACAATGAGTTATCTTGAGGAAGAAAAGATTTCTGGGCAAAGGGAAGGCCAAGAGTGAGATCACCCTCCTTCCCAATGCTCACACCCTTCCTTCCTTCCTTGCCCTGCAACCTGGAAGGTCTCTTGGGACAACCACACCTTTGCAGGCCTTTCACCCTCCTGGGTCCATGCTCCTTCCCCTCACCTGCCTGAGTGAGACTGAGCTCAGACTCCTCCTGGGGCCAACCAGCCTGGAGGGGAACACACAGCCAACATACAGGTTATGTTGAACATCAGTTGTGTCAACCTCAAGTGACCCTCACCCCCAAAGGGGTGTATTTCCCAGCCCCAGGCATTTCCACTTTCCTAGGAGAGTTCCACATCTAAGTCTTTCTGTACCTCCATTTCCTGTTTCCTGAGCCCTCTCTCCGCTGACAGCCATGCTTCCCATTTCACTGGAAAATAGAAAGAATGAGAGGGGAAATTCCTCCAGCACTTGGCATCAGACCTACCCCACTCCCTGCGTTCCAGTCACATCCTGTGATTTCGTCCTGAGGCCTGGATGTGCCCTCTCTGCTCCAGGGCAGACCCTCGGCGGATGCCAGAATCCTCCCTCCTGCCAACTCAAAGACAATGCACGGCCTGCTCAGCACCAGTTTATCTCATCTCATCCATTATTTTAAGAGGAGACAGGGTCTCACTCTATTCCCCAGGCTGGAGTGCAGTGCAATGGTGCAGTCTCAGCTCACTGCCGCCTCGACCTCCTGGGCTCAAGTGATCCTCCAACCTCAGCCTCCCAAGTAGCCCGGCCTACTGGTTTGCACCACCATTCCTGGCTAGGTTTTTTTTTTTAATTTTATTTTTAGTAGAGATAGGGTCTCGTTATACTGCCCAGGTGGGTTTTGAACTCCTGGGCTAAACCCATTTTCCTGCCTCAGCCTCCCAAGTGCTGGGATTACAGGCATGAGTTACTGCCCTGGGCTTATCTGACTTCTGTACTTCAGGAATCTGCTGAGTCCTGTTCTTGTTGCCCTGCCCTCCCCCTGTTCTTAGTGCTGTTGTGGATGTGTTGTTTTGTTCGTGCGTGATCATTGGGTATGCACGGGTGCATGCTATTGTACCACAGCTTGAGCTCTTTCATCTACTGCTGGTGGACAGTGTGTGGTCTCTATTTTTTTTCTTTGGTTATTGTAAGGAGCTCCTCCATAAACATGTGTTTGAGCAGAGGTGCACTGTTGTCAGATGGAGGCACCGATGTAGAATTGCACACTTTAGATGTATACTTAGAAATGTTGGTACTGAATGCTAAGTTGCCTTGCCCAGAGTCGTCAGTGGTCCAGCCTCCAGGTTCTCAGCTTTGGTGCCACTAGAATCTATTAGTCCTCACAACTTCTGACACTAATATTGGCAAAAAATCTCAGTTTTGTTTCATTTTGTAATCCCCTTTGTATGGGTGACATGGATCATCTTTCATGTATTTATTGGCTGTTTGTATTTCTTGTTCTCATTATGCTTTTTAGACTTTGACTATTTTCTCTCTTTTTTACCCTTTTTTCCTTTGTTTTGTGGGAGCACTTTATACATTATGATGGTTAATTCTTTTTGTATGGATTTGCTTCAAATAAGCTCACCCAGTCTGTACTGCTTGCCTCCCAACTTGCTTGTTGTTATTTGTGATTAAGTTGCAGCATCTTGGCTGAGTTTCTAGTTGATGGGGACGCACACTCACAGGGACACACACACTGCACACACACATGCATGCATACACACACGCACACACACACTCATGCACACACACACATGCACATACACACATGCACACACATGTGCACACGCACACTCATGGTCATAGATGAATCTCAATGGGCATGCATTGCCTGTTGGTCCAGGATTAGATGCCATTGGGCCCTGGCTAGAGCTGCCTAGGTTTTTCAAGACCTCTCCAGGAATAGGTAGTTGCCAGGGAGAATGGAGAAAATAAATGTCTACTTTTCTTTTATACCCTGTGACCAGGGGTGATATCAAGCATGTATTTTCTTTCTGAAATGAACCAGGCAACTTGATTTTTTTTTCCCTGGAATGTGTCAAAGAGGCCAAGGGAGCAGGTAACTTTTTCGGTCTTGCAATCTGCTGGCCAGTCCGTCAGCAGACTTGAGAGAAAGGTGCTCGTGAGTGTTTTAGACCCTTGGGTTTAAGGGTGGTCCATGGGCCAGCAATAGCGCACTGAGAGGGGAGGAAAGCGGGGAGGAGGTGACAGATGTGTCTCAGGGGAGGGAGGGTTGCGGACAAGACCCTGGACCTCTGGGGATGTCAGGAGACCCCCGGATTAGCCCAATCATTGAGGGGACACGCACGAGTGTGGAGCAGGTAAGGTGCTAAACAGACTTCTTTTTCCAGTTTCACTTAGGGTTAGATTTAGCTAGAAGCATGCTTCAGGGAAGAACATACTGTGAACCAAAGGTAAAGCTAATTTTACTGCTGACTTTATTATTATTCTGAAGTATTTCCTCAGATATTGCAAATAACTCATAAAGTTCCCTTTTTTGCCCTCAGGATTAACCTGTAGTAATCATCACTTCTTAACTGCTCTGGACAGAACAAAACCAAAATGTAATTTATTTTAAGAATGTAATCACTTATTGATTACTCTTTTTCTCAAGGAGATAGAATCAGTGTATAAGCCTTTATCTAAGAAAGCCCGGGAAGGTTTTCATCCTCTGTATTTAGTTCAAATTCATTCAAACCTTCCTTATAAAACCAGCACTTCTGGCATTGTGTTGCAGATCATCATGATTTTTAAAAAGGATTCTTCATGCTGCTTATGTGACAAATTCACAGTAGGCAGACAATATTTAATAAGGAAATCAATAATGTTCATTTCAGGGAAAAATTAGATATAGAATATAGCTGGAGAAGATAATAAAGCAAGATCAAATACTAAATCTCAGAACTGATGAACCATTAGGGATAATGCAATTCACTGCAGTGCTAGCTGCAGCGTTATTAGAAAGCTTACATCATAAAATGCTGTGTAAATGCAAATTCAACCTAATTTGTCATATGATTAAAACCCAAGGAAAAAGAAGTCTCATTGTAAGCGAATGCAACATTTTCTACTTTAGTGAAGCGTCGTTGGGAAGAAAACTCCCTTGGCTCAGGGAGCATTGCTGTTAGGTATGTGACCATTTGCAGAGAGGCTTACTTGCTAAGAGGACCAAGCATATGATCCATGAGCTCTTCTAAGTATTTATGACAAAAACTAATTAAAGATCTTAAAATTGGGAGGGAATCTAGGAGGCCGAGGCGGGCGGATCATGAGGTCAGGAGTTCGAGATCAGTCTGACCAACACCATGAAACCTCATCTCTACTAAAAACACAAAAATTAGCCAGGCATGGTGGCGTATGCCTGTAATCCCAGCTACTCAGGAGGCTGAGGCAGGAGAATCACTTGAACCCGGGGACTGGAAGTTGCAGTGAGCCGAGATCGTATCTTGCATTCCAGCCTGGGAGGGACCCTTGATATCTTCTAGGTCCACCTCTCATTGCCCCTTGAAAATTCACCACCTAAGATATTGATGAAGGAAGATCAACTTGCTTCTTGAACAGAAAGACCGAACTGCTGCTTCAAAGCTGATATTTTCCAAACACTTTGGGTTTTGTGGATCTGAACTGCAGAGATTTCTCAAAGAACTTAAATAGAACTACCAATCAATCCAGCAATCTCACTACTTGGAATCTACCCAAAGGAAAAGAAATCTTTCTATTAAAAAGAGACCTGCACATGTATGTTTATCACAGCAGTATTCCCAATCGTGAAAATGCAGAATCAACCCAAGTGTCCATGAATGAATGAGTGAATGAATGAGTGAATAGGGAAAATGTGGCATAAATATATAATGAACTATTCAGCCACAAAAACAGAACGAAGTTCTGTCATTTGCAGCAACATGGATGAACTGGGAGGTCATTATGTTAAAATAAGCTAGCTCCAGAAACACAGATATCTCATGTCCTCACTCACATGTGAGAACTAAAAAAGTTGATCTCGTGGAAATAGTGAACAGAACGGTGGTTACCAGACACTGGTAAGGGTGGGGTCAGAGGAGAGTAGAGGCTATTGAATGGGTACAAACATTCAGTTAGATGGAAGGAATACGTTCTGGTGTTCAATAGCATAGTAGGGTGACTATCATTAACAATAATTTACTGCATACTTCAAAATATCCAGAAAATAATATTTGAAATGATCGTAACACAAACAAATGCTGTTTGAGGTGATAGATACTCTAAATATCCTAATTTGATTCACATTTTATCACAATATGGAAATATCATAAGCAGCCTTTAATATGAACAATTATTATGCATCAATAAAAAAGAAAAAAAGGAAAGTGGGGACTGGAAAGGTAATCTCTTAAATCTCTTGCAGCGTTGATATTCTGTGACTTTGACCTTTCCTGAGCAGAGATCAAGTTATACTATCTCAAATTATGTTTCATACTATCTCAAATTATGTTTCAAGTTTTGCATGCTGTGGGGAAAAGAAAGAGAGATCAGCCTGTTACTGTGTCTATATAGAAGGAAGTAGACATAAGAGACTCCATTTAGCTCTGTATTTGAGATGCTGTTAATCTGTGACCCTACCCCCAACCTTGTCCTTGCAAGAGACATGTGCTGTGGTGACTTAAGGTTAAAAGGATTTTGGGCGGTGCAGAATGTGCTTTGTTAAACAAGTGCCTAAAGGCTGCTTATGGTTAAAGGTCATCACCATTCTCTTTAATCTAGAGAAAAAGAAAGACATTTGTCTCCTGCCCGTCCCTGGGCGATGGAACATCTTCAGGTAAAACCCTTTGTGTGCCTTATTTACTGAGTAAAGAGATAACCGCCTTTAGGAATAAGGTGGGGCTTGCTGGAGCAATACTGCTAAAAGGTTTATGGAGATGTTCGCATATACATCTCAAAGCACAGCACCGGTGATGGTAAAGATAATTGTGAATAAATACTAAGGGAACTCAGAGGCCGGTGCCGGTGTGGGTCCTCTGTAAGCACAGCACCGGTGCCCTGGGCCCCGCTTTTCCTTCTCTACACTTTGTCTCTGTGTCTTATTCCTTTTCTCAAGTCTTTCGTCCCACCTAACGAGAAGCACCCACAGGTGTGGAGGGGCGGGCCACCCCTTCAGCATGCAAGTCCTTGTCAAGTCACAGCCCAGAGCTCCTCTGGTGTTGTCTGACCTTTAGGATATAGTTCACGTGGTTGATAACTGCATGATAAGATCAGTGCTTTTAGGTGATCTGATCCCCACCCCTCTTCTTTGCAGAACCAAGTTGTTCCTGTTGGGCTTTAGTGTCAAAGCAATGCAGTCTAGCCACTTGGAGCCAAGGGTCCTAGACTCAGACTCCTGAATTCTCCAGATAGTAAGCATTCAGGGGAAACTCTTCCAATTACATTTCTCTGCTGCAAATTACTAACAACTATGGCTGCCACTATAGCAAGGCTGACTCCATTCTGCACCACTGTCAGCAGGTGATGGTTAATCACGACCTTCCTGGATTGTGGAAAAAAAGAGAAGAGCTCTCATATGAAAAAGAACTTGAATCCGTCTCAACTTACATCCTTCAAAATTGTCTGAAATTTCTTCTTCGCTCATGCATCCTCATAAAGATGGTTAGTTGTGGTAATCATGCTTTCTGGACCCCAAATTAAGACGCTGGTCTGATTAGAGCAGGATTTTCGTGCTTATTTTTTGATAAAAAAATAATGTGGAAGAAAAATATTAAGTACATTAAATACAGGGTAATTGGTGGTTGTAAGGGAGTAATACAGCATATGACTTGAAACCAGAGCTGTTTTAGAATATAAGGCATATATAGAACATATACTTTATGAGAACATAGGAGACACCCACATATGCCTTCTATGAACATGAACATAGAATATATGTGCACTCTGCCTCTAGGGTAACTGAGGTTACTAACGATATTCTATTCTAGTTACTCTGGTAATTTCCATTGTCACACATTCCGTACCTCCAGGAGAATCCAAATGGGATGTACATAAATGCAGGAAGATGATAAAGAAATCTGAATCATGTGTCTGCTTTGTGGGCAATACCCAGCTTTTACACGCCTTTGGAAATGATCATTTCCAATGGTTAAGTCAGTGGCTCTTAACCTGGAGAGCTTAGAAGACCACAGCTGTCTAATTTTCAGCTGGGGATTATGGAGTTTAATCTGCCTGCCTGGCAATTTTTAAAGCTTCCAAGGTAATTTTTATGTGTAGACAAAGTCCAGAGTTGCTCTACTGTGTGAAATAAAGATAGAGTTCTGTCTCTTGAAAACACTCAGTAGTCTCTTCACAAACACTGCCCCATAAAAACCTAACGCAAAAGAGAAGAAAAGATAGGGTTGACTTCATTGAAGTTCCTTACACCCACGGCAGCGTTTCTGATGGGACTCTGTGTTTTACTTTTTGAGGCTATAAGCATTTGCTATGTTTTATGGATGATTCATCTGCCATACTCTACTCTGGAGATGTATGGTTTCTCCTTACACTGTTGGTGGGAGTGTAAATTATTTCAATCATTGTAGAAGACAGTGTGGTGATTCCTCAGGATCTAGAATCAGAAATACCATTCGACCCAGCAATACCATTACTGTTTATATACCCAAAAGATTATAAATCATTCTACTATAAAGACACATGAACACGTATGTTTATTGCAGCACTATTTACAATAGCGAAGACCTGGAACTAACCCAAATGCCCATCAGTGATAGACTGGATAAAAAAAATGTGGCACATATACACCATGGAATACCATGCAGCCATAAAAAAGAATGAGTTCATGTCTTTTGCAGTGACATGGATAAAGCTGGAAGCCATCATTCTCAGCAAACTAACAGAAAACCAAACACTACATGTTCTCACTCATAAGTTGGAATTGAATAATGAGAGCACATGGACACAGGGAGGGGAACATCACACACTGGGGCCTATTGGGAGGTGGGCGGCAAGGGGAGAGAGAGCATTAGGACAAATACCTAAAGCATGCGGGGCTTAAAACCTAGATGATGGGTTGATAGATGCAGCAAACCACCATGGCACATGTATACCTATGTAACAAAACTGCACGTTCTGCACATGTATCCCAGAACTTAAAGTAAAATAAAATAGAAAGAATTTTAATTGCTCAACTGTTTCTAGATCTTGTAGAAGGAATCCCGTTTTAGCCTATTCAAGTGGAAACAGAAACATGTCAATAACATGGCTGGCCTGACTGCAGAGCGTTTGATAGGAAATAAGCAATTCATGCCGGTGAATATTGCAATGACGGGCATGTCTTACCTGAGCCAGAGCTGAGGTTGCAATAAAAAATGAACTAAAGTTTACATGCATCTCTTCTTCCAGGATCAAAAAATGTTAAGAAATTAGTTGTTCAGATTTGTCTAAGACTTTCATTTATATATGAGTTGTGTAGCGCACAAATATTTAAAGTATGAAAAAAATCCTGTGAACTGGAATCCTAGTCATCATCAAATCTCCTAGGTTATTGGACTCTGGGAGATAGATAAATATGCATTTACATTTGTCTACATAATACACATTCACATGCACACATTGCGTAGCTAGGAAAAAGCTACCTATGACTATAAACTCAATCATCCCACCATGTACTGTTTTCATATGGAACATGTGTCACATTTAATATGGTACATGTGGCCGGGTGTGGAGGCTCACACCTGTAATCCCAGCACTTTGGGAGGTTGAGGTGGGCGGATCATGAGGCCAAGAGATTGAGACCATCTTGGCCAACATAGTGAAACCCCATCTCTACTAAAAATACCAAAATTAACTAGGCATGGTGGTGGGCGCCTGTAGTCCCAGCTACTCAGGTGGCCGAGGTGGGAGAATCACTTGAACCCAGGAGGCGGAGGTTGCAGTGAGCCGAGATCGCGCCACCGCACTCCAGCCTGGTGACAAAGCAAGACTCCTTCTCAAAAAATATATATAATATTATATATATAATCTTATACATATAATATTATATATAATCTTATATATATAATTTATATATTATCTTATATATATAATATATATTATATTTTATATATATATTTTGAGGAGTCTCGCTTTGCTCACATATATTATATAATTATATTATATTATTATATAATTATATTATATATATATATATATATATGGTACATGTATTAGTTACTTATGTCACTGGGTTTCTGCTTCCTCATAAGGATGTGAGCTCTGTGAAGGAAGGGGTTTTGTCTGTTTGCTCATTACAGCAGTTACCAGCATAAAGTATGCTTTTAATAAATAGTTGCCATTGACTGAATATTAGAAAGTCTGAAAAGCAATTTGTGGGGATTTTGCTGGAGGTCGGGCATGTCCACCCAGTCTCAACTGCTTTGTTTACAGAAGGGTGTGGCTGTGTCGCTGTGATATTTATGGTCAGCAAGGCTGGCCCTATGGTTTATCTACCACATACTGCACAAATTCAGCTAATCAGGAATCTCATCTGGAAGGCAGTGTAGGATGAGTACAATAATAATAGATTTTTGCATTTCACAGGGCAGTTCTATGGGGCAAATGGACTGATTTGTTGGTTGTTGCTTTGTGATTTTTCCAGAACTGTATTAAAGTGGCTCATGGATGGCTGTTGATGTGATAAAGCTACTCCTAGAGAATGGCAGTGCCCCAGGACACACAGCAACCCTCAGGGCCGGTAAGAGAGGAAATCAGCTATACACTTCAATCCCGTGCATCTCGTTCCTGCTGCATTTCACTTACCGCCTGTTCAGGCTCACTGAGGGCTCATCCTTCACTGGGGCAGGCGTGCCGGAACAGCACCGGGTGCAGACGCATTAACAGCACTGACAGCTTACGTTAAGGTGTCGGCTATGGCACCTCTTATTCCATACACTGGGAGCATTTTGAAGAGCAGGGAAAATGAGTTATTTTCTCCAGCCACATCTCATACAATGTCCGTGTGAAGGAATGTGGGGGCCCAGCTGCTCAATCCATGTTCACTGAATCAAACTGAGCCATTGTCCATTCACCATTTTTGATTTCTTAATATTGGCAAGAAAGCGTTTATTCTGTGCCCAATTCCCCTCAGATTTCCTTGAAACACTCACACAATGAAATAAAATAAAATGAAATAGAATAAAATAAAGTATTCACCTTATAGATATGTGTTAAGAGGGCCTCAAGAGCACACAACACAGGCTTAATGCAGTGGGCTGTTCCATGTAACCCGATGGAGTTCCAGTTTTCACTTTTGATCTTATTTATGTCAATGCCCTGATATTGATGACTCTCAGAAACAATATAATTAGAGAAGGGGATTTTTTTAATACACAAAAGAAAAGCTTGAGGAGCAAGAATGGAATGGAGCAGACAGTCGGGGATAAGGCTGCAAGTTCCTCCTGTATATTAACTCGATAGATTGACTTACTGGGTTGAAAAAAGATACTCAAACATTAAAAAATCTGTGTAACTCCAGTTTCACTGAAACCTAAAATTTTTTGATACTTTTCTAGAAAATTAACTGATTCTCTGATTTGAGCTCAAAACTGAGTGAGATGCAGACACAAACTATAAGAAGACTTAAAAAAATTACCCATTTATTCATCCATGCAATAAATTTCAATGTAAGTTTCATGAGGTTGTCTTTTTAGGTGTGGATGGTAAAACCATGTTCTCTAGAGTCAGAAAGAGCTGGACATGAATCCTGGCTTTATCACATATTGGCTGTATAATTTTAGGTCTGTTACTTAACTTTTCTGAGCCTCCACTTCTTTTTTTTGTTTTTTTTTTCCTTGAGATGGAGTCTCGCTCTGTTGCCCAGGCTGGGATGCAGTGGTGTGATCTTGGCTCACTGTAAGCTCCGCCTCCCGGGTTCATGCCATTCTCCTGCCTCAGCCTCCTGAGTAGCTGAGACTACAGGCACCTGCCACCACACCCGGCTAATTTTTTTGTATTTTTAGTACAGATGGGGTTTCACCGTGTTAGCCAGGATGCTCTCGATCTCCTGACCTCGTGATCTGCCCGCCTCGGCCTCCTAAAGTGCTGGGATTACAGGAGTGAGCCACCACTCCTTTCTGTTATAAAAGAGGTAGTATTCCCCCATGAGAGCACATGGACACATGCAGGGAAACAATGCACACTGGGGCGTGTTTTGGGGTAGGGGGTGAGGGATGAGGTGAGGGAACCTAGATGATGGGTCATTAG
Organism: Symphalangus syndactylus; assembly: GCF_028878055.3. Taxonomy (NCBI): domain Eukaryota; kingdom Metazoa; phylum Chordata; class Mammalia; order Primates; family Hylobatidae; genus Symphalangus; species Symphalangus syndactylus. The sequence continues at coordinate 8,080,037 of NC_072432.2, read as the reverse complement.
GTGCAGCAAACCACCATGGCACACATACACCTACGTAACAAACCTGCACGTTCTGCACATGTATCCTGGAACTTAAAGTAAAATTAAAAATAAATACATAAAAATTTAAAATAGAGATAATGTTCCCTACTAAAAAACGATATATCACTTAACTTTGCAGAAGTAACAAAATCCCCAAATTTCAAGTTTAACAAAATTCATTTCTCATATTACATGAGAAATGCGGGTTCACTGTGGCTCAGCTTTGCACTCTAGGTCTTCCATGCCTTCTCATTTGGGGACTTAGGTTAAAAAAAAAAAACAGCCCTGACCTAGATCTAGGACAGGCCTGTTTTCTTGATGGAGAAGGAGAAAGAGGTAGAGTCAGTGCACAGAAACTCATGTGGCATGTCCTCTTCATCCCACTGATGAAAACAAGCCATGTAACTCAGACCAAAGTCCGTGGGGCAGGTATATACAACCAACCCACAGGGGAAGCTAAGTCATGTAGTGACTAAGGTAGATTTTGTTGCATAGCAAACTTAACACAAAACCATGCATTTAGTTCCCTAATCTTCAGTTGCCAGTTTGGCTGGGCTCAGCTGCATGGTTCTTCTTCTCTAGGCAAAACTTGGCCAACCTTGGTTCTTGCATATGTATTCAGTTGGTCAGTCTAGCGTGTCTGGCTATTCCCACATGGCCTCACTGAGATTTCTAGTGTTTGGTTGGCTGTCAGCTATGACAAGGGATTTACTACACCAGGGGACTATCATCACCCTGGAAGCTGGCTTGGGCTTATTCTCTTGGGAACAGAGTTTAAACAGCAACAAAAGGCAGCCCCAAAGCTCAAGTCCCTTTCACATCTCTGCTTGGGTGGTTCTTGCTATTGCTCCATTAAGCAGGGAAGTCACATGGTTCATCCCAGAGAAACTGTGGGAAATGATGGGAGGAGCTGCTAGACCCATTTGTAGATGGCTATGAACAGATGGAAACCAAATATCTTCTGGCCACTCGATACAGTCAACTATACCTGGTAATGGGATATGAAATCCTCTTAGAAAGTCATTGAATATTTAAGAAACGTATTAGAATCTACCATTGCCTTCTTGATCACAGATATTTACTTCCTTTCCACTTCCAAATTAAATGCACTCCTCCAAAGGAAGAAACCCCAAAAGTCACATTAAATTAAAAGTCAGTGTCTGGCTTAAAACCCAAATCTCATGTTGACTTCTGCATTGGGTTCAGATGTGGCTCTGCTTGATCTGAGGACCCACAAACTACACAGACAAGTTCTGTGCATCCTCTTTCTTACCTGTGATCCAGCACACAGTGATGGAACACAGCCAGAATAACCACAATAGATGCTCATTCAGAGGGGGAAAGTGTGGAACCACTGTAGTTACTGCTCCACAGAAACTTCATGAATTCCTGATGGGAAAATGTTGAAGGCTTTGCTCCTTGATACTGGAGCACTCTGGAGAATGTTTCTTGTGGAGGCCCAGCTGTCATCGTTCTGCTTGTGCACATCTGAGGGGCGTGGTGGAGAACATGCCTTATGTGGGGGCTGAGAGGATTTATTCACCTGATTTAGAGCTCAGACTGCAGCAGTGTGGTTTAATCAAGGATGACCATGTTTTTGACAGTGCAACTCTCTCTTTCAGTTTGTTCAATTCTAGTCAGCTTTATGTGCTAATGTCTGCCATCACAGTTCTTTCCAATAATTCTTTCTGTCTCTATCTCTCTCCCCTTAACTATAGTTTTCTTGACTTTATCAGACTTCCATAAGACTGTAATGCTTGAGCTGCTTTTTTCCAGTGGAAAGTACTTCCTGAGGACCACCTCAAACAAAGATGCTTAAACAAAGATACAAGAGCTAGACCCTTGAATTGCTCTTTGCTTTAATCTTGTGTCTGTATTTGAATCTTAGCCAGAGTTTTTGACTCAAAGAATTCCCAAATTCATTTAATTTTATTTTCTTATTAGAGATATAAATAATTTCATTTTCCAATTATGAAATTCCCAGGATTTCCAAACAGTCTAATTTCTTTTCCATGTATCTCTTCTTGCAAATAGGCTTCTTCTTTTCTGAGTTCATATTTCTTGGAGTACCTTAACTACTATGGCTGATATTAACCAATTGTAGCAATAATATTCTCCTTTTAAAATCTCTTCAACCAAATCCATAAGTCAATTGGGTACAGTGTCTACCTTCCTGGTTAGCACCCACGACAATTTTACCAAATGTTTTTCTGTTGCCTGGTTGTCAGTGTTTAGGTTCTAATAATAGTTTCTTTGCCACCTTTTGTCTGTCCCTGAAGCCAATCTCAACATTTTAGCTTCTTTGTTTTATCAGTATCCTATTCATATTACCAATTATTTACATTAGGTTGCTTTCCTCTGGTATCAAACAACACCTAAATCTTAGTGACATTCGACAACATCTATATGTACTTCTCACTCACTTTACATGGGGCAGTGGGTTGGCAATGGGTCTGCTTCAGACAGAGGCTCTGCCCAGGCTCACTGGTGGATTGCTCTAAATTGTGGGTCTGTTCCCAGCTCTTGTGGGGCTCTGGCACTCGAGGAAAGGAGCATTCTGATCCAAATCTCACCCGTCTTGTGGCAGGGAGGCAGAAGAGGAGAGAAGCCAAGCAAGCCAGGCTATCATGTGGACGTCTTCTACCTGAGCAGAATTTATATAACACCCGACCCTTTTCCAATAGTCAAACCAGTCATGTGGCCCAAGTGCTGCATCTGTGTGGCAGATCTTCTCTCCTAAAGGCAGCAAGTGAACCACAGGATCAAGAATGGGACAGATGGCCCTATTATAGGGACAAGAGGGGAGGAAAATAATAAAATCCACCAAAATCCTGAGATACAATTGAGGGAATGCAACAGTACCATTTTTTTAGTGTATCACTTAGAGAACTTTCACAAACTGAACCACATTTGTAACCAGCCCCTATAGCAAGACAGAGATTCTTCTTAGCCAAAAAGCATTTCTTACGTCCCTTGCCAGGCATGCCCACCACAAGGACAGCTCACCACCGCCTAATATCTAATGGATGGAGTAACAATGTCCTTATTCCTGTTTTTGTAAATGGAGCCTACAGTATGCACCTTTCTGCACTGGTTTCTCTCCTGGGAGTGTCATTCTCCATGCCCAGGAAGTGGCAGAGTATTCATGCTCACAGCTTCATACTATTCCATTGCATGTATGTACCACAATGTAGATATCTATGTTACTATGGATGAGCATTGGGGGGTTGGGATGAGCACTGGGGGGTTGGTACATATGTAGTGGCTTCATAATAAATTTTAGTCCCCTGTCTGCTTCCTCTCCTGTACTAGTTGACAAATGCCTTATGTCAACTCTAGGCCCAAGATGAATGAGTGTCAGAGGCTGAAGAAGGACTCTGAGTCCACATTAGGCTGGAAGGTAAGTGGTGCCGTCATGGATAGCCTAATGCATCAGCATGTCCCCAGTGGGGCTCTAGCTGGGAGCATGGCGGGCAGGATGGAGCCACGGCCTCACCTGCTGGATCCTGTATCCAATCAGTGCAGTGAAACCAATCGTCAGGTTCAGGGTTTCACCTTAGAGTCAGAGGAAAGCACATGCTGACGCAAGGAAGATACAAAACGTAAGTTACTTCTTGACTTTCTTTCTCTTTTCCAACCTTGTAGCCACTTAATATCTTCTTCCAGATATATCTGATGCCAGAAGGAGTAGCCTTTTCATCTTCGTGTTTTTAGTTTTAAAAAATCTACTGGTCTTACGCTCAATAATTCTAATAAAAATGTGTGGTCTACTCTTTCTGAATTTAGGGATTTTAACTTTCTGGGATTATAACTTATTTGTTTATATATCATTCAAAATTAATTTCCAGAGTGAATTTTTTTTTTAATTTTCAGATTGGATGTAATTTTTCCATTCATTCATTCAACAAATAATTATTAAGCCCCTACTATGCATGCTAGGCACCGGTCTAGGCACTGCAATCCAGCTAAAAGCTATTCTTTTTTTTTTTCTTTTTAATTTTACTTTAAGTTCTGGGATACAGAGAGGGGAGGAAACTTAAGTAAGTATTGATACTGACTTTCTTAGATGCAGGTGAGTACAATCTACCTGGACTGTTTGTTTTAGGCAATGAAAATAAAAATATTATTGTTGGGCCGGCTGCAGTGGCTCATGCCTCTAATACCAGCACTTTGGGAGGACGAGGAGTGCGGATCATGAGGTCAGGAGTTTGAGACCAGCCTGACCAACATGGTGATACCCCATCGCTACTAAAAAAAAACACACACACACACAAAAATTAGCCAGGCATGGTGGTGCGCACCTGTAATCGCAGCTACTTGGGAGGCTGAGGCAGGAGAATAGCTTGAACCTGGGAGGCAGAGGTTGCAGTGAGCCGAGACTGTGCCAGTGTGCTCCAGCCTGGGCAATAGAATGAGATGCCGGCTCAAAAAGTAATACATACATATATATAAAATAATAATTATTATTGTAGTTACCCTTTTGCTTCCTTAGTGCATGAAAGCAAGTACTACCTGAAAGTATTTTTAGCCAAGTCTTATTTAATGGTCTTCATAGGGCATAGCTCTCACTGCATATTAGTTAGGGAAGCACCAGGCCAAACTTGTATTTCACTCCCTGGTCACATCCTCGGTCTTCCCCTCTAGCTAATGTCAACACTAATCAAATCGGATTGTAGCAAGGTCTTTGTCTGCAGTTGTTTCTTCAGAAAACTTTGGAGCTTCAGTGATTTTTGCCTTCCAGACAAGCACAGAAGAAGCATGCCCTTTTTCTTTTGTTTTAAAGCAGGCTAAAACACGTGTTTGCTTCTAAATGATTCTGTCCCTGAAATGCCAAGCGTGAAGTTGCTTCAAAAACCTGATCTGGATCATAGCAAGTATTATGCTACAGTGGAAAAGAATAACACTGATAACAGCAGTGGTAATCATTATAATAGCAATTAATATTTATTGAGTGGTTACAGTATTCCAGGCACCAAAGTGACAGAACGCGATGAGTCACGGGCCTCTCCTTCAAGCATCCCAGCCAACGGCAAAGATGAAAACAGTGACAGATCAACGTGGCAAATGTGATAATAAAGATATTCTTGGCATGTTAGAAAAGTGCAGAGGTGGAAGCCCAAACTCAGTTCACTCTAACTTCACCAAAAAAAGAGATATTTTTGTAATGGTCAACATCATAAGAAAAAGCCAAAAATACATAAACAAAATTGTGTACTTATGAAACAATGTCATGGTCCTTTCGGTTCTGGGAAAATGTAACATGGCAGAAATTCTCTCAATATAAAATAGGAAAAGAGAAGGTCTTTGAGTTTCAAGGAAAAGCTAAGTTTAAGTTTTCTCCATGCCACAGACTGCATACAGAGCCTTTTCCTTCTGCATATACAGCCTACACAGCCCAGTCTCTGCAGATGCACTCTGATTGTGTTTATCACAAGTTAACTTCACATTTCTACTTTTTTTTTTTTTTTTTTTTTGAGACGGAGTCTCACTCTGTCGCCCAGGCTGGAGTGCAGTGATGCAATCTCGGCTCACTACAAGCTCTGCCTCCTGGGTTCACGCCATTCTCCTGCCTCAGCCTCCCAAGTAGCTGGGACTACAGGCACCCGCCACCACGCCCAGCTAATGTTTTGTATTTTTAGTAGAGACGGGGTTTCACCGTGTTAGCCAGGATGGTCTTGATCTCTTGACCTTGTGATCCACCTGCCTTGGCCTCCCAAAGTGTTGGGATTACAGGCGTGAGCCATTGTGCCCGGCCACATTTCTACTCTTAATACATTTTTATAAGAAATTGAAATTTATTCATATGGCATGACCCTTAAGCTCTCACTAGGACCCTTAATATCAGAAGAAGACCCTTAATGTCCTGATGTATATTAGGCTAGGACTGAAATGTCTGTTTTCCAAGGGGTTTATATGCACACATTAGGGACCATTTGCCCTACACCCTAGACACTGAAACCACTTGCATGCAGAATTTGATTTCATGTTTGTGTGCAATTCTTTGTTCTTCATCGGAGAAGTCAGCAATATTGTTCAGTCAAGAGCGGATGGCAAATATTTTAGTCTTTGACAACCTAGAGGCAAAGTGTAAGGTGCTGTGTAGGAAGATACATATCATTTAAAAGTGTAAAAACAATTTGTAGCTTGCATGTCTATGAAAAATAGAGGCCACACTGGATTGGATGATTGGTCTAAGCCCCAGTGTTACCTCTACAGATTATTATAATCCAAAGTATCATGCATACTATTTATATGGATACAATGTTCTTATATGTATCAGCTTGAAAGTATCAACAACTATTTTAAATAACACACTATATTTAATGTCGGAACTACTTGTTTTTCTCCTTTTGGTGGAAAATGTTTTCAATATTTTCCTGAAACATTTAATTTATTCTTATAAAATATTTATAAAACAAGTACAAGTTTGGGCAATGTGTCTGCATGATGGTCATATTTGTTAGTATTCCTTATAGCATAGTTTTGGTGTTACACAAGAGAATACTTGAAATTGAGAAACTGTGAGGCAGGAGGGTTTGCTGTATTCAACAAAGCGGCAAAATGAATTAGCAGTCTCAATCATGTTGAGCGTCTCTGTGACTCCTCAGCAGCAAAGCCAGTCACTGTCCAGCTGGATCAGCTGGAAGGTTTAAAATTCTGCATGTCCAGATACCAGCATGTTTAAAAGAGCTAACCTTGTACATGCTAGCACAGATATATCTTCCCTCCTTTAGAGGGAGAAGCCTGTATGAGTTGCATTTTCCTTTATTCACATACATGTGTGTGCATGTGAACGTATGTGAAATCATCTGAGCACATCAGAAAAAAACCCCCAAATTAAAAAAGAAGGAATGTCACAGAATGCAAATGGCATGAGGCTCCGTTATCATGTCTGTTGAAGTTCTTTGCTTTTCCTTTTATGCAAATGATTGCCATTCTTCCAGCTATTTGTCAGCATCGGAGGTTGTCATTGTTATGGAGATGATCCCTTAACCTACCTGTCTTTCTATCAGTGTAGCTGAGGCTAATTCAGTGCATTGATGTGAGATATTATCGGGTTGAGCACTTATCTGACAAAATTTATGGTGATGAGTCCAGAACACATTGCATATGCCAGTGCTCCTTGATCATGAGTTTTTATGGCATTCCCATTAGCTGGTGACAGCTGTCAAAAATGTGGTTGTTATCGTTTTATTTACTTCTGACATTTGAAGGTCACTTATAGTTTTAATTAAATTTTTCTTTTGTCAACTCAGAAATACCACTCAATTTAGCTCTCTCTTGGTCTTGAAGCTGAAATGGCATTCCAGGAGTCGGTTATTTCAAGATTGCATCGTTAAACTAGTTATTGCAATGATAATGATTATTGAATGCCACAGATATATCGGTGACTATGTATAATAGAGAAATAGATTAAAGGCCCATCCGCTGGACCTAGCATCTGAATGAGAGGCGCTATCTCCTTCCATTCCCTGTTCCTCTCTAGCCGAGGGGTTGATGAACTGGGACTGAGATCCTCTGGGGTGACGGAGCTGCCATATTTGCCCCTGCTGCTGGGCGCCTCAGCAAGCTCTTCTAGCTCTGTGATGCCCTCTGTGTTACAGGGGCAGCTCCTTCCCCTCTGATACTTTCTCCCTCATGCACTGACTAAGAGCATTGAGACACACTAAGAAGTACACGTTTTAGAAACAAATCAAAGCCTGGAAATTGGCGGGGGTGCAGTGGCACATTCCTGTAATCCCAGCACTTTTGGAGGCTAAGGAGGGTGGATCACTTGAGGACAGGAGTTCGAGACCAGCTTGGCCAACATGGCTAAACCCTGTCTCTATTAAAAATACAAAAATTAGCCTGGTGTGGTGGTGGGCACCCGTAACCCCAGCTACTTGGGACGCTGAGGCAGGAGAATCACTTGAACCTGGGAGGCAGAGGTTGCAGTGAGCCGAGGTCGCACCACTGCATTTCAGCCTGGGTGACTGAGCAAGACTCGGTCTCAAAAAAAAAAAAAAAAAAGGCCTGGAAATTAAGGCTTTATTGGTCCCAGAGCATTTTGATCTTATGGTTCACAGCAACTGGCATTGGTACAAGTAGCTGGTGCCCAGTGGTGGTGTGGACTGCAGGGACTGGTCAATGAAAATTGTTACCTTAAACAATATTGCAGTTTGAGGCAACTTTGACCACATAGGAATGATTCCTGGTAGCCTTACTGCAAAGTGGGCATGGAGCTGGTTAGAGTGCTGATTTTGGGTGGCACTGCCTCATATTTTCCTAAGCAGGGAACTGAGGCAGAGGCAGAGATTTGACTACAGGGGGTGAAAAAAGGCTTTCCAACTATAGGGCCTTTCAGGGATCAAACAAGATTTGCTAGTTTTAAACTATAAGACCATTGCAACGTTCCCTGTGTTAGTGAGCTTTGCCCCACATGGTTTAAGCCAGGGCCAGCGGGTCAGGGACAGAGCTGCTGCCCCCCCATTCCATTCTCCATTATGTGCCAAGGAAGGAGGCGTGGAGGCTTTACGTTAGATTCATGTGCTCAAGTGCCAGTCTCCATCCTGAGTCTCCAGTGGACTCTGGATTAGTTAGTTAGGAGTGAAGGAGGACACATCCCTAAGGAAGCCACCTTCCTAGTTCTGAGCAATTGCCTGTGAGAGGCTGTGGAAGCCACCACAGCACAAAACTGAAAATGCTGCCTGTGGGGAGCGACAACCCCCACACTGTTAGAGCCCACAGTCAATCACGCTTTGGCTCCCCACCAGATGCAGTACCTTGGCGCCTGAATTAACCTCCTGGTAGGACAGCTCTGATCTATTTGATGATCCAGCTTAGAGACTTGAGACTAACTGTGTTCCAGGTGCCGAAACCAAGATGATTTGCTCTGCCCACATCCTTTCACGATCTTCTTAAGGGCTAAGTGAAATGAATTAAGCAATGGTGAGATGTTCTCCACATGAGGCCAACACTCTAGGCGTGTCTCCACTATCTTCTTCGCCCCTGCTTCACTGCTTCCTGCTAGGGCAGGCGCATCCACTCTGTGAGTATGGAAGGGATGTAAACATGGATGCTGTTCCCTTCCCCTCGTCCTAGGAATGAGCTGCCTGCAGGAAGGAGCTTCTGTTTCTGCTCCTCAAAGCCACAGGGGCTTCCAGAGCTTCTTGCCTGGGTCCAGAGGAGCCTGAGATGGGTTGACTAAGTCCATGTCATTCCAGAATTAAGTATTAAAAAGTAGACTTGTATACAGGTATGAGATATGTTTTCCATATAAATTTTACCAGCGTTAGACATCCAGCTGTTGATTGCGTTATCGAACAATGGGCTTCAAGTGTGGGCAGAGGAAGGTTAGTTTGCAGCTCTCTTGAGCCCTATAATGTCCCATGAGGACACAGCACTCTTATTCCCCATTGGAAGCAGCATTCATTATATTAATAATTATTTGATTAATGTCTAGAGCCTACTTAATGAAAGTTCATAAAGGCAGAAATCTTGTCTTAATAAGAATGACAACCACATTTATTGACTGTTACCGCAGGCCACTTACAGGCATACTTTATTGTATTGTATTTTGCTTTATTGAATTTCAGAGATAATTCATATTTTACCAAGTGAAGATTTATGCAGACCCTTCTCCAACATTATGTGCTCACTTTGTTAGCAATTTTTAACAATACAGTATTTTAAAATTAAGATATGTACTTTTTAAAGGTATAATGGTATTGCACACTTAATTGACTACAATGTGGTGTAAATATAACTTATATATGCACAAGGAAGCCAAAAAATGTATGTGACTCATTTTATTGTGATATTTACTTTATTGCAGTGTTCTGGAGCCAAACCTGCAATATCTCTGAGATTTGCCTGTAGTCTGTTCATAAGGTTACTTTTTTTTAATTTTTGTTTTTGTTTTTCCATGTAATGATCCCTCAACATTTGTGCAGGCAGCACTGCTTCTATTTTGATTGAATGATACAAGAACTTTGACTCTTAATGTCTTCCCAACTCAGAGGAAGTGGGAGAGCTGAAAAGGAAGCATGCACAATTTGTGATTACCTGAGTGTGTTACACCACCACCTTGCTTTACTGCTTCTCATCCTCTGCTCTACCCATTGCCAGCATGCACTTGGAGGACTTTTGCTGAATCAGTGAATCAATGCTAGTGGGCTGGAGGAAGGAGGGGCTTAGGTGGGTGATGTAATTCAGAAAGGAAGAGATTTCGGTTTTACATGACAGGTCACTTTTCTATACTTCGGCCTACAGCATGATGAAGAGGAAATCCATGAGCTGGATGTATTAAAAGGTAACTTTCACTGGAATCATAAAGATGGTTTGAAGGAAGTTTCTTGAGCCAGGGCCTTGGGCAGGCTCCAGAGGCAGCACATAGCAGGCTGGGGCTCACAGCAGGTCAGGAGCAGGATGCCTGTGGTCCTCACTCTATTGCCATGCTCTGGAGAAGTAGGTCAAGGAGGGGTGATGTGGTTTGGCTGTGTCCCCACCCAAATCTCACTTTGAATTTTAGCTCCCACACTTCCCACATGTTGTAAGAGGGACCCAGTGGAAGGTAATTGAATCATGGGGGTGGGTCTTTCCTGTGCTTTTCTCCTGATAGTCAATGAGTCTCATGAGATCTGATGGTTTTGACAAGGGGAGTTTCCCTGCACAAGCCCTCTTCTCTTGTCTGCCACCATGTAAGACATGACTTTCACCTTCCACCATGATTGTGAGGCCTCCCCAGCCATGTGGAACTGTGAGTCCATTAAACCTCTTTCTTTTGTCAGTTGCCCAGTCTCAGGTATGTCTTCATCAGTAGCATGAAAATGGGTTAAAACAAGGGGTTAGGCAAGGCAGGGTGCTTGGAAGGGAGGCTGGGTAGTGGTGACTGGAATCTTGCAGCTGGAATCTTGCATATCATACCTGATAGCACCTGGGCCCTTTCAGAACACTGAGACCTGCTGTTCACTCCACTAGAGGGAGGGGATCCCTGGTCTGAGCTGATTTGATGCCATACCATGTGAAGAGAGTGGCCATGATACCCCTGGGGTCTTTTTTCTCACCCCCATGTGCAATGAAAAACCAGAAAATCCTTCAAAAGTCAAGTGTTTCATTTCTCCGAAGACTACTGTGTCCATTATTTGTTGCTACATAACAAATTACCACAATACTTTGTGAAAATAATCATTTGAAATGTTGTTAGCAGGATGGTAGACCAGGAAGTTCCAGGCTTTCATTCCCCCATGAAAATTAAATAATCAACTAGAGACTGACTAAAATAACTTTATAGGAGCTCTGGAAACCAGTAAAATATTTATAGCAACCAAATGGCTACACAATTAAGAAAAAAGAATGTTCAAATGGGAGAAAATTGAGGCATTTTTATTCTACTTAGCATAGTTAGGAGGAAGTGGTCCAATTGCCCAAGATGGAAAGAGCACAGTGGAATTTGTTTCCAATATTCAGGACTCCATGGTGTTCCTGAGGGACTGTTTCCTGTCTTGCCCGACTTGCAAATCAGATAGAAATGCCAGCAGAGCTTGGACGTCAGGTTGGACCCTGTGGAAGGCAGTGGCAGCTGCTGTGGTGGACGCAAACATCTGGAGGATGGGAGACCTACAGATGTCTGCAAGCCAGAGACTGCACACAGAGAAATAAAACAAAACACTTAAGGCATTGAGATGAAGCAAGGTGTCTTTATTTTAGAGAAATAAAGACTTTTAAAGCAGTCATATTTGTGGAGGAATTGGGAAAAAGCACACTCACAGACCCAGGGAAGACACACGCCCAAAAGTGGCTGGAGAAGACACTGGGCCTTCATCCCAGGCTGTTCTCAAGGCACAGAGACCTGCTGATTAATTAAGTTTTGCAGAATTTCCACATCAGTTTTGCAAAACCTAGGAGAAGTGACTGCTGACTGTTTTGTCAAACATCCAGTTTTCCACAAAACCTCACAAAGCATTCAAAGAAACAGGGAAACATGGCCCATCTAGAGAATGAAATGTGTCTAAAATATATCTAAAGAAACATAGGCTTTAAACATGGAAGACAAAGACTTTAAAACCATGATCTTAAATATACTCAAAGAGCTAAAGGAAGACACAGACGAAGAGCTAAAATAAATCGTGAAAACTGTATCTACAGAAAATGAGAATATCAACAAAGAGATATAAATTACAAAAAAAATTAGAAATTCTGGAGCTGAAAAGTTAAACTGCTTTGCAAACATCCCTGGAGGGGTTCACCATCAGGTCTGAATAGGCAGAAGAAATAGTCCATGAACTTGAAAACAAGTTATTTGAAATGCTCAAACCTGAAGAGAAAGAATAAGAAAAGAATTTTAAAAAGTGAACAGATTCTAAGAAACATATGGGGCATAATGAAGTGAACCAATTATTGTAGTTTTGGAGTCCCAGAAAGAAAAGAGAGGGGCAGTGGGCAGAGGGATTCTTTGAAAATATAGCTGGCATGGTGGCTTATTGCTGTAATCTCAACACTTTGGGATGCTGAGGTAAGTGGATCACTTGAGGTCAGGAGTTTGAGACTAGCCTGGCCAACATAGTGAAACCCTGTCTTTACTAAATATACAAAAATTAGCCAAGCATGGTGGTGGGAGTGGATAATCCCAGCAACTCAGGCAATTGAAGCAGGAGAATCATTTGAACCTGGGAGGCAGAAGTTACAGTGAACTGAGACTGTACCACTGTGCTCCAGCCTGGGTGACAGAATGAGACTCTGTCTCAAAAAAATAAAATAACATAAAAAATACTGGCTGTAAACTTTCCAGATATGAGGAGATATAGATACACAAACCCAAGAAACTCAATGAATTCCAATAGGATAAATTCAAAGAGACCCACATTGGGACACATTATAATCAGTGTGATAAAAGACAAAGGCAAAAAGAGAATCTTGACAGAGCAAAACTGGCATCTCACATTCAAGGGATTCCCAATAAGACAATAAGCACATTTCTTAGCAGAAACCTTGCTGCCAGAAGGCAGTGAGATGACATAGAGTTCTGGGAAAAACAAACAAACAAACAAACAAAAAAACTGTCAACTGATGCTTTTATACCGAGCAAAACTGTCCTTTAAAAATGAGGGGCATATTCAGTCATTCCCAGACAGTTTATTAACACTGAAATGACCTTACAATAAATGTAAGGTCAAGTAAAAACAAAAGAATGTTAAACTGGAACATGAAACCATATAAAAATATATAGTTCTCCATTAAAGGTAAATACTTTAAAAGATATATAGGAAAACAGTATTATTATAATTTTTGGTTTGTAATGCCACTCTTTACATTTTTTACAGGGCTTAAAGATAAATACATACAAATAATTATATATTAATGGGTACACAACAAAAAGATGTGACTTGTGACACCAATTACAAAATGGGGAAACAGAGCTGTGAAGAAGAGTTGTATGCAATTGAGGTAAACTTAGTATCAATTCAAGTTAGATTACTGTAACTTTAGTATATTATATAAAATACTCACTGGAACCACAAAGAAAATATTACAGAATATATGCAAAAACAGGTAAAAAGTAAATAAAAGCATGTCACTATAAAAAATTAACTGAACTGATTTTGCCAGTAATCGAGGCAAAAAAGTAATATGCAAAAAATAGTAAGAAATAAAACAAATAACAAAATGGCAAAAGTAAGTCCTTTCCTACCAGTGATTACTTTAAATGTAAACAGATTAAACTCCTCAATCCAAATTCATGGATTGCGAGAAGGGATGAAAAAATAGGATCCAATTATATGGCATTTATAATAGACTCACTTTGGATTTAAGGGTATATAGGTTGAAAAAAATGGAACTATATGTATTTTATGCAAATGGTAACCAGAAGTGGGTGGACATGACTGTACTAATATCAGACAAAATCAACTTTAAGTCAAAACTATTACAAGAGACAAAGAAGGACGTTGTATATTAATAAAAGCTTTAATACAACAATAAGATACAGTAATTATAAACCTATATGCAACAAACATCAGAGATCTAAAACATATAACGCATACATTTCCATAATTGTAAAGGAGAAATAGACAGCTGTTTAATAATGAATATAAAAAAAGGCAGGAGATTAATAAAAACATTGAATAACAACACTATAGAGCATGTGGTTCTAACAGACATACACAAAACATTCCACTTTGTAACAGTAGAATACACATTTTTCTCAATTGCACAGGGACATTTTCCAAGATTCACCATATGCTAGACTACAAAACAAGTCTTAATAAGTCTAAAAATATTGATATTATACAAGGCATTACATTGATCACAGTAGAGTAAAACTATAAATATATTGCAGAACAAAAACTAGACAATTCAAGAACACATGAAATTAAACAACCCATTCTTTATAAAAACAATGGGCCAAACAAGAAATCACAAGAAAATTTAGAAAAAACCTTGAGACAAACAAAAATAAAAGCATAACACACCAAAATATGTAGGATACAGTAAATGGAAAGCCACTGCGTGGCAGTAAACTCTGCACCGAAGAAGAAGAAAGGTCTCAAATCAACTACTTAACTTTTAGAGAAAGAACAACCTAAATTCAATGCTAGCAGAAAGATGGAAATAATAAAGATTAGAGCCAAAATAAATAAAATAGGGAATTAAAAACAATACAAAACATCAATGAAACTAAGAATTCATTCTTGGAAAAGAGCAACAAATTTGACAAACCATTGGCCAGACTGACTGAGTAAAAATAAAAGAAACTTTAAGTGACTGAAGTCAGAAAGGAAAGAGTGGGCATTCCTACTGATTTTATAGAAACGTAAGAAATTTTAAAAAGTACTGTGGACATTTGTATGCCAAGAAATTAGACAACAAATAATCGAAGCAATAATCAAAAGCCTCCTAACAAAGAAAAGATCATGATCAAATGGCTGCACTGGTGGATTCCACCAAATATTTGAAAAAGAATTAACACCAGCCCTCCTCAAACTTGCCTAACAAATGCAACAGAAGGAACCCTTCGTGACTCATCTGTGAGGTGTTTCTCTGACACCGCAGCCAGCCAAAGACCCTGCAATAAAATTACACACCAATATCTGTTATGAACTTGATGCAAAAATCCTCAACAGAATATTAGAAAATTATATCTGACTGTATATTAAAAGTATTATAAGCCACAGCCAAGTATGATTTATTCTTGGGATGCAAGAATGGTTCAATATATGAAAATCAATCAACTTAGTGTACTGCCTTAATAGAATGAAAACGTACACAAACACATGATCAACTGATGCAGAAAAAAAATTTTGAGAAAATTTAGCACCCTTTCATGATAAAACACTCAACCCACTAAGAATAGAAGGAAATTACCTCAACACAATTATGGTCATATATGAAAAACCCACTGCTAAACCCATAGCTAACTCCTACAGTTTCACAACAAAAAAATTCTAGTTTCAAAACTGGCAAAATATTTGAAAAGAACTTTCTGCAAAGGCACACAAATGGCTGATAAACACATGAAAAGATGCTGAACATCACTAATCACTGGGCAAATGCAAACCAACCCCATAATGAAATGCCACTTTACACTGATTAGGTTGAGTATTAGTAAGAAAAAGAAAAAAAAATTGTTGTTGAGAATGTGACAAAATCCGAACCCTTGTATACCACTGGTGGGGATGAACAATAGTAACAGTAGAATACACATTTTGTAGAATACACAATTATAACAGTAGAATACACATTTTTCTCAAGTGCACAGGGACATTTTCCGAGATTCACCATATGTTAGACTACAAAACAAGTCTTAATAAATCTAAAAATATTGATATTATACAAGGCATTACATTGATCACAGTGGAGTAAAACTATAAACAAATTGCAGAACAAAAACTAGACAATTCAAGAATATGTGAAATTAAACAACCCATTCTTTATAAAACTGTGCTGTTGTGGAAACAGTATGGCAGCCTTTCAAAAGAGTAAATCTTAGGATTACTATAAGATCTGACAGTTCCATTTCAGGGTATATATCTAAAAGAACTAAGAGCAGGGACTCACAAAGACATTGCACATCCATGTTCATAGCAGTATTATTTACAGTTGCCAAAGCGTTGAAGCATCCTGTGTCCATGGATAGATGAATGAATAAACAAACTGTAGTATATACACACAGTGGAATATTATTCAGCCTTAAAAAGGAAGGGCATTTTGGCACATTCTACAACATGGATGCATCTTGAAGACATGATGTTCAGTGAAATATGTCAGTGAAATCTCTTAAGATTTCACTTATAATAGATACATAGAGTAGTGAAATTCATAAAAACAGAAAATAGAATGGTGTTTGCCAGGGGCTGGGGTGAGGGGAAATGGGGGGGTAATTGTTTAACGGAGACAGCGCTTCAGTTTTCAAGCTATAACATTCTGTGATTGGGTGGTGGTGATGGTTGCGACTTTGTGAATACACTGAATGCCACTGAATCAAACACTTAAAAATGGTTAAAATGGTAAATTTTATATTATGTATATTTCAAAAGAAAACAACTGAACAAAATGACCTCAAGAAGAAAAATAACACAAATGTTATTTTCATTCATGAGTATACCCTATAAATCCATTGGCATTGGTCTGTTCTGTTCTGAGACAGACTTTGATGAATTTAACAGGGCTTGCTCGTGCAAGGGGCTGGCTTCATTGGCAGGAGACCTGAGTGTGCTCAGAAGCCACTTGGTCTTTCTTCTAGCATGGTCCTGAAGTTCTTAATAATTTCTGGACCAGAGGCCTCACGGTTTTCCTTTGCACTGGGCTCTGTATCTGCAGTGCACCCTCGGGTCAGCGAAAGCATGCCTCACTTCTAAGTGCGGTTGGGTGTAGGTGGAGTGACTTGGTGAACTCATCCCCGTCATACAAGTCTACCCCAGAATTTTTCAGCCTGTTGGTTATGAGTTTAGGGATGGGGTGTGTTTGGTAAGAGAAAGAGATGCCCCCTTTTTTTGCAAGGGACATATGCATCAGACAAGCTATTGTTGTGGAGACAAAGAAATGTTTTGAACATGATGTGAACGTGTAGGTTGCCGTTGGATCCATGAGGACCTCTGAGAGGGGAGCTTTTTCATAAGGAGGTGCGTGCTAATAAGCCCAAGTTGTGGCAATGAACTTCTTGTTCCAGATCCCCGCATCTCACCCAGGCTTGTCTTGCCCTTACAGTTGCTTAAAATCCCTAAGTCTGTTTTACACAAAACACGTTTCAAGCAACTCTCCCTTACATCATATATAAAATTGATTTCCTGAATGAGAACACAAAGTCTTTTTTATTTATCTAAATTTTTAATGTAATTATTTGTAGCTGAAATTTTTTTTTTTTTTTTTTTGAGACGGAGTCTCGCTCTGTCTCCCAGGCTGGAGTGCAGTGGCGCCATCTTGGCTCACTGCAAGCTCCGCCTCCCAGGTTCACACCATTCTCCTGCCTCAGCCTCTCCGAGTAGCTGGGACTACAGGCGCCCGCCACCACGCCTGGCTAATTTTTTGTATTTTTAGTAGAGACGGGGTTTCACCATGGTCTCAATCTCCTGACCTCGTGATCCACCCGCCTCGGCCTCCCAAAGTGCTGGGATTACAGGCATGAGCCACCGTGCCCGGCCTACCTGAAAATTTTTAAAATATGTTTCTGCCATTCTATTTACTATCCATCTCATGTTGGTGTCACAGAGTCCAAAGTCCAATGAGACTGGAGTTATTAATGTGAAAAACAGATAGTGCATCAGCATTGACTTTTAATAGGAAATAAGTCCATGTTACCAAGAAAAGAGTACAGGAAGGGAGGTGCTCATGGGAGAGCCAGTGGGACGGTCTGGAAATGGGCAACATGCTTCACTTTGAGGATTCTCGGATGCTGAGTTCTGGTATGTATTGGTGAAGTCATCTTCCCTCAATTATCTTACGAGTGAACCCTGCAAGTCAATAAGCTGCAGTCTGTGTCTACAGAAGCCTTAGGGATGAGTTCACTGTGTGTCCTTGAGCCTCCTGCTTCAGTAATCTCTAGTCAGTTGCGTTGACTCTGGCCCCCTGTTTTCTCCTCCTAAATGCCAAGCTCTGCTTCAGTGCTTAAAGCAATCTTCCCAACATTGCTTACATTAAATATTTGTTTATCTGACTGAGATTCAAACAGATGCAGTTCTCTTTCCGAACATACAAGACTCTCAGAAACTCAGATTTGAAAGAAAGCAACCCAAATCTGTTTCTTTAATATGGAGCACATGCATGCATGTTAGGCACCAGACATGCACAGGCACACAGACCTGTGCATGCACACGCAGACACACATGCATACAGCTAAATGCACAGCCAAACAGCGCCTTCTGCTTTTGTAATGCAGGATGGGTTGGTTCGGGTAATTTCCATAAGTGTTAATTACCATAATAATTGCCCACCTGTGGAAGTCGGGAGGTGTTGGACAACCCATAGTTATGTTGTACTGTGTAGACGGGGAAAATGAGAAGGGATTAATTACACCATGTTAGGTGGGCAATGACATCTTTGTCTGGTTGAAACTGTGAGTATTTAGAGTTGGAGCTTTGCATTTTACTTGTAATGTTAAGGCTTTCTAAAAGTGGATTATAAAGAACAGGGACATTCCCCTAATCCTTATCAGAAACAGACAAGTGTGCAGTGAATCCCAAACTGTTACTATAACAGCTAACATGCATAATTTTGAGTATGCTCATACACCATTTTAGTTCATTTTTAAAAATATTCCAGTTCAGTTTGTATGGTTTATGCCTTTTTAAAAAAAATGCTGAGTTATTTCTTATCCTGACCTCTCTGCTGTTTTGATAGATATTTAATTCTTTTGCAGGCTGGAAAGAATCAGGATGGCCCCTAAAGACTCAAAGGCGTCTTCACAGCCCTGTACACATGCTAACACTTCTGTAAGGCAGTTATTAAAAAAATAGAATCATCTATGCTTTTAAAGTGCTCTAAAGGCATTTAGAGTAACCCACTCAGGATCATGTAATTTGGAGGAGAAGGATCACCAGTTTGCTTCTTGAAAGCTAAGAAGAGATGACCAGATGGAAAAAAAATGTGACAAACATGATGTTATTGGCTACTCAAAGATAAAATTTGAATTAACCAATATGATAAAAATTAAGTTTTGAGTATTTTTCTATTGATGCTTTTTTTTTTTGACTCTTTCCATTTAATAATATAGTCACGTGTCACTTAGCAAAGGGGTTACG
Organism: Symphalangus syndactylus; assembly: GCF_028878055.3. Lineage (NCBI taxonomy): Eukaryota > Metazoa > Chordata > Mammalia > Primates > Hylobatidae > Symphalangus > Symphalangus syndactylus. Next base: position 8,060,802 of record NC_072432.2, on the reverse strand, counting down.
TTTTGAGAATGTGTCACTGGGCTATTTTGTAATTTGAACATCTTAGACTGTACTCTCACAAGGCTAGGTGGTATTTATGCTTATTTATGTATATTTTTTATAAGGAAAACCAACTGTCCCAGCACCATGACTGAATATCAATCATTTCCTCTACTTGACCTGCACTGCCAATATCAAGTGTTATATACCAGGTTTCCATACATGCTCCGTTATAATCATGGGCCCATCATTGTCCATGCAGTCCATCATTGACAGAAATATTGCCATGAGCATGACTGTAGTCTAGGCCCAAGCAATGCCACATTTCATACAGCGCCAGTTCTCCAAAAACTATGAAGCCTGCAAAATGCCCTTAATCTCCACTTCCAACATTCTTTTACCTCTTTGGGCATCCTGTCAAGGTCCCAAATTACTTATGAGCTCATCATTCTCACCTGCTGTCAGAGAAAAATTCGATAAGTTAATGTAAATAACGGTTAAGTAACTGTTCAATCTTAAAGCCTTACTTCTACTATAAAGGAGTAAAAGAGATCTGAAAAGGTGAAATTCAAATACGAAGAAGGGGATAGGGGTGCAGCCCTGAAATCAGACAGAAATCAGCTCCAGCCACACGTCTATGAGGTTTAAGATTTTTTTTCCGATTCCTCTAAGAGCCAACAAGGGTATCTTCTGGAGTAATGAAAATGTTTCCCAGGATTAGACTTTAGGAAAAGCTTTGAGGTCTCAGGGATGTGGGGTAAGCCTGAGCTCTGGCTCTTGAAGTCCGTCACCCCGTTACCAGCTTCCATGGTTTCGTTTCCTGATCTCATGACGGAAAAACCAGGGGACGTGGCCAGGATCATTAGGAAGAACTGTTCCCGGGTCAGAGCACGCAGCCACTTCCTCCCCGGAAATGTGCCCCAGCGGCCATTCTCTCCATGAGTCTGGGCATTCGCTAAAATTGTGCATGGCCGCTGGTAATCCCATGGCAGGGCTCATCAGTTTAATAACTTTCAAAGCCCTAATCACAGCACAGAGGAGAAATTTTCTTCTTTGGAGCTAAGTTGGGTCGTGGAGGGCACAGCTTTGAACTGCAGGGCAGAATGTGGCCATTCGGTGGGGCTCATCCTCTGCTCTGGTGACTCGGGAGGCCAAGTCTAATTGAGTAGATAAATCATCCACCCTATGAAAAGCGACTGCACCTTTTATATTTTCATGGAAGTTGCTGAAAAACATCTGAAAAATATATGCTCACCTTGGCTACAGTTCACAGAAATTTTGCCTCCAATTTTTTTTTTTTTTCAACTCATGCTGATGCAAAGAGAATTTGAGCATTTCCTTCTTTTCTCTTTTGCCCTCAGTTTAATGTGTGATCATCTTTCCCTCCACCCTGAACGATGACTTGGTCCTCTGCACAACGATGCTTGCTGACATTTCAGAAAGAAGCTGTCAAGAGAGCCAGAATTATTTTTCATATTTAAAATATTATCTAGATGATTCTGAACTTGCCTTTCATGTTTGACTTTTTTTCTTTTTCTTTTTCTTTTTTTTTAAGCTACTATTGTGTTGGAGGCCAACGGTAGGTCATTTGAAAGTGACAGGGTGGTCTCTAAATTAAGAGCTCCTCTCACAAAGTTTCCCCTTGCTCTCATTATCATGACAGCAGTTACTCTTGATAAATTTCTTTTACAAGAAAATGGTAAGGTAGGGGTGATCATTCTCTTAGCACCTGTGTGGAGGTTTTAGGGGATAGATTTTGCAGCATTGAAATCAAGCAAGCCGTAATTGCTTCTGCTTTCTGGGTGCTTTGAATTCAGGCATCAAGTGTGTGCATAACATTTATTACGTTTGCATTTGAACATTTTGGGGAAAAAGGCTAGATGAGGGCCCCAAACAAAGTAACAATGAGATGTAAACTGGGATATGCTGAGGTTCAATTTTAGAGAATTAGGAGGTCTAATAATCACGGACCAAGTTCTCCATGGTTTCTACCTCGCCAGCTGTTGGGGATTCCCCTCAAAGCCCAGGGGTGAGCTGAGGGAGGAAGTGGAGGACAATCCTGGCAGGTGGCCTGGTGTCTGTGACCTAACCTTGCCATGAGCTTGAGCCTTAGCATGCCACGTCTATCTAGGAGGGCGTGTTGCAGGGCACACCCACCCCTGTGACTTGGTGGGTGGATGGAACCCAGCTCAGAATAGGCATTTTACCTCATGGTCCATGGTCCCCATGTGGTCCTTCTCTACCAGGGACTGGTGGCATTCTATGTATTCTTTCACAAAAGTTGTGTAGTTCCTTGATTCAGATGGCGTGGCTGTGCTCCAGAACTCTAGATCTGCATTGTGATCCAGGCACTGAGTTCTGCCGTAAACCCTAAAGGGTGTCTCTCCCACCACTCTGACGCCATGCAGTCTTTGGACCACATGGACCAAGAGGCAGGGCTGCTTACACCTTAGCCGCACGTGCAGAGCCTCTTCCTGCTCTGAGCCCCACACAAAGGTAACCACGGCCTTTGGAGACCGCCCCTCCACTGTAAGGTTTGAGTTGTGCTCCCAGGTGTGGAGTTTTCAGAACCCAAAGAGGCTTACCAGACACCATGCTTCCATCTTGGTTACAAGAGGTACAAGATGCAACCATTTCCCTTTATTTAGATGGGGCATCCCCACATGCCCCTGGGCCATTGGAACTTCAAGTAACCCACTGACATGGGTGTCTCCTGGGTCTTCATAGGGTTCAGTTATCACTCTCTGAAGCTCACGTGTCCTATCAAGGGCTCCAACGTGTTGTCACTTCTTGGCCATCCCATCCAATCCATCCAATTTGCTGGATGTCATCTGTAGAGTGGTTTGATGGGATGGGCTGAGGGAAGTTCAGGTGGCCCAGGTCTCTTTGGACTGTATTATGGAAGAAGGCAAAGGTGTTAGCATCCCTGTGAGACAGAACTGTATGTATGTGCTATTCCATGTTCTATATGATGTTCAGGTTCATTGCGTTTCACCCTCCTATCTGATAAGAATGAAAACAAAGATTTTCATGAAACCGGTGGCCACATGTCACATAATAGGAGCCGAGAGAATTAGCTCTAGGAAACATGACCACGTCTGGGGTAGTGGTAGCAATGGAAGTTACTGATTTTTTGAGCTTGTGGCAGTCTGCCCTCTCTCTAGGATCTATGCGATTCCTGCAGAAGTCCAACTCTTCCTCCTCGAGGGGGTTCCAGGTCTCAAAACCGGCTTAGGCCAGAAAACTGAATGAGGAATCAGACTTTATGGCGGTGGCTGCTCTCAGTTTTATGCTCATGGTCTCTTGATTTCTTTTCTTGGTATAAATTGAGTGTGCTTTGTGGGCTGCCCATCCATGTTGCCCCTGGAAATGCTGTATTCAGTTAACTAGCCTCAGAGCTTTCTGCAGATCACACCCCTGCTCCCCTGCCCCCAGCCCATCTAAGTTACACCCACCAGGGTCTAGCTATTAAGTGCCACCACCTGGCCATGTCATGCTTTTATTGGCAGTATTTTTTTTTTTCTGTCAATAATAATGCATCATAGTTTCATTGAAATGCAACATATGAGACAGTCTTGTTCAAGTTATTTCAGGAAACAGATTTCAATTCATCATCATGCAGCCCTAGAATATTGCTCTCCACCTCTTTATTATGTGTTCTGGTTTGCCCAGAAGAAGAGACGTGGTCTGTGACACATCTTTTGGGAGCTCTCCAAACAGTAACTTTTGCATAAGCCTTTTAATAAAATACCTTTTTATAGCTATTGTAAATATAGATTATATCATCATGTATTCATTTCCTGGTTTATTTAATGCATTCTAATATATTGCCTATGTTTTTCTGATACCCAATGCAATAACAGTATTATTATTACTGATAATAATAGTTAATATTTATTTGTTCCAGATACTCTTTTAACCTGTATTAGCCCATTATGTATCAGGGTGTTTTAACACCCTGTGTTATTTATGTGTTATTTATGTATCAGGGTATTTTAACACTTGCATAGAGACTCTACAGATTATATGTGTGTCTGGAGATATCCTGGCTTGAAACTGTTATCCTGTATTCTCATGTATGCCATATATACTGTAGAGAAAACCTCTATGTTGAAATTTCTTTCTCTGTTGAAGTTATTACAAAAGGCAAGATCCAAGTGCCAGTCAAATAATTGGCCCTATATTAAGTATCTTTCAGTGTTATTCTTTCCAGACTTACAGTCTTTTTACAGCTCATTACATCCTATCTTTTTTTCTCTTTTTAAATTAATATCATTCTGAGCCCAGTGCTGAGCTCACTCAAGTCAGAAGTTATGGAAAAGCATAATGCAGTTTTTATTAGAAGACATGTTTCTATCAAGTTCATTTAAATGAAGCAGCTGATCATTTAAAACACAAGAAAAATAGATCATTTAGAATTTAAAAAAGAACATGTTGCACTCAAAGGTTTTCTTTGATCTTAACAGTCTTTCAAATGTAGGAACATGGTGTTAGGCAGGTACTTAAAATCCAGAGCTGTCATTTTTCGCGTGACACCGCCCACCTACCCCCACCGACCCCCACATCTGGAGTTGCTCATCCTCATCACTTTCCTTACAACTGCCATTTGCTTCCCAAACAAAGCCATGTTTCTTGTAAAAATACTTACTGTTAATTGAGGAACTCTTGGCAAAACAAAGAAAGTTAAAATTACTTTTCTTGGTTTCCCATCGTTCTACAGCAAGTAAATGAGAGTTAATCCTGGAACCCAGCTTCCCCGAATTTCAGCCATGGGCCTTTTCTCTCCATGTCGTGCTCCCATTCTAATTATTTTGATAGCATGGTGGCACAGTGATGTCACTGAGAATATTAGAGTTTTCAGTATTTGAAACCTCATTGTAACAATCATAGAAAACACCCATGAATGTGTAATAATAGGAAAGTGCAACATAAAACGTAAGCACAAAGGTGAATGAAAATTTACACATAGGGTTTTATTTCTTGTCAGTGGCATAACACTTCTTCTTTCTCCAACCATTAGTAAAAACAGTTTCTCCTGTTAGAATCTGTGTCTTACTGCATACAGTGGCTTTGTTTATTTTTCTTTTGTTTTGCTTTGCCTTTTAGCAGGGTTATCACTCTAAGTTGGAAAGATTGAATTCTAAGGATGGAATTACAGAAAACAGCTAGCAGAGAACGTACTTCCCTGTAAAATCAGAGCTTCCAAGGCTGCTACCCACTTGCCTATGTGTAAGGTGGGCATGATTTGTAACCATCATCAGCAACCCTGGTTCTGAGTCTTTCGCTTGACCTTAATTCAGGGTCCCTGATGGATTTTTCATATGCCCAATAAGCCTAGACATATGGGAATTATTAGCAAACTGAATTTTTTTAAAATAGTAAGTTATGAAAAGTTTTTAAAATTTCTCAAGAGAAAAATAGGATATTCAGAAATACAGTTCCGTATCAATGAGTCAGCAGACACAACTGAGCACATATGACATGTAAGATATTGTAATTAATCCAGACAAAAATACAAAAAAAAAGGATGTGATACTTTCTGGAAAGTAGGTTAAAAACTGGTTGATGTGAGAAACACATCAAACATTTATTGAGCCTACACAGCATTATATAATGAGAGATAAATACGTAGACTGCCCAATAAGTGAAGGAGGATGAAGATATGGCAGAAACTAGATCTGTATATTTACAAATCCTCCATATGGCTTGTGTGTGCTTTGGGTGTGTACATGCTTACCTGTGTGTGCATGCTCACCTATATGAACATGTTCACCTCTGTGTACATGTTCACCTGTGTGTGCATGCTCACCTGTGTGCGCATATTCACCTGTGTTTACATGGTCACCTGTGTGCGTATATTCACCTCTGTGTACGTGCTCTCCTGTGTGTTTCCCTGATTTTATAATGAATGGCAGGCCATCTTGAGAAAGGATGACAGGACAGTATAAAGTGAGAGCACTAAAAATATTATTAATACATATATTATTATTAATTTTGATTCAAACTACAAAGAATCAAAATGCCTTAATAAAGTGATTTGATAACTCTCGTGCTCCCATAATTAATAAGGCTTTCATTCTCCAATAATCCTGTATTTGTCTTACTGCAGTGACGTTTTTATTATATTATTGGAAAGATATCAACAAATTATAGATTTCCTCTTTTTAAAAAAGGTTTAAAAGTATTTCTATAATGTAGTATTCCACTATAAAAGAATAGACATAATTTTGAATAAATTTATACATTTATTCTTCAGAAAGATAAGGAACGTCTTATTTTTGGCATTTAGAGTAATAAGGTAATCAAAATTTCATCATTCTCATTTATTGTGTGAAATAATTTTAATTTGTGTTATAAGCAGAATATCTATAGCTTCTTAAAAGGATGTATTTCCAGAGAGTATATACATTAAGGAATGGGAGGAGAAGGTGAAGAATAATGTATGCTTTTTCAAGCTGTCCTGTTAATTTTTATGCAGATCTTGGGTAGACTCTGCCCCCTGGTCAGAATGGCCAGGACAGAGGGTGAAGAGTAGGCCTTGGACTGAGTGCACAGGGGTTGGTGAGGGTGGCTGGAAGAGAAGAATGGCTCTTAAACTCACTCTGCTTTCTTCTTTTCAACTTAGTTCTATTTCTGGTATTGAGTGTCCATATTTATTTATTAGGATTTACTGAAACACAGCCAGGATGCATGTTGAAATGTAGACCAGTCAGCAATCGATCTCATGGATCAAGGATGGAAAACAGCAAATACAGGTTCAAGGTGAATTTGAAAATGAAGAGTGAAGTGAAACCCAACTCAGAGGTCAGGAGACCAGCAGCATTGCCAGCCACTCTACACACCTATCTTCATCAAATCATCACCAGAAAATCCTAGAACAATAAATTGACTCACAGAGATCAAGTAGCATGCATCATGTTACCCAATTAGTAAGGGGCAATGCTGGGGTTCCGCTCTTTAACCCTATGTCTGATTCTGCAGTTTAAAATATTTAGTTAATTCAACAAACATTCAATTTATTGAGCACTTACTATGCAGCTTGGTCTGCCCAGGAGATGTGTGGGTGGATACCAGGGTTCGACAGAGAAATCCTGTATCCTTGACAATTGCCTTGTTGCTTGGATCTTGCATCCTGATATGGTTTGGGTGTGTCCCCACCCAAATCTCATCTTGAATTGTAGCTCCCATAATCCCCACATGTCATGGGAGAGACCTGGTGAGAGGTAATTGAATCATGGGGGCAGGTTTTTCTGGGCTGTTCTTGTGATCGTGAATAAGTCTCACGAGATCTGATGGTTTTATGAAGGGCAGTTTCCCTGCACGTGCCCCCTTGCCTGCTGCCATCCTTGTAAGATGTGACTTGCTTCTCCTTGCCTTCCACCATGATTTTGAGGCCTCCCCAGCCATGTGGAACTGTGAGTCCATTAAACCTCTTTCCTTTCTAATTACTCAATCTCTCGTATGTCTTTATTAGCAGCATGAGAACAGACCAATACACATCCCTTGATGATCACATCCCATCCTGTGTGCTCTCTCTGGAATTCTTTTAGATGACATAAAATAAACTTATGTCTTTATAGGTTGCTCTTTTATCAGTTCTTTTTACAGACAGCCAAACCCAAATATTTCAGAGGTTCCACCAACTCACTGACACGTTTAAAACCGTGGGGTTGAATGAAATCACCTATGGGGAGAGATTGTTAGTGGCAGAACTGGCCAGGATTCTTGCAGATTTTAGATTTTCCTGGCTCCCAATCCAGAGCAGTCTCCACCTCAGTCTTTCAAGTAGTTGTGAGGCAGATCCTCCAGGTGACCCCAATGCCCCATGAACCAGTGCACCTGCCATTCTCATCCCTGTGCTTTGCTCATTCCCTTAGCACACTTTTGGGGAGTGCCCCCCAAATGTCCTTTCTCCCTCATTTCCAGGTCCTCACCTTTCCTGGGAGTTGGAGCCCTATCCTGTTTCCCTGTCCTGTTTCTGAAGCAGACATGGGCCCAGAACATGTGAATCCCACCTAAAGTGCTGGGACTCCATTCTGTTTATATTCAAAGAAAACAAAAACCAAACACCTCTTTCTACCTGTTTCTTAGTTAGAAGTTTGCACTAGGCTGACATAAACATATTATCAGTAACTTGGGGAACATAGTCAAAGTCTTGGAGTTGAAGATTCTTCAAGAGAACAGAGTTAAACCACTTGAGTCGAACTTTTCCTGGCTTTGTATTAATATATTTACTTATAAACTATACCTAATTTCATTTCGTAAAAAAGTCCTAATGGTTACATGTGAACCTTGGCTCACCATGTTGTTTTTATCCATTTGGAAGATAACTTGATTATTTGTAATAGTAGCAATTTGAAGGCATTGAAAGAAGAGCTGTGTGTTTTGCAGAGTGAAGTTATTTATGTGTTATTTTGTGTATGTTGATGACAGTAATACTGGAGATATGCAGCATGCTGTAGGGTAAACTTATCCTGGCAAATATTCCTAGATAATACCTGTGAATGGAGCTGTACTCAAATTTTTTTCTTAAGACTGACTCATGTAAACACATGATCAGAAATGCACACCAAGAAAATAAGCACCATAGACAGGAAGAAGAAGAAAGACAAAAAAGAAGGAAAGTTAGACAATGTTTAGAAGCAGGTATTCTGAAATGCATGTCTAAAGCAGGAATAGACATCACACTACAGATCACATATTGATCTTCTAATGGTGTTTTCTAAGAAACGTCCCAGGTATTTTTATTAATTCTAAACCGTGAGACCCTAGTGATCATCAAATGTATGTTAATTTAGACCATATGTACAATTCTCTTCATAAAATGTATTTTCCCTCTTATGTCATCTAAAATTTTAAGTTCTCTGGAGTACAGAACACACACGTCTCCTAACACCCCAAAAATTGTTGATAAGTAGTAGGCTTTTTTGTTTATGTAAAAATGTGTAGTATAATAATGTATAGCTTGATATAATTTTTTAAGCTTGTCTATAAAACAAGACTTATACCTAAATAAGTGACAAAACCACTGACAAATTGAATGATCAAATTAATCAAACTTTTCTAATTTAAATGTTAGCTCATATTATATACACAAAAGTCAAGCATCCGAAAAGAGGGAGAGATGCCAGAGGGAAACGTTTTGGTAAAATGTTGTCTGCAGGTAATGCTCGGTCATTCTAATAAAATACAACAATATTTGCATACTGTATAGAGAAATGCCTTACTTTATGCTCTATTAACAAGCTTTATGTTGATTTCTTCAATAAGATATGTTGGCACACAATCATAATTAAGATAAAATAAAATGATCTTTATCTTTGTTGAAAAATAAATCCTTTCTAAGTTCCTGTAATTTATTTTTGCCTAGAAGAAGACATTTAAAACATTTTCAAGGACATTATGTCTTCAGGCCTTAAAATATCAAGTAATTATCAAATCAATGATCATTTTGGAGGAAGTAATGAAGTATGGAAAATAACCACTTCAAATTATATAAATCATTAAAACTGATGCCCTCAGGAAATTAAGAGTGAGAATATTAAATGTCTCAAAGTTTGATAAAAATGGAAATTATATTCTAAATAATTTTGAAGAAAATATCTTTAGGTTTCTATAGTTAATCTATTGTTGTAATTCCTGGTTTTCTAGAAATTACATCATTAAATAATCCTTATAAAGCCCTCATAGTAGATTTCATCTCTACTCTTTCTGTTTTTCAAATATATATTTCAAGTATTATTGGAAATAAGTTATTTTCAGCATATGGTTATGGGAGGAATTTTTTACCTTTGTTTTCTTCCCACTGCTCATGGAGCTAGATGAGGAGGGTTACTGACACCACTGGATAAAAAAAATTATCTTGCTCATTCAGAAGTTTTGCCTGTTAACCTGGCACAATTTGGCCTATTTTTACCTGGTATTCTTTTAGCAAACATATTTCTAGGTTAGGTCTGTGAACACTTCATTCTTATGTTTTTTGTTTTCTTTGTTGTTGTTATTGTTGGCATTTTTTAAAATTATTTTTTATTCTATTTTATTTTATTTATTTATTTTTTTGAGATGGAGTTTCACTCTGTTACCCAGGCTGAAGTGCAGTGGCATGATCTCGGCTCACTGCAACCTCCACCTCTTGGGTTCAAGTGATTCTCCCGCCTTGCCCTCCTGAGTAGTTGGGATTACAGTCACATGCCACCTTGCTTGGCTACTTTTTGTAGTTTTAGTAAAGACGAGGTTTCATTATGTTGGCCAGGCTGGTCTTGAACTCCTGACCTCAAGTGATCTGCCCACCTCAGCGATTTTTGACGTTTTCTTCAGTGATTTCTCCCCTCCTTTACATGTGTATCTAGCGCTAGGATGTCTCTTATTTTCTGCCTTTTTCCTGCGGTTTGCCGTGATGGCCTGTGGTGCTGAGTCCTGGCCCAGCACCAGGGACCCTGTGAGCACCTGGGAAACCCAGCCCTGTTGGTCCCAACTGGCAGCCACCTCCTCAGAACGTGGGGTTCCTGCAGCATTCAAGGAACACACGATAATCCAAGGCTTGTTTGCTGCCTGAATCAAGAGAGAGGCCTGGATAGAGTAGGAGGTCTCTGGAGAGGTGTTAACATTCACATCTCAGCTCCCCTGGGAAAGCTGCAAGGGCACACACTCTCGAATCCTTAGTCTTGAGGAAAGCGCAGGATTACATAAAACCAAGGGTCCTGCACAACTCAGACCAGACCATATAGTCCTGGCTTAGCTTAGGATCTGAGGGAAGACTCAGTTTGGGAAACACGTTGTACAAATCCCATACAAAGTTATGTGTGTGTATTCCCTGAGTAGTGTGCGTGTGTGTGCATGTGGGCATGTGTATCTGTGTGCAGATATAATATACTCCCATACTGGTATATATACACAAACATGTCTTGCTGATGCTGATATTGAAATATGTTGATTGAAATGATGAAAGATTCACTGCTGGAGAAAATGGCAAAATCAAATTTTAGTCGTTTCCTTGGAAACATGCACTGCATATATTCAAGTATCATCACTTTTACACAAATAATTTTTGTACTTATTACAGATTTAAATTAGATAATCAGGCCAGGCGCGGCGGCTCACGCTTGTAATCCCAGCACTTTGGGAGGCCGAGGCGGGTGGATCACGAGGTCAGGAGATCGAGACCACAGTGAAACCCCGTCTCTACTAAAAATACAAAAAATTAGCTGGGCGTGGTGGCGGGCACCTGTAGTCCCAGCTACTCGGAGAGGCTGAGGCAGGAGAATGGTGTGAACCCGGGAGGTGGAGCTTGCAGTGAGCCGAGATTGCACCACTGCACTCCAGCCTGGGAGACAGAGCGAGACTCCGTCTCAAAAAAAAATAAATAAAAGTAAATAAATAAATTAGATGATCAAATGCATTACATTTTCAGAAATAAAGAAAATGCTACCTGGCTGTACTTTGGCTGGTCTACAGTGAATCGGGCGGTCATCGCTTAAGGACTGGATGAATGACTCCATGTTCCTTTCCAAGTCTACTCTGGATGGATGGTGTATAGACATTAGAAAGAAAATATGAAGTGTCATCTAATAGTTAATATTGGATCTAATATTGTATTGTCAACCTTCAAACATAGTTTTAAAATTCAGGTAAAATTGTCTCTTTATAAAATAAAAGTGAGGGTATAAATATGTGCATTGTCTGTGAAGGTCTATTGTAGTAGCTGATCTATGGAGAGAGGGTGCAGCTAAGTCTGCCCCTAGTGAGTCACTGTCCTTTTAGGTGGGGGATAGAATTCACAGAATTTTAGTCTTTCTATAGTTTAATTATTTAAATAAATAATCTTTCTTATAAAACACAAGATTTCATGACTACTGCTTCTTAGTTGTAAATGGGATTGTTTCATTGACCATGCGGTATTCCTCCAATCCAGTGGATTCATACTTGTTAAAATGTTCATTTATTCTACATCTATTACTTGAAGATATGACTTACGTTTTTTCTGAATAAAGGTTATTTTAGTAATTTTATTGGAAGGTAGCATAATCTAATTGCTTTATTTAAGTGTTACTGATCATCTGTAGAAGTATGACTTAGGTAAACGTGCGTCCCCAATTCCCGTTTGCTGTTCCTTTTCTTTGGCAAACAGCAGAATTCCATCACACGCAGCCCACTGTTCAGCCTCTGTCATGGGTAGAGAGAGGATGGGCTGGACCACACCGGGGTCTCTGGAGTGTCAGGCGCAGAGGGGGAGACAGGCTGCCACGGGTCCCAGAGCATGGCAGGGAAGTTGAGGTGGAGACCCAGGGCCTGCCCCGCCTTTTAGAGAAGCCTGAACAGAATCAGTTTTTAAACAGCTGCTCTATCCAAGTCACACCAACTCACCCTGAACTCCTGACAGGAGCACAGCGCCGAGTAGAATTCTCTCAGTTCAGAATGTCAGGATCTTTGGGACGTGGAAGTGGGTGCACCGAGGCCGCCTCCACGGTAGATGCAGCCGGTCCAGAAGCTCGGATGGAGTGCACCAGGTTCCAAGCACCCCCTAGGAGGAACATAGGGAAATGAGCCTTGCAGGGCAGCTCCCGTGGGCTCTCCGGGTTTCCATGCCCCTGTGGCTATGGCCTGCACTCTGACCCCAGGCTCAGCCCAGCTTCCTTTCCTGGAGGATGTGCAGGCCGCACATTTTTTTTTTTTTTTTTTTTTTTGCATAGATGAGGCACTTTTTGTGAATTTTCACGAACCATGCATAAGTTTTTCTCTTGTTAGACTCCCTGAATTTGATTGAAACAATAGAACAATACAAATTATATGCATCAATACCAATGATATAGTAGAACAATACAAATTATATACATCATCATTTGTGTGCATATATATATATTTACAATGTACAAATTATATGCATTATGTACAAATTATATACATACAATTATATACATCACTGTGTCACCTCCAGGGAGCTAGACTTGCTGACCTTTGGCTCACTTGCCTTGGCATTGGGCCCAGTACAAAGTTGATCATTAAGGCAGTCACCACACAGGTGAAGGGGATGGGATATGGACACCCACGTCTTTAGCTTTCAATCTGGCCTGGCCCTTCCTCATTGCATGACCTTAGTCCAGGTACTTATTCTCAAAGTTTCAGTTTTCTCATCTGAAAAATAGGATGATAATAAAATTACTTATCTCCAGGGTTGTCATAAGAATTCGATGAAATAGTGCGTATGAATCACTGGGTATAGTGCCAGGCAAACTGCAAGTGCTCAATAAACATCAGCTATTCTGTTTACTACTAATAGTGTTTTCACTAAATATTTGTCAGATAGATAAATACGTAAGGTCAACTACTTTGGGGGGTGAGTTTCAGTTGGCAAATTTGTCTGAACTTCCCATGCATCTGAAAATTGACAGTCAGTAACAATTGCATACAGATGCTTTGTGGTTTGAAAAAAGTAGGACTGGTGAGTGAGGTTCATTCAAGGGCTGTGTGGTTTACAAGTGTGCATTGAGTAGGACCATCCACCAATACCTAGTACATCTTCTTCTCCACATTTTACTGGGAAAAATAACTCTTGTAACTTAAATTTATGTTACTCCAAACATGCATCATGCTCAATAGGAATAAACACCATTTCTCTCAAGCCTCACACAAAATAATCTCATCTGGTGATGGACAGAAATGGTGATACATACACATTTTTGTATAGATGAGCACTTTTTCTGAATTTTCATCTATCATGCATAAATTTTTCTCTTGTTAGACTCCCTGAATTTGATTGAAATAATAGGACAATAAAAACTATACACATCACTGTATCTTTCAGTGACTCAGTGGCAAGAACCTTACTGGGATGGTTGGATGGATAGATAGGTAGATGAATGGATGGACGGACAGGTGGAAGGATGGGTGGATAGATGGACAGATGGGTGAATGGATGGATGGATGGAGGGACAGGTGGAAGGATGGGTTCATAGATGGGTAGATGGGTGGATGGATGAATGGATGGATGGGTGGATGAGTGGATGGATGGAGGGATGGATGGATGAATGGATGGATGGATGGATGGTTGGCTGGATGGATGGATGCATGGATCAATGGATGGATGGATGAGTGGCTGGATGGATGGATGCATGGATGGATAGATGGATGAGTGGATGATGGATGGATGGATGGATGGATGGATGAATGGATGGGTTGTTGGATGAGAAGATGGATGATGAATGGGTGAGTGGATGGATGGATAGATGGATGAATGGATGGGTGAGTGGATGGATGGATGGATGTATGGATGGACGGATGGATGGATGAGTGGATGGATGGGTGCATGAGTGGGTATGTAGGTGGGCAGGTGGATAAATAGATGAGTGGGTGGGAGGCTTGGGAGCTGACTTAGAGTCTTGCCTTTAGTAACACTCACATAGTCATTTAATACTTTTTTAGTCATGGTTTCATCATGATTTTCTTCATTTTTAGGAGCAATCCTTATATGCACTCCTGAGAAATAAGCAAGTAATGGAAATACGAAAGTACTTTGAAAAATTAAATGTCATATAAGAGTAGCCAGATATTTTATTGTTCGACTCTGGAACTTCGAAATGGAGTCACTTTATACTTTCTGACATACAGGAGAGTTATTTTCCAGACTGAAAATTCTCAAACCCAGTCGTGCAAACGATTCTTCCCGCAGATGTAAAGTCTGGAAGCTTCTTTATCTATTTTCCATACACTCCACTCTGGCAGGCAATTGTTCGGGTGGTAATGGAAAGGTAAGCAGTTTACTGCAGACGGCAGTTAGCAAGCAGTCAGAGAGCTTGAAGATTATGCTCGCCACGGAACACGAGTAGTGACCCTCCGGATGTCCTAACGGATTTCGGAGGAGCCATTTCAGGGATCAATGGCAGTTCCATTACTGTTTTCATGGTTAATCAATGGAGCACACACTGTGACATACCCTGCTTCCCAGACACAGAGCTGCCTCCTGACTGCAGAGGGGTTTGCCCTCGAGGGAAGGTGGGTCTGAAAACTGACAGGAAAAAGAGCAACAGTGCTTAGTAAATTTTCTCCTGCCACAGCAAAGAAAAGCTATGGCTCAGCATGTTTCACTTCAGTACTCAGGGAAGATTAAAACGAAATTGATGACACAGTTGACAACAAATGGTACTGAGCTTGGGTGTGGCTGAGCAATGACTATGTCATATTTGAAAATTAAAAAAAAACCTTGTTTTAAAGAATAAAAATAAATGAAGCCAAAAGCAAGGCACATCTTCAGCATTCCTAAAAGCGTTTTTAAAATGTTCTTTAGGTTTTTTCCTCTTTTATTGTCTTAGAATGTAAATCTTCAGTGTATACAATAAGAAAAATATTACTACTTTTACAAGAATCAACATACAGAATTTATTTTATATTTGAAGTCTTGCCATTTCAATTACTGTACCATTTGCTGTGAAGAATCAAATGCAATTGCTCGTTAGGTAGAGAATGCCATGTCACTATAAAATAATGAGACTTTCTGTACAATTTGCTTCTTTAAATTCTTAACTTGTTTTTTAGCCTAATGTAAAATAATACTAGACAACAATATTTTCTGTCTTGTCTTTATGCATATTTTTTGCATTAATTTTAGTCTAATTTTTTTTCTTTAGTTTTACTTCTTGATTTCTCTTATACTAAAACTTTTCTGACTCAGGGATGATATTTTGATAACAAAGCCAGGACAGACCTGTTCCTGAGACTCTCAGCAAAAACAGTGTACATTTGCTTTCTTAATGTCATAATCCTATGTGATTGGGAGATTATTCACTTTCTGTTTAAATAGTGGCATGTGCAGTGTGTGTGTGTGTGCACGTGTGTAATGAGAAATTAACAACTTGAAACCTCTACTGTGTACCTCACACTGTGCTACGGATTTGTATACATTATTCTATATGATTCTCAAAAGTATCATAAGGTAGTATGGCTACGACATCCATTTTCCAGGTTAGAGAATCGACACACAGGAGAATAAAGTTATTTACCCATGCAGCTAGGTACATGAAGCTCTAAGCTGGACCTTTGAGCACAAGCTTTTCAGCTGTGCTGGTCTCTTTTGGGCACTCACTGAACTCCAGACCTCCGCATTCAGAATGAGGTTTGCCAATTCTCAAACAGGTGAGATCAATTTAGAATGAGGTGTGCCAATTCTCAAACAGGTGAGATCAATTTAAACTCATAGCATCAGCCCTAGACAAGACAAAGTAACACCGATGCTCTGGTCATTTAAAACAAGGGTTGGCAAACATTTTTGGAAAGGGCTAGATCCTAAATATTTCAGCCCTTGCTGGCCATAACATCTTCATCAACACGAGTCAGCTCTGTCCTCGTGGTGTCAAAGCAGCCAGATAGCTGGATTTGGGCCACGGGAATTCACTTGCCAACCCTGTTCAAAACATCTGTTGGTATCGTCAGAGAACGTGGTGATGTAACAGACTTTTAATATTATTTCTAAAGGAATGATCCGATTTATGGGATATTTTGTAATATGAATTAGTATCAAGATATTATAATAGAATACATTGGGTCATAGAAAGGTGGAAGTGAATTTAGAATATTAGAAATTAAAACAGAGTCTGACAGAGGATAGTAGAAGTGAGAAGGAAGAAAAGAGATCCTGTTATTCTAAACCTCTTAGTTTACAGAAGAGGAAGTTAACCACCCCCCTTGGAATTCAGTGATAGAAATGTGACCAGACCTCTGACCGAAATTCCTGATTGGGATTTTTTCCTTAACTTCATACAATTTCTATTTCCCATGTTGCATCTGGACACATGGAGTTGTGTCTGCTGTGGGGTCTTGGCATTAAGAAATGTGGGACTTGGAACTGAGAAAAATGTGTAAATCTTTGTAGTATTATTACTTCTCGTATTGTCCTCTTCCAAACTTTCTCTGACTAAGAGCTCATTGTGATCTACAGTACTTAGTAGGATGTGCGCTGGGGCGAGGTGTGGGGCTCACACCTGTCATGCCAGCACATTGGGAGGCAGAGGCAGGTGGACTGTTTGAATTCAAGGCCAGCCTCAGCAACATGGCAAGACCTTGTCTCTACAAAAAACACACACAAAAAATGTCCAGGCACGGTGGCTCATGCCTGTAATTCTAGCACTTTGGGAGGCCAAGGCAGGTGGATCACCTAAGGTCAGGAGTTCGAGACCAGCCTGGCCAACATGGTGAAACCCCGTCTCTACTAAAAATACAAAAATTAGCCGTGCATGGTGATGCATTAATGTAGTCCCAGCTACTCGGGAGGCTGAGGCAGGAGAATCGCTTGAACCGAAGAGGTGGAGCTGCAGTGAGCCAAGGTCATGCCATTGCACTCCAGCCTGGGCATGACAGAGAGAGATTCCATTTAAAAAAATAATTAGAAAGAAAGAAAAGAAAACCAAAAAAAAAAACCCACAAAAAATTAGCCAAGCATGGTAGCAAACACCTGTACTCTCAGCTACTCAGGGAAGCTGAGGTGGCAGGATCACCTGAGCCTGGCAGTTGGAGGCTGCAGTGAGCCGTGATCGTGCCATTGCACTCCAGCCCGGGTGACACAGTGAGACCCTGTCTTAAGAAAAACAAACAAACAAACAAACAAACAACAACAACAACAACAGAACCAAAAGGAACATGCATTGGTATCTGCTCTATTTCTTCACTCATTCCATGATGCCAAAGTGGGAGACTCTGGGTGAGACAAGGAGCTTTTGGAACGAGCATCCAGCTGGAGGATCTTGACAGAGTCCTGTGACTGAGTGACAGCTGGTGAGACAGTATTGATCCCTACCATCCACAAGGGTTTTGCCTCCTGTGGGCAGCTTGCTTGGATGGTTGTCCTCATAGAGGGAGGGGCTCCTGAGACCAACTGACCACAGGAAACAGAATGATGGGGCGGACCCGTCAATCTGCTCATTCATTGCTCCCTTCTTCAGTAATTTTTTTTTTTATCATATCTGCATGTGTGAATAAAAGCTTCAATCTCAGTAATAAAAATCAAAGAGAAAGAGCTCAGCAGGGATTCCTACTAACTTCTCAGCAAGAAATCCAGAAACTGAAGACAGCACGCTGGGGCCCCCCCAAGTTAAAGACACAGTAAGCTTCGTAGCTTCTCGGGTTTTCTATTTCTGTGCCATATTTATGTCCCACATTCACTAATGCTAAAGCCTTGAAGTAGAAAGTGTCACATGTATTGTGTCTGTTTCCTAGAGTTAGATCAGGGAGCTAGGTCAGGGTAATATTGCTGCTATTGCAGATGAGACACCGTTATCCTTTGCAAATACATAATTATTTACACTTTTTAAAGTGTTTTCTATATATTGCACATTATTTATATTTGATTAAGAAATAATACTATCAGGTAAGCAAGGTATGGCTGCCCAATTAAAAAACAAATATATTGAGATTTAGAAAAGAATTCAGGTTTGTGAATTGGTGGCTCATGGTCTGAATTAAACTCATGGATGTGATTGATTTGGACTGAAGGTAGATGAGTGGCTGTGTTTTTCCTGTAGGTTTTTCCTTTTATTTTTGAAGTTAATTAATATACTTTAAAAAGTCATAATATCCAGCATTCATAAGGGACTTAAACAAATTTAAAAGAGAAAAACAAGCAACCCCATTAAAAACGTGGACAAAGGACATGAAAAAACACTTTTCAAAACAAGACATACATGTAGCCAACAAACATATTAAGTAAAAAAGCTCAATGTCACTGATCATTGGAGAAATGCAAATCAAAACCACAACGAGATACCTTCTCACTCTAGTCAGACTGGCTATTAATAAAAAGTCATAAAATAACAGATCGTGGCAAGGTTACAGAGAAAAGGGAACATTTATAAGTGTGAATGTTGGTGGGGGTGTAAATTAATTGAATCATTGTGGAAAACTGTATGGTGATTCCTCAAAGAGCTAAAAGGTGAACTACCATTAGACCCAGCAATCCAATTACTGGCTATATATCCAGAGAAATATAAATCATTCTATTATAAATACACATGCACGTGAATGTTCATTGCAGCACCATTCACAAGAGCAAAGACATGAAATCAACCTAAGTGCCCATCAATGACAGATTGGATTAAAAAAATGTGGTACATATACACCATGGAATACTATGCAGCCATAAAAAAGAATGAGATCCTGTCTTTTGTGGGAACATGGATGGAGCTAGAGGCCATCATCCTTAGCAGACTAATTCAAAAACAGAAAAGCAATTACCACATGCTCTCACTTATAAGTGGAAGCTAAATAATGAGAACTCATGAACACAAAAAGGAAACAGCAGACATCAAGTTCTACTTGAGGGTGGAGGAAGGGAGAGGAGCAGAAAAGATAACTTTTTCACTTTTTAACTGTTCTTCCAATTCCTACTTATGGGTGACCAGCATTATAAGGATTTACCATAGACTACATTCAGACAAGTGTGTATGGGCTAAATCTACGTGGACATGTGTGTTTCCTGATTCGCAATATATCCTGTAAACCATTTCTATGAGTACATATGGCACTATCACAGTGTTATCGTATAAAGTTACTATGATATTTTGTTTAACCAACAACTTGTTTCTCATCCTCTCTTGAAGCAGAGTAAGGTGGCTCTGGGTAAGTCCATTGTGAGTTTCAGTTAAAACTTAAACCTCACTTTGTAGTCCTGGATTTGCAGTCTTTAAGTCTGAACTGTATTTTCACACTTTAAATTTGAATTCCCGTGTCTTTCACACCTGGTTCCCCAGTCCCGGCCACTCTCCAGTGGATTACACCAGAACAGCATCTTCTCTAACCTCATCTCAAAGGAATGTGCAACCTCTGGTTGAGTTTCACACAAACAGTAAATAGTGCAGATGTTATTCCGAACTCGATCTTTAACTCTGAATTGCTCTTTTGCTAAAGAATGCTACCATGGATTCTATCCCCCAAGGAGAAAAAGAAACCAACTCTATGTTTTCATGTGGCTAAGTGAAGACTACCCTTAATTCCAAATTAACATCGTTTGTTCCTAATGTAAAAACTGTGTATCCTTCCTACATAACTGTCTCTCCTAAACTCTTGTATGTATTCACTCATTACGATCTTAGATACACAGTTTTTACCTTTGATCAGCTGATCAACATTATTGTCATATGCAGTACTAGCAGTTTGTAAAAGGCAGACTCGCAATCACTCCATTTTTCTTCTATGCAGCAGATATTTGTAAAGAACTTCTACATGGTTAATTACTGAACTGAGGGAAAAGAGTTTTATGATTTTCACCATAAATAAGATCTCAAGTTGGAGGGGGTGTGTACAGTTCATTACAGAAGCTAGCTAGGTATGTCTAGATTAAAGTATAATGTTGCATATGTATTTCATATCATATCCATTAGCAGAGTGACCTCATGTCAACGATATGTAATACAATTTGAAAATATTACTTGTGTTCACAGTTAAAATGCTGAATGTTTTAAAAATTTCCAAGAATTTTATTGCCTTTGTGTGGCAATAAAATTACAAATTGATGCTATGAATCTTTGAACCACCAATCAAAATCTGAGTGTCTCAAATCAGTTACAGCTAGAATGGATGAGAAAAGTTGGAATCGTTTTTGTGATTCCTGGAAAACTCCTTTTGAAGTGAAACAGCATGCCGTTAGAAAATACTTGTCTTTTAACTGTGTCTACATTTCTCCTACGTGTAAACTGAATAATTTATCAATTCATCAGTGTTTTTCACAAGTTTATTGAGATCCTCTCACATGGCCATTCCCGAGGGCCTTTTTGCCTTGAATTCAACAATCAAGTGCATTTAAAAATATACATACTGCATTTATATCCATACGATGTCATATGCATTAGTTTTTAAATGTAAAATGCATAAAAGTAGAGAACCTTAAAAACATCTGTAATTCTACCACTCAGAGATAACTATTACCAATAAATTTTTATACATATATTTATATACTCTCCATATAAAGAGGGACTGGATTGTGTGATGGGGATAAATTCTCCTTGAAATCTCAGTGACTTCATACTAAGCTGGGTCAGTGCTTCTCCCTCCCAGAGCGTCCTGTGATTCCCGACAGTGCTGCTCTGCCAGAGGCAACCTGGGGACCCAGGCTGCTTCCTTCCTGACCTTCTGCCACCTCCGCCTGCAGCCTCTGACAGCAGCAGTGGAATAGAAGAAGCAATGAGATTCTCACTGTGTTCGTTCAGTTCCCAGCTTGCTGGCTGGCACTATCCCAGCTCTGTCTTTGTGCAAAAGGACTAGGGCCTGCTGGTGGGTACATGGCTATTGAGTGAGCACTCAAACTGCCACATTCCCGAAATAATTGGTTTTTAACAAAACTGGCTTTGTGACCTATGTGGTTTTTATAAATAAATGTACACATGTATTAACCCATTTGAAAACAGCATCCTATTCTAAGGTACGATTCCCTATTTCACTATTTGACTTACTCAGTTCCCCATTTCATTCTCCTATCTTAATATAATAAAAAGTATTTTTTGATCTACTTAATAATTGTACATATTTACGGGGTGCATGTGACATTTTGATGAATGTACTAAATGTGTAATTATTAAATCAGGGTGTCTAGACATCCGTCACCTCAAACATTTATCATTTCTTTGTGTTGTGAACATTTCAAGTCTTCTAGCTGTTTTGAAATATGCAATAAGTTATTATTAGCTATTGTCAACTTACAGTGCTATCAAACGCTAGAACTTACTCCTTCTATCTGACTGCATGAATAAACAGCTTTTTGATGAACTTTTCTCTGTATAAGTTGCTTTGCACACTTTTGAATGTTTTTCTTAGAAACATTTCCTAGAAGTAACTACTAGGTGAGTCAAATCTCACTGGATTCTCAACGAGAGCCTCTTGGTGGCATTTGGGGCATTTCCACCCATTGTCCTGAGGGCGTGTCTTATTCAAGTCCACTTGGACACTGTTCTGTGGCAACTCTTCCGGGATTTGGGCATTATTTGGTTGAATCACTAACATTCCCTCAATTGCCGAGTTACATACATCTACATAAGATAATTGAGAAATTTATTGTTAGAGAAAGATGTTTTCTTTCTTTCATGGTTTCCATGGGGAAGAATTCCCTTAAACATCTCCCCAGGAATAAGAAAATTCTCTCTATTTGAACTTATCCCGCTGGTAAATTTGGAAAGAATCACTGCTTTCTTTTGTTTTGGTTCCTGGCTCAGTGACACTGTTTCGCCTCTTGGACCTGAGGCTTCTCGGCTGCAAATCTCACCTGGAGCTGGGTTGGGAATGTCCCTGCAACTCTTCCTGCCTTGCCTTGCAGCTGCCTGTGTGGACGACACCAAACGGACATGCTTATCCGAGGGAGCACCAGAGAATCGAATTATTTTGGTTTAGGCTATGTGGCTAAGTGTAAGATTCAGAGAAATTTAAACTCATGAAAAATTTAGGATGGGATAAAGGTCAAGGGTGAAGCCTTTTCATACACTCCAGCTTTAAATTAGATGCAGAATCAATGAGATTCTAACAAAAATACCCTGAACACAATTACAAGTCAGATCTTACATTTTCCCCCCTTTAAAAAAAAAATCTGGAAATTGCCTTTCTAGACAATTCAGTAAAGGAAATAGAGCGAAGTTATAGGGTCCTCTTGTTTCCATCATTCCCAAAAAACCAAGTCCTGATCTCAACAGACTTGGAGCTCCTCCAGGTGAGCAGAGAGAAATAGCAGCAGGCAAGGATTGGGAAGGATTCGGCATCTTCTCCAGACCTTGCCCCTGTGCGTTCAGGTGAAGGGAAGGCAGGAAATCTTAGGTGGCTGTGGTAGGCCATTGTTGTGTTGCTATAAAGGAATATCTAAGACTGGGTAATTCATAAAGAAAGATGTTTAATTGCCTCATTTTTGCAGGTTGTACAGGAAGTGTGGAGGCAGCATCTGCTCAGCTTCTGGGGATGCCACAGAGAGCATAAAATCATGACTGAAGGTGAAGCGGGAGCTGACGTCCCACAAGGGGAGAGCCAGGAGCAGGAGAGAGGGGGAGGTGCCACACACTTTCAAAGGACCAGATCTCATGAGAACTCACTGCTGTGAGGACGGCACCAAGCCAGGTGGATCCACCCCCAGGACTGGATTGCCTCCCACCAGGCCTCACCTCCAGCACTGAGGATGACAATTCATCATGAGATTTAGAAGAGACAACATACAGGCCGGGTGCGGTGGCTCACACTTGTAATCCCAGCACTTTGGGAGGCCAAGGTGGGCAGATCACGAGGTCAGGAGATCGAGATCATCCTGGCTAACACAGTGAAGCCCTGTCTCTACTTAAAATATAAAAAATTAGCCAGGCGTGGTGGCGGGCGCCTGTAGTCCCAGCTACTCGGGAGGCTGAGGCAGGAGAATGGCGTGAACCTGGGAGGTGGAGCTTGCAGTGAGCCGAGATTGCGCCACTGGACTCCAGCCTGGGCGACAGAGTGAGACTCTGTCTCCAAAAAAAAAAAAAAAGAGAAGAGACAACATACAAACTTTCTCAGTGGCTTTTGAGAATTAACAAAATTAGATTTTAAAATCCCATGGAGTCTTTCCTTGTTTTTCTTGAAGTTCTATTTTCCCAGCTCTGATCCATGGAGTACAAGAGAGTACACATTCAAAAAGGCTTCTCTCTAAGATATCTTTATAAAAGTTTTAAGAAAAGAGAGAAAAAGATAAGGACACACAGGGCCCTCTGGTTACAGAAACAAGCACACACAAATTTTACACTGATTTGTACAAAGCTCACTCAGGTCGGAAGGTGAGATAAAAGGCACTCTTCACTTTTGGTCAGGGGAACTGAGGCCTGGTTCAAGCCCAGGACTTGACTCCTTTCCTCCAGGTCACAGGAGAGCAGGTCTCAGAAGAAGGCGATGGGTACCCTCCCGTCTTTGGAGCTGTGGCGTGTGGACGCATGGGCTGTGGAGACTTTAGCTTCTACATTTATTGGCACAGACTCGGGTTAAGACACAGAAACGTGCTTTGCCTCGTCTAATGCTTAGAAGGCTCTTCCACACGCTGCCGAGATTACACAGGGATTTCATACAAAACCTCTGGGCCTGCCTTGTCATTCACATTTTCTCTCTATAGCGTTTGTACCCAAAGTAATAGTTTCTTTAAAAAAAAGTATTAAGTGAAATAAAAATGTCCAAATCATACATACTAGAATTTTATGTAATTAGTACTTGGGTGGAGAAATTAAGACTACACCTGGATCCAAGTAACATTTTATTTTTCTGGGTTACAGTGATTTGTGATAATTTCTATATTTTATTTTCTAAAATTATGTGTTTAATGGGAAACAATAACTAATACAATTGCTTGATTTACATAAGATTATCTTCAGCTAAAATGCATATACCTGTAAGCCCTAGGTTCTTAGAAAACTCAATTACATCACTCATGATACAGTTACATATTTGAGAATGGGTCCAAATGTGATTTCCAATTTGCTGCTGAAAACATGAACAAAAGAAAATAAAGTAATATGTTTGCCCTAACGATATGAATACAAGTTGTTGAAACAGAAAATTCATTTTGAGAAAGAATAAGAATCACTTTTCCCTTTTCTGCTAGATGCCACATATTTTGCTGAGGGCTATGTTGTATAGTTTCACAAAGTTGCTGAAATCAGCAAAATAAAAAATTCTAATAATTAATCTTACATGCATGATTAAGGAAATTGAGTTCTACAAACCTATAGATTCTAAAAATTAATGAACTGTAGCAAAGGCATGCTTTGCAAGAATGAATCACTTAAAATGTAGAAGGGGTAAAATACAAACAGGCTTTTTGTAACAAGGTTGTTCTCTGAGAATTCCTAGAGGATTTTATGATGCTATTCAAAAATTCTATGGAAAAATAAGTGATACTTTTTAATCAAGATTTTCAATTATAATCTCTCATTTACATGTTAGCAGAAAACTTCTTACAACTGATTTTCATTATTGCTACCACTATTATTGCAAATAAAATAAACGTCTTATTTTCAAAATATTTACCTAATTTAAGTACAATCAAATATAAACATGCAAATGTTGACAATATATATCTTCACAGAAAATGTAATTTTTCTCTTCTTAATGATAAATTTTTAACCAAAGGTTAATTTACGTATCTTCTTCCGTTATTTTACCCTTGTATGTCTCTGAAGCAATAAAGGCAAATACAGCACAAGTGGCTATCGGGATGTGAATACTTCATACGAAAAGTTTTGGATCCCGAAGTCTGAAGCTGGAGCTCAGCTAGGTCCTGAGGCTCTCCCAGCAAGCTGCTGCCACCCTGGCCTGTATCAACGGGGAAGGGAACATCTTAGTCTGTACCTCCTCCCTCCTCTTGTTTTACAAATTGTTCAGAACCCAGAGGAAGCCTGGTTTCACCTGTCGACCTTGCCCCAAGCTAGCTGCAGTGTGACAATGGGGAGGAGTGATGCCACCAGCCTAGCCCCCACACTCTGTGGGCTTTTGGCAGAAAGCTGTGGCCTCCGGCAGAGACTGAACCCACACAGGTCAAGGATGTGGCCCTGGGCAAACCACAGTCACTGCTGCAGCTCGGAGTACACAGGGGTGACCCAGAGTCTGAAGGTCATCTCCTAACTATGCAGAGAAGATGATGGACATTCTTAGTATAAATCATTTTGGTGGCAGAAAACTAGGTGGGGAGGGATTTCCCTGGGACGCGGAAATAAGGTGGGCAGGTTTGGCAGGCTATGAGACTCGCATAGTTATTGCAAGCAGACTGCCCAGGTTCCTGCACAGGGGGTCCAGGGGGCAGGAGAGTCATTGAGCTCCTAGTTTGTTCACTCCCCACATCTGTAGTGTCCGCAGTAGCAGTGCTCCTAGAGCACAAATCCACAGAGCCACTCGGAGATGACACAGGGAAAGAGGTGACCCCGCTCACGGTCCTAGGAGAGGATTCGTTCTAACTGCAGCAAGCAGGCCATAGGCATGACACAGGGAGTGTTGTCTGTGTGCTGTTGTGAGCACTTGTGTGTAAAAAGAAATGCAAGTATTTTTTTTTTTAAAGTATATCTTGGGGAGCCAAGCCTATAGACCATGGGTGAGGGAAAGGCGATCTCCTGTTCTCTCCTCTGTGACATTTGCTTGGTCCCCACAGCAGACAGAGATAGTGTGTGTGCAGCCAGAGGTGGGGCAGGGACGTGATGGCCAGATGTCAGGGGACATATGGGGAAGAACACTGGACTTTTAAAACCTGCCCATCTTATTTCCAAGTTCTTGGAAATACACACGCCCAGATTCTAAGCACTCTCAGGTTAACAATCCCCATGTGAGAAAGTGACTCTCTT
Organism: Symphalangus syndactylus; assembly: GCF_028878055.3. NCBI lineage: Eukaryota > Metazoa > Chordata > Mammalia > Primates > Hylobatidae > Symphalangus > Symphalangus syndactylus. The sequence continues at coordinate 8,034,529 of NC_072432.2, read as the reverse complement.
GCAATAGGCAAATGGGCACTAGGAGCTCTTTAATTTAATACCAAATTTTATCTGACCTCATTTTAAACATTTCAAATTTGTAAAATAGGAAATGTCAAGTATTCTTCTCTACCAACCAAGAAAGACTGATAGTGATGTGAGATCTGGAGTCCAGGAATATACAGGAACAGATGTGGGGAAAGTCTGTAATTACAGCGCTTAATCATCAGGAAAAAGGAACTTACCCTAAGTCTGAAGAGGGCAAGCGGAGATTCTTCACAGCTTCTCCTTCTCATGTGTGAAAAATTGAAAAGACAAAGTTAATAACAGCTTTTCTCAACCCACCGTGCAGTCCTTGTTCTGGATACTAAAATTAAAATTTCAGCAATCTCCCTTAGGTCTTTTTGAGAATTACCATCAATTGCATTCATATGCATTTCTACTCTGCAATGCTAATGCATTTATTTCCTTATTTGTTTTTAAACTGTGAAGAACGCATAATTTAAGGCTTGCAAAGTGCTTGACATGCATATGTATTTTGTTCAGACCTTTCTCCTATTTGTGACTGTGATTATATGGCTATGAAAGGTAGAAGAAACAGGCAGTGAGAATGTAATTGAAGGCCTTAGAACGCCTCCATCAGCAAGTCAACAAGCATTATCAAACAAGCAGAGTTATTCTGAATGCGTTAAAGTGTAAGTGGATCAAAGCTGGAAATATTTGAGATAGGTTTGGTTTCTTTTTTCTCTTATCGGAAGAGCTAAGATGTTTTCCCCCCAAAAAAACCCCATTATGTCCTCACCCTGGAGATCACCTCATTTGCACCGGCTGCAAATCACAGGCTGGCTCAGTTTGCACTGCTGAGAGTGTGTTGCTTTCTTTCTTGAGTCCTGGACCAGTGACCATGGATGCCTTAATAGCAGCACTATTTTGCCCTGCAAGACAAATAGCTAATTGCGTCATGAGAGACCAGATCCTCAACTGCAGCCTACTACATTTTTATAGGGAAGAAAATTGATGAGGTGAAGACGGAAATTCTGAAAGTTAGGTAACCAGATGTTACCTTTCTTGCTATTGAGTCTCCTTCCTTCCTTCCTTCCTTCCTTCTTTCCTTCTTTCCTTCCTTCCTTCCTTCCTTCCTTCCTTCCTTCCTTCCTTCCTTCCCTTCTTCTTCTTCTTCTTCTTCTTCTTCTTCTTCTTCTTCTTCTTCTTCTTCTTCTTCTTCTTCTTCTTCTTCTTCTTCCTCCTTCTTCCTTTCTCCTCCCCTTCCTTCCTTCCTTCCTTTCTTCTTCTTCTTCTTCTTCTTCTTCTTCTTCTTCTTCTTCTTCTTCTTCTTCTTCTTCTTCTTCTTCTTCCTCCTTCTTCCTTTCTCCTCCCCTTCCTTCCTTCCTTCCTTTCTTCTTCTTCTTCTTCTTCTTCTTCTTCTTCTTCTTCTTCTTCTTCTTCTTCTTCTTCTTCTTCTTCTTCTTCTTCTTCTTCCTCTTCCTCCTTCTTCCTTTCTCCTCCTCTTCCTTCCTTCCTTCCTTCCTTCCTTCCTTCCTTCCTTCCTTCCCTTCTTCTTCTTCTTCTTCTTCTTCTTCTTCTTCTTCTTCTTCTTCTTCTTCTTCTTCTTCTCCTTCTCCTTCTCCTTCTCCTTCTCCTTCTCCTTCTCCTTCTTCTTCTTCTTCTTCTTCTTCTTCTTCTTCTTCTTCTTCTTCTTCTTCTTCTTCTTCTTCCTCCTTCTTCCTTTCTCCTCCTCCTCCCTCCTTCCTTCCTCTCTCTCTCTCTCTCTCGCTTGTTTTCTGCAGTAAAAATTTTTCCATGATTGACTTAACCATTATTTACTCTCTTAGTTGAAGAAAGAGAAGATTTCTGGATCTTGGCGGTGAAGAGAAGGGGCAGCAAAAGATGAAAGTATTGGGGTGAATATCAACGAGATGAATTCTGCTTTTCTCAACCTCTTTTTCAGGTACGTTTTCTCTCTGGACTTACCAAAATATGAGTAAAAGAACACTTAAACGTGAATGCAAGAGTCCTTGACCTTCTATGGATTAAGACTGATGCTCAAGTTTATTTTATTATCATTTATAAGGAGGTTCCATGGGTAGATATAACATTTTATTTCATTTGCTCTCTGTATAAAGCTCTGGGAAATGTTATGTATTTTCCTATAGAACTGATTCATTCTGTGACCCCTTTTAGAATCTTAGCATGTTCTTTAGTGGAAAATGGAGCCAGAAAAGTGTGAAGTGTGGTCTTGTGTGGTAGAATGCTGAATGCCTTCAGAGACAAAAGGACAGATGTTTCCTGGGCCTTGTCATTTACTGGCCTATCTAGCAGGCCGTGGTGAGTAAAAAATAACTCTCCTTGCCTGCTACTTACTAACTAAGTGAAGGCTTCTGGGGCAGTCAATTTTTGGAGTGAAGAGAAAGTTTGAGAAAAAGAGATTTAAATATATAAATATAAATAAATATATATGTATATATACACACATATTTTTATATATGTGTGCATGTATATACATAGATTTGAATTTGTGATTAATTTTGAGCTTAAAAATATGTATATACACACACATATGTGTACATTTAAAAGGCTGCAGCCTGTATAAATCCCTCTGTCTTTAAATGAGTTGTTCTTACATTACCCATCATAAATGCTACACATTCTAAGTGCTAGGCACTAAGGGAATGGGAACTAAACAGACATGGTGCCTCCTTTCAGTGAATTTGGGATCTCACTGGGATTAGGAAAGGTGTTACCGGGAGACTCTCCGTAACAGAGGGAGAGTATTCTCACCAATGTCCCCGCCGAGTCTGTGCGAGGTGCTCTGCCTTGAGTACCATGTCCTCATTATATCCCTTATTGGGAAGGAGGAGCATTACCTCATGTTATGGATGCACCACAGTTTGTTTAACCATTTAACTGATGAAGGATTTCTGGGTCATTTTCAGTTTTTGACTATATTAATAAAGCTACTATAAATGCACATGCTTTTATCTGAAATAAAAGTCTTTACTTCTCTGGCGTAAATACCTAGGTCATATGATAGTTGCATATTTAGTTTTTAAGAATCTGCCAAATTGCTTTACCAACTATCTGTACTATCTTACATTTCCATCAGCAATGTGCAATTGATCCAGTTTCTCTGCAACCCCACTAGCATTTAGTGTTGTTGCTTTTTAAACATTTTACACATTTTGATAAGATGTTTACATTTTCCTACTGGTTAAATATATCAAACAATTTCTCTTGTGCTTATTTGCAATTTGTATATTCCCTTCAGGAGTAAAATATCTTTTTATGTGTTTTTCTATTTTCTATTGGGGCTGTTCAGCTTTAATTCTTGAGTTTTGAGAGTTATTTAAATATTCTAGTTACTAGTCCTTTGTTCTGTATGTAGTTTGCAAATATTTTTTCCCACTCCGTAGCTTTTCTTCTAATCTTATTAAGCGGGGACTTTGCAGAGCAAAGTTTTTCATCTTGGTGAAGTCCAATTTAACATTATTTCCTTTTGTGCATCATGCTTCTGGTGTCAGGTCAAAAACTTCTTTGATTTCTCTCACTAGTTGTATGCAATTTTCAGCATTTAAGTCCTGTACATGTTTTGTTAGGTTTACAGAGGTTGTTGCTTTTTTGAGTAATTTAAAAGGTATTATTTTTTTAATTTTATTGTTTACTTATTTATTGCTAATATATAGAAAGCTAATTGATTTTTGTGTGCCTGTGTTGTACTTTGCAGCCTTACTTAACTCACCTCTTAGCTCTAGGAATTTTGTTTTGTACATTCTTTGGGATTTTATGTGTAGACAATTATGTCATCTCCAAATATAAAGTTTCATTTCTTCTTTTCCAATTTATATACTGCTTATTTCTTTACTTGGCAGGCTTGACTTACTGCACTGTCTAGAACCTCTAATACTATGTAGAGTAAGAATATTGACATGTGATCATCTTGTTCCAGATCTTGGGGGAAAACATTCAGTCTCTCATTTTTAAGCAGTAGATTTTCTTATAGCTTCTCTATTATTGAGTTGAGAAAGTTACCATTTTTTTCACCTTTTGAGTTTTTTTAATCATAAAAAGTTGTCAAAATTTGTCAAATACTTTTTCTGCATTGATTAATATGATCATGTGATTTTCGTTTTTAGTCTGTTAATAGGGTGGATTACATTGATTTTTCAATATTGAGCCAGACCTACATCCCTGGAATCTGGACTATCACTATGTACTATATAGAGAGAGTACAGCCTGATCAAGCGAGTGATATGTATATACATACGCACACACACACAGACACACACACACACACATATATACTGTATATATAGAGTACACCCTGACCAAGTGAGTAATATGTATATACATATATATACATACATACACACACACACACACACACACACATATATATATATACTATATATATAGAGTACACCCTGGCCAAGTGAGTGATATGTATATACATATATATATACACACACACACATATATATACTATATGTATACAGTACACCCTGGCCAAGTGAGTGATATGTATATACACACACACACACACACACACACATACTATATATATAGAGTACACCCTGGCCAAGTGAGTGATATGTATATACGTATATATATATATATACACACACACACATATATACACTATATATATAGAGTACACTCTGAAGTGATATGTATAGACATCTATATACACACACATATATACATCCATATTTGTATGTATGTATATTTGACAGTATATATATATTATATATACCTATACTGTCAAATTCTATTTGACAATATTTTGTTAAGAATTTTTGTTGTCCATATTCATGGGAACTATTAGCCTTTGGTTTTCTTTTCTATGCTTTTTTTTTCTGGTTTTGTAATCAGAGCAATGCTTGTTTCCCAAAATGAATTGGGAAGTGCTCCTGCTTGCATTTTCTGGAGGACTTCACATAGAATTGGTGTTAATACTTTAAACATTTAGTAGGTCTCCAGTGAAATTATCTGGGTCTGAAGATCTGTTGTTTGGATTTTTTAAACTTTCCATTTCGATTTCTTTAGTAGTTATAGTGCTATTCAAATGATCTATTTTAAACAGGGTGAGCTGTGGTAGTTCGTAGTTGAATACTGTGCGTAATTAGGTAGTTGTGGTAGTCTGAAAAATTTGTCCATTTAATATAATTTGTTAAATCCACATGCGTGGAATTTGTTATAGTGTTTCTATAGTACAGTATCTTCTTAATCTCTACATGGTCTGTGGCAATATTTTCTTTATTTCCTGATATTAATAATTTGTGTCTTTTGTCTTTATTGTCAGTCTTGCTAGGGGTTTGTGAGTTTTCTTAAACGTTTTAAAGAAACATGTCTTTGTTTATTTGATCTTCTGTACTTTCTCTTTTCAGTTTTATTGGTCTCTGCTCTTATTCTTTCTTTCTTTCTCCTTGCTTTGTGTTTATTTTGTGCTCCTTTTTCTAGGTTGAGTTGAGAGCTTAAAATATTAATTTGAGACTTTTCTTTTTCTCTAATGCATACATTTAGCAATACAAATTACCCTCAGTATTGCGTATCAAAATTTTTGATAGGTTTTTTATTCATTTTTTGTTCAATGCAATATATATTTTGCTTTCTCTTTAGTTATGAGTTATTTAGAAATGTGTCTTTTAATATAGAGAAGAATACACTTTTATCTACTTATATCATTATGTTTGAGATTACGTTCTTGTAGACAATATATAATTGGATCATAGATCTAATTAACCCTGTCAATTTCTGTCTTTTACTTGATCTATTTAGGCCATTTATATTTAGTGTAAGTATTGACATAGTAGTACTTGAGTCTGTCATTTTGTGTGTGTGTGTGTGTGTGTGTTTGGTGTCTTTTTTATTTCTGTGTTTTCTTTTGTCACTTTTCTGTGAGTAACGAGAATTTTGTGTAATTTCATTTTGATTTATCTATACTACTTTTAAGTGTCTCAATGTGTACAGCTTTTTAAAGTGTTCACTTTGTATATAGTGTATATTACATTACTTATTGCAGTATATTAATGTCATCATTTTGCCAGTCTGGAGGAAGTATAAAAACCTTTTCTTTACCCTCTTTCATTTATAATATAGTTGTCTTAAACACATTCTCTACATATTTAGGACTACTTCAGACAGTATTGTAATTTTTTCTTCAATCATAAAACATAATTTAGAAATCAAAAAAGTGAATGAAGGAAATCCTATTCTATTTATCTGCATTTTTATTTGCCATTTTTTTTTCCTGATGGTTAAAGTTTCCTTGTTTGATTGTCTCCTTCCCGTTCAGATAAGTTCGTTAGTCTTTCCTTTGGAGTAGGTCTGCTGGCAACAAACTTTCTTGGTCTGTATACATTTAAGAGTGCCTTGACTTCCACTTAATTTTTGAAGGTTATATTTTTAGTGGGATTCTAGATTGATATTTCTTTGCTCACCTGAAAAATATGGTGCTATTTCCTTCTGGCCTGCACAGTTTCTGTCACGGATACTTTGTAATCTTTGCCAGATGATTCTAACATATCAAAGTATGATCACGCTTGTCTTTTTCATTCAGCTTAAATTCATCCTAGTTCTTGGCATGGCAAGGAATTTTTTTATTGAAGCCTGAACATTTCTGTTTGCTGTCATGAGATTCTAGATGTATTTAATGCTTCTGTCTTGACAGCAGCTTCTGGACTCCATGCTGGCAAAGGAAGGGGAAGCACTGCTCATTACAGCCACTTGTAGGTGGACGTCTAGGTTCCCTACTCAGTGCTCATTGATACTGAGTTGGAGGTCTTGTTACTGGAGGCAGGTGGGCACTCTAGCTCCCCATGTGGTCTCACTGTCATCACAGCGGAGGTGACCTCATTATCCCTACACAGTGGTTAAAGTTCTGACTCTCCTTTGACATCATCCTAATGGATACTAGGCGGGAAATCCTGTCACTGTCAGGTGGAGGCAGAAAACCAGGTCCCCTGCTGTGGTGCTGGGGCTGATTAACAGCTAGCAGGAATGAAAGTCCTAGCTTCCACCTGACCTTCTCTAACATCACTCTAGCAGGGGGCTTGGGACACCTCATTACAGCCTTGTTCTTCTCTCAGTCTTTGCTGGTGTGGGTGGTGATGGGACCACACATTTCTCCGTGGTGTTTGTCAGGAGTAGAACCATTATAGTCTAAAAGGTTTCTGTCCTTGTAGGCTTCCCTTTTCCGTATTTTTAGCGGTGGGGAGGGGGGGCGGGGGTTGTTCCACACCTATTGGTGTTTCTGAGTTTCCGGATCCTTCAATAAGTCTTAAATATATAAGATAAAAGAAAACCCCAGGAAATATGCCATTGTGTTTTGCCTTGGATCCTAATGTCCCTAGGTCATCTGTCTTCTTCTCTTCCCCTTTTAGAACCTTCTTATGCTCATTTTATGTAGAATACTTGGGAGTTTTATTTGTACTTTGTGCAGGGAATATGCAAAAGTATGTCTTGTCTTATTGTGACTTATTTTTGCATTTCCCTGTTGTATTAGTCGGCTTAGGCTGCCAAAAATAAATACCATAGACTGGGTAGTTTAAAATATAAATTTATTTCTCACAGTTCTGTGGTCTGGAAGTCCAAGAACAAAGTGTCAGCCCATTTCCTTCTTGGTGAGGGCCCTTTTCCTGGTGTGCAGATGGCTGCCTTCTCCTTCTGTCCTCACATGGCCTTTTTTCAATGTATATGTAGAGAAAGAGAGAAGGCTAGCTCTGGTGTCTCTCTCTCTTCTTATGTGGCCACTAATCCCATCATAATTCATAATTTTACAAATTATAAATTAAAAAATTAGCAGTATTTCACCTTTTCTCAAAGCTGTGTAACTACATACATCAAATTCCAAAACAGCATCTTAAAGGAAAACCCAAATATTATAATTGAATTGTCCAATTTCAGGCTGACATACTGTACTGAGGGGAATGAGTACTGCAGACACCATGAACCTGCCTTGCAGTTACCATGAACCTGCCTTGCAGTTGTCCATGTGTCTGTGCACAGGACAAGACATGGTCATTTTTCCCCCAAACTATTTATTTTCTCACTTCTTTATACATTCTTAATCTAATAAATGACTATTACCCTGAAGGGCAAAAATGAATAATAGCTTCATTATTTGAACTTGGGACAGAGATATTCTCTTTGGTTGCATCTTGGAAGGAGTTGAAGAAGATAGGCGTACCATCTTTTTGACTTTGATATAATTTGAGTTTTTTGGAAATGCCTGTTGCACTGCATTTGCATACATTTAAAGCTGAGCACTTAATTAGAAGATTTAGACATCAAATTTGTGACCAAATAAAAGCATTCTTGGAGGAAAGATACATGGTTACGATTTTAGGCTCTGAGAGTGCTTGTGTGCCAACATACCTAGCTCAGAAATTCTGATATATTTCTTCACTTGAATTTCATATACAATAACAAAACACATCTAGGTTGTTTATCATCCACAAAATACTAAGTAAATTGTTAACTTTTCTCTTCAATTAGTATTATTAAAATACAACTTGATTGTTTCATTAGACTCGATTCTGCCACTCCTTTTTAAATGGAAATTTCCACCAAAACCTCAATTGCAAATCGCATTTTCGAACTGTGTCTTAGTCTACTTATTCAACAAATGTTTCTGTAAAGCTTTTATTCTTCTTTTTGTCTTCTTTTTCCCCCTTTTTATTCCTTCCTTTTAAAAAATATTTCAGGAATATTAAGTATTATAAAGGTAAAGTATGTGTCAAATCTTTCTTCAAGGAATTTAAGGGTTATTTGTGGTATTAAATAAAAACAATAATAATTATGATATAATATAAAAAGGAGAGAAATATCCTCTAGTTAGAGACCCAGAATAGGTACAGCTGAATTAATATTTCATGGATTATGTCATTCTGGTTGGTTAGGGTGCCTGTTTTGACTGGTGGTTACCTAACCATCATCTCCTGTTAAATATTCTAAAGGTCAACTCAGGGAGGAGGAGATTTTTTAGTGTATAAGTAGAAAAGGTACTTCAATTTTGCTATAACTTTGTGAAAGGAAAGAAAAAATGGAAGTAAGATCAGAATAGTAGGTAGGGTCATGGTGTGTCTGTCAGTTGAAAAATGACAATCTGAAACTTGGACAATAATCTACAGGAAAAGAAAAACTGTGAAAGTATTTGAATGAGAAAGTGACATAACCATAGCTGTCACTCAAGGTAGCACAAAAATAAACTTTTTTAAAAATAGAAAATTTAAACTAGAAAACACTGGTAAAATTCCTATGTTAATATATAAACACAAATGCACACAAATGCTTCTTGAGGCTTTGGAAAAATAGACCACTAAGGCTTTTTTTTCCTCTTCAAATTCCATCACTCCTACTGAGATTAAGGCAGTAGGTTTTCACGGGAATATTTACACTTAGTGTTCAACATGTTCCAATGTTAGCAAAGTAGATAAAGATTCTTTAGGGTTCTTTTTCCCGGCTTTATTTTGGCATTATTGATAAATAAAAGTTGTATGTATTCAAGGAATGCAACATTATGATTTGATATAAGTACATAGTATTCTTAATGTCATATTATAATTAATGGGTAAACTGACTTAGAAATCCAACATGAGTATGAAACAATCCTAGACTGTGAAATATTAAAAAAGACTTTTAGGTTTATTACTATTGTTTTGCAAATTAGTCAACATCTCATGCAGGTTAAATAAAGAAGTAAGGCAAATTGAAGGAAGAGAGATTTTATTTTTGTTTTGTTCTTGAGTTGGTAATAGAAACGAGTCTATGTGCTTCCTGATATGAGGACTTATAACCTGTTTTCTGTCGAACAATGTAATGCAGTTCTACTTTTCATGAGATTCTTGGTTTTCTAAAGATCGGACTTAAAAATTTTGGATGATGTTTTATATGGTCATCTTCTTTTTCTATTTCACTATATTGCCAAAACATGAGGCATTAAAAAACAACCCACTCAAAAAATACAATGAAAAGCTGATTATATATGTAGGAAAGAAAAATCTTCTATATTAGCATGAACAATTATTTCTGGCAATAAAGTCAAAAAAATTAAATCTTAAATATAATAATCTTAAATATAATAATGTGATGTGTTCCATCCATAGCAGGTTTTATTTTGCTAAACTATTTCCTAATTGTCTGCTCCCAGGAATATATGACAGTTGACAAAGGAAGGATGAGAATTAAAAGTACATGCACCATCATAGTTGATCATTTTAAACCAAGCCTAAGAAAAACATTTCTTATATATACTCTGGATAAGTAAATGATAAAATCTAATGATACTGTGTTGATAAATAGAAAACTTAATCTTTAAGTTAGCAATATAATAAAATCTTTTTCTGTTTTATGTATCATATGTTTAATATTTGCCAGTCTTTTAGTTCTATTTCTTGTATAGAATAGTCTCCAGATATTTATTTATTACATCATGAATACAGAGGACTAGTATCTTATTCGTATGTTCACCAAGCCTATGATTATCATTTTATAATATTCTGCAGAATTTACTTTGCTATGTAACATAATTACTATGCTTTGATGAAATGTAACTGACATCAGTAGAAATGATACACATCAGATGAAATGAACACCTGCTGGAGGCCACCTAGTAACATAATACTCAAGGTGACCCAATGCAATTACTCTGCCCACACGAAGATTTTTATTAGTTCCCATATTATTAGCAAAGGTGTAAATAATTATATGGTAAATATTGGCTCATCAGGGATAACAATGCACTAATAAAGTGCTTCAATGATTCATATTTCTTTTCAAAGTGCCCATATTATGGAAACAACTTCAGAAATTCTGAATTACAGTCTTCAATATGCCACTTAACAAGTTTGGAGAAATTTATATGATTTTTCAAAAGACTATTTTTTTCTTAAGAATAAAACTTTAAAAAATCTGACTATCTCAGATTGGATTCTCTATAAAACAGAGCTAAGAGTGAAAATTTACCATACTAATGCTCTAATGGGGAGTGCAAACCCAGAAAGCCAGGGGAGGGAACAAGGGAAGAGGGAGCAGAAAGTGGGGAGGGCGGATATAAAGGTGCATTCTCTGGCTGGCCAGGGCTTTGTGACAAGCACAGCTCTGTCTGGGGGGGCATCTACACAGGATCGTATGAACTGCGGACTTCAGGAAGTCCGTCTGGGGAGGTGAAGGGAAATTATTTGTGAGCCTCTTCTCTACCCCATGCTCAAGTTGTTCTCTCCCCAGAGGGTTAATTTTCTCGCAAGTTCAAGCTGCACCACCCAGACTCTGCAGGCGGTCCCTAGGAAGCATGCAGCTCAGGTGTCCACACATGCCAGTCCCCAGGAGCAGCAAGAGTCCCTGGCCCTCAGCACTAAGTGTGCGGGTCCCTTGGTCTGTGCAGTCACCTGTCCTGTTCTGCCTCCAACAGTGACTGTCGAGGTCGCAGGGTGCTGCAGGAGAGGAGCCTTAACCATGCAGTCTATCTCGGAACATAACACAGTCCACTATTATCACTTTGCTATTCTCCCAAATCCTGCCTACATGTAGCATTTCTTCTTCTCTTCCAATGAATACTCTGTTTAATTTTTAAAAAGCCCGAAATGCTGTTTTTGAAATTTTAGGAAATCTTATAAATTTTAAAATATGCCCCATCAGTTAATCTTCAGGACCTTCCAGGAGGGGTTTTGATGGGGGTTCGCTTCAGTGAAGGCCACTGTGAATGAATGGCTAGGGAGGACATTGTCAGTGCTAATGTCCATTAATAATGACATGCCTCAGAGAGAATGCTTTGCAGCAACCTGCAGGAGGCGCAGATGTCCACGTGTGGAGGGGGGAGAGGTTATGAGTGAAGGTCTCTAAGGGACAGTGTGGGAGGTAGGAGGGGCCGTTGTTTCCACAGCTGCAGGAGCGTCTCCTTTTATTTCGCTCTTCTGTGCAAAATACATGAATTTTGTGTATTTCTCAGTGACTGTGCGAGCTTATTCCAAGGGTTGGTGCTTAGTATTCATTGCTATTTCTGGGATGTGGCTGCTGTTAAGAGTATTTCTTTAACAGGAAGGAGAAGTCAAAGTGCATATGGGCACTTTTATTTTTTTCCACAAAAACGGTCTCCAATATCCAGTAGACTGATTTGACAGTAGGAAGTAAGATGCTTTCTAGTATGAGGACAGGTGGGGTGGAAGGAAAAGAAACTCACCAATGTGCCCAGAAATGCGTAATACTCCTTAAGACTGAAGCATAATTTTTGTAGGACTAAATGTATGCATCATGGCAATCATTTTATCTTTGCTTTTTGTGAATTTTTGTTAATTTTGCATGAGTTTTGTTTCGAGTTGGAGAGCATTTTTTATATAAAATAATTAAAACAGAAAAAAGAGATGATTTTGCATATAATTAGTGAAGAGAGATTCAAAATGTGAAGAACTGGAAAGGAAGGAAAATTTCCTGGAAATATCTGAAAGGCTTTGCTCACTTCTCACGTGAGATAATCATTTTATTTTAACAAGGAAGGCAGTTCTTTTACAATAAAACACCTCTATGGCTGGAATTAAATTTGAAAAAGAGATTTTGAATATGCATCTCTAATGCATGTGGTGTCAGTTGTATGATCTCGAACACTTAGTATGTTCTTACTCAACTCAGTTTGGAACAAACTGAAAAAGACCAAAGAGAGGCAGGTGGAGAGCAGGCCATCACCCACGCCACAGGGGACGCGGGGGTGGAGGAAGTGATACAGCCTGTCTCCTCTGTGGTTTGCTCCGCGCCTGAGAAAGGGGACAATGTGTCCACACGGTCTCAGGTAGCACTATAAATCTGTAGGTCTCCCCTGGTAAGGCTGTGCCTCCAACTTTACTAAAAGTGAAACAGAACAAAATACTCCCTGTAATTGTGGGGTCAGAAAGCACAGAGCTAGGCTGTGCTTACTTCCTCCTCTCAAATCATGAATGGGTGAGTCCACCTTCCCTGGCCAGGAAGAAGTCAAGACAGAGAGGATCTGAGGCATCATGCCAGACAATCTCCCTGTGGGTGTGGAATTCAGGTACGGGCTACTCTGGTTGGAAACACAGGGTTGGGCAATGTTGATGCGTGTGTTTAGAGATTGAACAATGAACCCCTAAATTCTTTGTAATTCATGTTTACGTGAATTAAATTAAGCATTTTATACCAGTAAGTCAAGTCACGAAACAATTTGTTTTATCAGCCTCAGAGTTCAATCTTTGGTCTCTTCTTTCCTCTGGCTGGATGTGGGTGTCAGACACATTCAGAAGATGCTGCCTCAGTTGGACTTAATCATAAAACAACGTTCTCCAAACTGCTTAATGTGAAAACATTTATTGGACTTTGTGAGTCTTTTCAGATAACTAATTTAATCAATTCCCAATTAATCCAGAATAACAGGCTGAATATTCATCCACCTCTGTGGCCAAGGTCCTACTCTCCAGCAGTGATAATTTAGATATTTAGAAGCCGTGGCCAGTCACAACTTGCTCAGGCTGCTAAAGAAAGACAACCCCAGGGAGGCCGAGGCAGGTGGATCACCTTCTTTATAGAAAACCTACAGATGGTGAACTTATTTCAAAATGTAGAAGATCTGAAAAATTATAAACCATGAAATAATTTTTAAAATTTCAATAATTACTTCTATTTGTGGCTTTGTACTTGAATTACTTTTTGTGTTAATAAAACAAATTATATTTTCCAATTTTTCTAAGGAATTGTACTTTTAATATGATACAAACTGCAACTGATCATTGATAAAAGTAGGGGTTTCAAATTGTTTTGTGCAACTGGGTTAATACTGATGTCAGAATCTCTCAAAATATTACACAGAAAAATACAGCATGATTTCATTACACAAATAGATAGGAAATCACTAAGTAAAGTAAAAACTAACCAAATTCTGCAGCATATTCAAGATTATGTTTGCAAGCATGCTCCACGAAGTGTTATTTATAAAATAAAAATGCATAGCTAGAAAAAAAACACAGGACAGTTGAAAAAGTATGAATTTATCAAATAGTCCCATAAAAGAGGATATAATATCAGCTATCAAAATACTTATGAAAAATAGTTCTAAATTTCAGCAGCAAAACTTTTTTTCTCCCAAGTTACGCTAATATTCAATCTAACATGCAAAGTAAATAAGTGAGTTTTCTTCTGCCCTGTTCCTCCCCACAAGATCCCCAGAGCACTAAAGAAGCAGAATGAGGAAACAAAAGAATACTTCACAACATGGAAAACCATAAGGTAATGTTGCTAAATGGTTGAAGAAGGCTCCAGAAATATTAGCAGATGATGATCCTGTTTTGCGAAACAGAACGTATTTTTATCCCGCTAATACTAAGTTTCAATTATATGCAGGAAATACACTTGTGATAATAATTTTTGTTTTCTTTTTCTTTTCTGTGCTTCCCATAACAATTCGTAATGAGTGTAGATACTTTTTCAGCCAGAGGAACTGTGTTTTTGAAGAAGTGTTTCAGAGTAAGACATTCAGATCCCCATGGTTCCTAGTGTGTCTCTCACTCCCTAAATCCCACCCTCACTCCATATTTCTTCTTTGAAGGCCATAATCCCAGGCTCATGTTGTTATCATCTCCGTGTTCTGGTTGCTAAACCCAACACATACCCTTTCATGCTAGTTGTTACTGACCTAAGTGTGGCACTTGTGGAATTCTCTGCCTGTTCTTACTCTTTAAACGTTGTTGACTAAGTCTACCCTTGGTCATCCTCTCTTCCCATTCTTCCCAGAAACCCTTTCCATGCCTGTAACTTTACTTGCTGTTTCTGTAAATATTATGTCCAAATTAGCATCTTCAGCCCGAAGATCTCCATGGAGCCGAAGACACTTACACAGTTGGCTTGATCTATGTTCTTGAGGGTCCCACAGGATCTTTAGATTAAGCGACTTCCACAACACAACATGTCTTCTCCATACAACTTGCTCTGTGCTTGTGTTTTCTCATACTTTTAAAAGAAGCCATTATTCACCTATTTTCTAAATCAGAACTTACCCAAAGCTAATGATGCTCTAAGCTGCATGCACTCTAACTTACATATCTTTTGAATTCTTTGTTTTTCCATTTCTGTTAAAACTTAGTGAATAAAGGAGAAATGAGTGTAACCACAGAGAAAAAAATAAAAATAAAAGTACTATTTTCTCAGAAAGTAAAATTCTAAAATGTTTGTTTACTGTCATTTTCAAAACATAGTTTGTCCTTTTAACTTCATGCCTTTGTTGTATTTATTTGTACTCATGTCCTACCAAGTTGCCTTTGTCCCTCTTACTACCAAGAATGCATCAGTTAAGGTAGGAACTTAACAAAAATGATGGATGTATTAGGTCATCTTGCAATGCTATAAATAAATACTGGAGAGTAGGCAATTTACACAGGAAATAGTTTTAAGTGGCTCACTGTTCTGCAGGCTTTACAGGAAGTGTGGCATTTGGCATCTGCTGGGCTTTGGGAGGCCCCAGGAAGCCTCCAATCATGGCAGGAGATGAAGGGGGAACAGGCAGGTCACATGGACAGAGAAGGAGCATGGGAGGTAGGGGAGAGGTGCCACACACTTTTAAACAACCAGATTTTGAGAGAACCTACTCACTGTTGCAAGGATAGCACCACGCCATGACGGAAACTCCCTCATGACCCAAACACACCCCACCACGCCCCACTTCCAGCACTGGGGATTACAATTCAACATGAGATTTTGATGGGGACAAATATCCAAACTATGTCAGATGTTTAGTGGATGAATAGATAAAGAAGAGATGGACGGAGAGAGATACTGGATTGCAGAACATGATGATGCAACAAGATAAAGATGAAATCAGAAAAAGAAAAAAAAGACAATCATAAAAAAAAGAAAAGGCAGTGATTTCTCTAGAAATCACATTTCGAATGCACAGACAGTACTCCTGACTCTACTAACTAGTCCCAAATATCTGTTCACTCTAATTTTTGGTGCAAGTGAATAAAGTGAAAAGAATATTCTCCCAGAAATGTACTCATTATACACAAAATTCGGAGGAAATAATTGATTTATTTCACAGTCTAACACTTGTGCTGAATGAATCTTGTCAACTGCATTGTACTGCTGTGATTTTTAATCATGTTCCTATAGGTAATTTTATGGGTCATGTCTATGGAGCAAACTTCTTGACCTAGCTCATTGCTTTTTGGACATGTGACCTCATCCATCTGGCTGAACTAGTCCACCAGCTGGGAGACGGCAGCCAAGACTCTATCCAGAGGCAGCGCAACTTTAAAAAGTTCTGAACAGTAGCACAATGGCAACTGGGTTCCCAGGTGTCCCAGACTGGCTTGATGCTCTTCACTCATCAAGTAAATTTGAGTTCTTTAATCTAGACCTTCTGATCTTAGCAATGATGTTTGTATAAATGGGACATAGGTTTAGGAAGTGTATTTGTCTCCTTTTGTGTTTGTTGAAATTTCATTTAAATATTTCCACCTATGAAATACTAAGACAGCATCAACAGAACTGTGTTTTAGAAATACCAGAAAGAATGAGACGTGGCATCCATCCATCTCCTTGGTCAAGGTCTTCAGGCTGAGTATTATAATTTCTCTATATCATGTGGCTTTTTAGAAACTGCTATGACAGTTCACCAAGCTAAGCATTCTACCATCATTTCCTGTTCTTATTACTTATGGTGGTAACTCACAGAAATGCACCTTCTCTTCTTTACCATGGTGGCCGCAAACAGCCTCTTTGGCATAGCCGCCAAGCTCTCAAATGCTTTGCTCATTTACATGAATGAGGTCAACCTGAAATCTCTGTTAAAAGAAGGGGAGGAGGCTTATTTAAAATATGATCTTAAAAATTACTTCTTTTATTCTTATCATTTTTTAAAAAATCATAGCTGACCTGGAAGAAACTAACAGACAATGAAGGGAATGACTTATTATGGTTGAGTGTCTTTTTTCCCTGTATTTTGTGGCATTTATTTCTTTTTCTCATCACATGGAGTAAGAGGTTCAAGTAATTATTTTGTTCACATTCTTTGGAAAAGTTAGACTCAGGCAGGTTTCAGGCATAGATTGTGAAATACGGAGGAGGAAGGGGAAACCTTCACTTTATGTTGTCCCGTAGTAAATGCTCAGGGGCCTGCTGGGGTTACTGTGCTAGGCATTTTCCTGTTATCTCTGGCAAGTCTGCCATCAAAGTCATCTGGACAGCCAGACGAGAGGGAGGCCAGCAGTATGTGAAAAACCATGCTATTGAGAAAAGCAAATTAAAACCACAATGTGATACCACCTTACTCCTGCAAGAACGGCCATAATAAAAAAATCAAACAATAATAGATGTTGGTGTGGATGTGGTGAACAGGGAACACTTCTACACTGCTGGTGGGAATGTAAACTAATACAACCACTATGGAAAACACTGTGGAGATTTCTTAAAGAACTAAAAGTAGAACTACCATTTGATCCAGCAATCTCACTCCTGGGTGTCTACCCAGAGGAAAAGAAGTCATTACACAAAAAAGATACTTGCATATGCATGTTTATGGCTGCATAATTCGCAGTCACAAAAATGCAAAAATGTGGAACCAGCCCAAATGCCCATCAATCAACGAGTGGATAAAGAAACTGTGATATATATGATGGCATACTACTCAGCCATAAAGAGGAATGAATTAATGGCATTTGCAGCAACCTAGATAAGACTGGAGACTACTATTCTAAGTGAAGTAACTCAGGAATGGAAAACCAAACATTGCATATTCTCATTCATAAGTGGGAGTTAAGCTATGAGGATGCAAAGGCATAAGAATGACACAATGGACTTTGGGGACTCAGTGGGAAAGGGTGGGAAGGGGGTGAGGGATAAACGACTACAAATTGGATTCAGTGTATACTGCTCAGGAGATGAGTGCACCAAAATTTTACAAATCCTCACTAAAGAATTTACAAGTATAACCAAACACCACCTGTTCCCCAAAAACCAATGAAAATAAAAATTTTAAAAAACCCCTAATATTGTCAAAAAGACTGTTCTTGGGAGACTTGGGGGACCCAAGCAGCTAACTCTCCCCTCCAAGAGCATGGTGGGTGTCTGCTGCTGTGTGCGGCCATCCTCATAAAGTCCCATATTTGTTGACCTTAAAGAAACTTTGAAACTTCTCACGATGGCGCTTTGTGCCTTTCTTTCAATCACACTGCTTTAAGATCCTGGGTGAAAAGTTAGGCCTTAAGGGACAAGAAATGGTTTATACAGATTTATTTTAAAATAGTGTCTGCTGTTGTTAAAACAGAACTGCACTTGGAAGTAAATTATTGTATCAAGAAGTGAATGGCTTAAATAAATGTTTTTATTGGAGTGACATGCGATTGAGAACGTTGTCATTTATAGGATATAGCTTCATAATTTGCTGCTTCATAGAAGAATGTCACTGTCTTGGAAAAAATCAAGATGGCAGGAAAGGGAAGTAAACATATTTATGGAAAACAAAGATGATGTCAGGTTTGCAGAGGTTTCTAACTACCAGTAAATGTTGATGACTAACTGCAAATTTGATCATTGCGGGTTAAGATGGTGGTATTCCTGTCAATTTGTCAAACCGTCCTCTTTCATATTTTTTCCCTTCAAATACCTTGTGAGATTTTGCCCACCAATTGTGCTTATTTCAGAGCCAACGGCAGGTAATGAGATGCTGATTGGGGATTCTAGAATTCACTTGCCGATGATTATGTGTTATTTTAACAGGAGAATGACAATAATTTCCTGTAATGCCACTTGTTAAGGTAATTATGCTATAATTGCCTTATCAAGGTGTCATAGAGGAGAAGGGAGAAATTCCGGGATTTCATAGCTGCTGTCATGCTCCTTAAGTGTTAGCTTGAAGCTGCATTGTCAACCATTGGGATAAATCCCTTTAATTGTTTAAAACCTGAATATCATTGTCTTGGGTACTTATGTGACCTTAAAATGAGATTTTTTCAAGAGTTGGTTTTTCTCATCTTCATATTACAGCTGCATGGTGAATTAAATGCACAAATATAAATATATACTTAAACATGTTTCAGTTGCAATAAAATCTAAAGAATCTATTTGTAGAAAATGTGGACTTAAGAATAAATATTAACAAATAGCATATAATATACAGCATGCATATCTAAAATATGAGTCAAAAATGTATTTTCCAGTTAACATCTCATTGAAGATGATGTCTTTCATAGAGAAGACAAACTAGCATTATTTTTGATTGACTTTATAGTACTGTAGTGAAGCTTATTTATTTATTTATTTAAATAAGCCTTTTTATCTTTATTAAAATGATCAATAATGCGAACATTATTGCAGTGAATATGGGACCTTGTTCTAAAATATTCTAAATTCAGGAGATTCATATATGCTTTCCCTGAACACATTAAGCTTGCATTGTCTGAAGAGGCAGATGGTAAGGAAGGGAAACCCATGAAACAGATGGTGGGTGAGGCAGCGGGAAGTGACAGGGATGAGGGCTCAGGCAGGGAAAGTGCCCAAACCTGAATGCTGGGTGATAGAGGTTGGCATGTTCCATAGGGTGGCAGGTTAGTAAGGCAACTTTAGAGTCCAGACAGCAGTCGCTGAAGGAGTCAGCTCTGCTATGGCTGGTGGAAAGCCTTAACTATGGCCTGGTGGAAAGCCTTAACTTTTCACTGGTGCAGCGCACAGGAGGCAAAAGTGAGGGGCAACAGGAGGGAAATCATGTCTGAGTGTTGAGAACAGAGACCGGAGCAGTAGTGGATGATTGCATAGAGGAGATGGGGCTCAGATACCTGTGGGTGTTGTGGGTCCTGTTGTGGGCGGGGGTTGGCCTGTACTTTGAGTGGGATAGAAGCACATCGGGAAGTTTGTGCAGACAGGATCAAGCCTAGGGTTTTATAGGATTCTTCTGACTGCTGCTTGGAGAGCAGACTCCAGGGGGAGCAAAAGCAGCTGGTGCGAGGCCAGCTGGTGAGCAGAGGAAGCAAGGCATGGACTTCTGGGTTCATGATGGTGGAATGGAGCAAGGAAGTGACACAAGAAGAAGTGAGACGTGATCCCATGAGATGTCCTGATACACTGAATATCCGGAAGGCTAGGGAAAGAAGGGGACAAGGTGAAGGCTCTTAGCCTATCTGCCTAGAAAAATAGAACTGCTGGTGTCTGAGAGGAGGGGAGAGATTGCAGGGATGTGTGTACTTCTGTGTTTTTGAAGTTTTGGAAAGAGATATTTTCAAGCATGTGTGTACGAATAGAACTGATTCAACAAAGAGAAGAACAGTACAGGAAATGGAATCGCTCAGAACAAAGTCCTTGAAGGTTGGAGGAAAGTGGCTGGATCTAGGACACTTCCTCATAATCTTAGAGAAGAAGGGAGTTTCTACCCCTTTTAGTACAAGTGAGTGAGGTGGTGGGCGCAGAAGCAGGTGCAGGAGCACAGGGCGTTTCCCTCCTTGTGCATTTTGTGGGATAGTGTTTTGGAAACACACCGTACATATGTTTACTTTTAAATATATTTTAAATCCTGCATCCTCTTCTATCTTCCATCTACAGTAGAAAGGTAAACTTCGTTGCCTTAGTTTAAACAGAACACAGAGGAACCTAATAAATACTAACCTCTTGATTTTTGAGCTCTATTAAAACATTTAAAAGTACTAATGCTGAGCAATCATTTGTAAGTCAAAGCGCTTTCAGTTTCTAGGGCTGGGCTTTGTTGAGAAGGAATTTTATGTCTTCAATTTTAAAGTAGCTTAGCTAAGAATACGAATAGTAACACCCAGAGAGAATGCAGAGTGTAGATGTAGCTATCCTCCACTGAGCTGAGGGCACTCCAAGAAGAAGGAGGGTGTGTCCCCTCCCAAAGCATGCGGAGTCCAACAACAGGCAGGAGGGAGACGCAGGAGTGTAACATGAATTCAGGTGACGCCTGAGCATCTGAGAAGGGCTCCAGCATCAGAGCACCTAGGGGCGAAGCCATGTGGGAGAGGGTGGTAAGCAAGATTGGCGCAAAAGTAACTGCAGCTCCGTCATTACTTTTGCATCAACCTGTAGAAAGGCCTGGCAGTTTCAAGGTCAGTGAATAGAGCCTCCTCTTGCCTCGTGTCTTAGCTTCAGCTTAAGGGAAAGCAGATTAGAAAAACCCAGACTCATTCCTGCCTCCTGGGAAGTAGAGGATGGATGAATATCCAGAGCGTCTGGAAGACTGCACTGGGGTTTGGGCCCACAGAAACCCTCCCATCCCTGTGTAGCTTATGAAGAATGGCCAAATGTGGCAAGTGAGAATGTCTGAAGCCCAGTAGAAACCCAGTGGCTGCAACAGGAAGGTTTGAGTTTATGAATCAAGCACAAAAAGGGGGTGGGTGAGAGTCACCCTCACCTTTGCAGAGGTGAATGAGGAGAGAAGGGGACATGGGACACGTGAATTCCTCCCTGGTAAAGTGTAATTTTCTAAAAGATAAACTCACTGCTCTCATACAAACAAATAATGAGCACATTTCAAAAGTTTTGTTCAAATCCCTAATTAATAAGGGATGAATAAGGTTAACATAGGTTTAAAGGAGAATTTGAAAGATGGAAAGACAGATGAATAGATGGATGGATGGATAGAGAGCAGATAGATAAATAGATGAATATATGCATGGATAGATGGATGAGTGGCTGGATAGACATGGGGGACAGACAGACAGATAGATGAGCAGATGCATGGATGGATGGATGGATGGATGGATGGATGGATGGATGGATAGACAGATGAATGGATGGATAGATGGATACATGGATGGATGAACAGAAACAGATAGATAGACAGATAGATAATAGATGAACAGATTGATAGATGAGCTGATGGATGATGGACAGACAGCCAGATACATAGATGAATAGATGCATAGATGGATGGATGGATATATATGTAGATGACAGATAAATGAGAGGTAGACAGACATATGGACAGATGAAAGGATGACAGATGGGTGGATGGATAAAGAGATGATAGATCACTGATAGACAGATGGACAGATGGATGAATGGTTGAATAAGCAGATGGATGGATAGATTATAGACAGATGAATGCATACATGCGCACATACCTACACATTGAATCCATACTAACAATGCTCACAATGAATGAGAATTGCATTCATTGAAGTTTCTAAGACTTCATTTGAGAATTAAAAACAATTTTGCAAACATTGCAGTTTTTGTTTTCTTTCCACATTTCTTTGGTTTTAAAGACAACGTTAAAACAGCAGATTAGTATCAGAAATGAAGACTGATGAGTTTTTCTCAGTTTCCATCCACAAAAACATTTGCCATCCTCCTGCGAGGTGAATTCTAACTGCAGCCCAGGTGGGGCTCAAGCCACTCGGACTGCCAGTGAGGACCAGTGAGCGAAACTGACCAGGTCAGGAGAAGGAAAAGATGCACAGACTCTCTGTACTTTTGCAAGACACTATCTTGCTTGTTTTCACTAAATCGTTTGAACACTGTCAAGACTCAATATCTCCTTCTAAATGGAAACAGTAACATGTCTCTCAATTCCAGCAGCTCTCCTCCGAGATCAATCCCCACATCTTCTCATTGCCCCAAGATTTTGAAACTTCTCTCTTTTTCCGTTCTCTTCTTCTTCACTTGGGGGGGTCCTCCTGAGACGCTTCTCTCAGATGCTGGCTTCTACCTGACATTTAGAAACTCCTGCTCAAGTGAGGGTTTTCTAAACTGGGGGCAACCACTCCCCGTCTTCTGTGGTAGCTGTACAGGCTGACGAGCCCGAAGCCACTGGGAGAGACTCACCGTAGGTTTTGGAGTCTTCGCCGGGAACTGCGTGTCTGTAGTGCCAGCTACTTGGGAGGCCAAGTGGGAGGATTTCTTCAGCCAAATTTGAGACTAGGCAACTCCATATCTTAAAAAAAAAACAAAATGTCTGGACACCAGAGCCACCGTCTGAGCTGAAGTTCCACTCTGTCACCTGACAGCTGCATGACCTATTGCCGATGGCTTAATAACTCTCCTCCTCAGTTTGCTTACCTGTAAAGGTGGGAAAAACAGTGTTTTCCTCCTAGGTTGATGGAAATCAAAATCTGTGACCACCCTCTGTGAGATACACATAATAATGCCAGAATAAGGATTGTGAAGGAGTCTGGATGCTGCTGCCTGTGGCTCAGAGAAACCTTAAGGAACGAGAGGGGAGGGAGTGAAGGGGAGAGGAAGAAGGGGAACAGAGCAGGAGGGGAAGACAGCTCCTAACCTCTTCAGTCACACACTTCTTTGCTCCCCACCAATAGGGAAAAGATGCTAGTTTTAAGAGGGACATTCTTGCTCTTAATAACATCTTATTGTCCCTTTCGTCTTATCTTTTGCTAAATTTCAAGCTACGTATCAGAAGGAATTAGAGTGAAATGGTTAATGAATTTCACTTCTTGAAGCAGAATCAATTTATGGTTCTATTTATTTATATTTGTTAATAATCTAGTACAATCTGGTTTTATAGAGTGAAAAATTATAGAGATAACTCATTTATCTTGAAAATTAATATTCTGATACTCTCTTTTTGGTTTAATTTATACTTCATATGTTATATATGGGTTCAATAAAAAACAAAGGAAAAATATATTTGACTTTAAAATATCATGACTTAAAAATATTAAGGAACATGCTAGTAATGGAATCTACAGTTCCTACGAATCAAATAGTAATGGTGCCGTGGTGGGAAGATCTAATTAAAAGAAGCTGCTAGTCAAACTGACCATTTTCTCTTTTTTCTTAACTCCTCTGCTAAATTTATGTCTTGTTTTCCCTTACTGATATATAGTTTGCTTCTTCTTGACTTTTTCTTTAAAAATATAAAGTGTTTAAACATTTAGAATCCTGTGGACCTTATAAAAGCAAATAGTAGGAGCTAAGATATCACTAAAACTAAAATCAAGTAGGGTAGCTGTCAATAAGCATAAAAGCGAGCCATAATCTTTGTCCCCCTGAGATAACCCAAATGCAACACATTATGATAAAATCTCCCTGGGATATAAAATTTTTTTGATGGCAGCTGTAAAAAGTTAGACTTCTGCCATAGAGTGGATTAGGGCCAGAACATTTTCTTGCCATTCCTCTGGCTTTGGTTAGGAATTTTGTTTTTAAAAGAAGTAGTTTTCTATGTATGAAATTGATGCTTACCTGTAAAGAATGAGTCAGGAAGGAGTAACACAAATCAGGTGTCGTTATGCCTTTTTTTTTTTTCCAGGTTAATCTTGCTTTAAATTATCCACTGAACCTGTCTCTTCATACTCTTTAGTTGGAAATGAATACTTCAGTTTCTTTCACCAAATGAGTAAAAAACTCTCTTTAGTTCATTTTGAGGTGTTATGATTTCAAATAACAGAAATGAAGAGAAGAGAAACAAGGTACTGAAAAAGGTGTTTTATAATTCATTTGGATATTTTCAGTAGTTCTATACACAATTAGAGATTGCTGATGCAATGGTTATTAAGAAACAAAGGTGCCTGATTGTCACACAATTTCCCAAAGAATGAGGGAAAATTAATTTATCAGCACTACGTTTAGTTACAAAAGTTTAGCGGAATATTCACATCTAATTCACATCATTTTAAAAGGTGTTTTTTTTGTCATTTACATAGCATTAGCAATATTTTAGGTATCACCTTCTAGAGCCGGAGATCATTTTTCCTTGCTAAGATTTGACTGAATAGGGGTATTTATTTTGACACTAACACCTATGCTTTAGATTTAGTGAGTTTGAATCTTTCATCATTTTATTTTTTTTTTGTTTAATTATTAGACACAATACAATTGAAATAATAGGGAGAAAATTATAAAATATCTGTTTTAAAACCTAGCATCTTATTACCTGATTCTGAAAAGCATTTTTAGTGTATTTTTTGTCCTTTAAAATGATGTATAAACGTATGATAATCTTTCTTAGAGCTGTATCTTGGGGAAAGTTCATCTTTTTTCACGGGAAAAGGAACAATTACATGAGTAGATTAAGCCACTTTTCCCAAATGCAAATATCTTAGAAATAATAATTTGTGATGGGATTCTCATTTATATTATCTGGATTTATGCTATAGCACTTGTTCAGTGGGCACTTTATAACCACATAGTAATGTTTCTAGTAACTGTTAATGGGACAATGGTTTCCAAATGTGCATATTTCATTGACTCAGTGATGTCCTTGATCAAATGATATATCATCATTTTATATCACATTGAAAAAGAGAAAATACTGGTAGTTAAACTATCACCTAGAATTTCTAATGTAACCAACCAGAAAAAAAGCTTTTAGGTATTTACTTAAAAAAATAAGTGGGTAATTTTTGGATTCACCTTTATCAATTGGTTTGAGTATGCACAATATTTTACTGTTTGTCCTTAAGGCTAACAATTTTAGTTACTAAAAAATTGTCCAGAAATATTGCATTACATCCTAGGTATTAATAATGCATTATAGAAACTGTTAGATCTGCTCTTATCCTTTGATGACTATTAATTTTTCTTTTATTTTAGTAGGCAGTGTGATTTACTAGTCTCCAAGTGTATACTTTAAAATCTCAACTCATTTTAGCCACAGCTGGGCTATTTGGCTTAAACTTTAGATACGAATATTCCAGGATAGCTAGTGATTTGTACAGTTTGGTACATAGATATATGTACCCTTTGTACGTAGATATGTGTGTGTGTGTATGTGTGTGTGAACACATATATATTACCATTATAAATGCATTTATATATTCCTGTTATATAAAAGAATAGGTAAACTTTACATTGGGAAAAGCTATTTGAACTGTGAACATGTGACTAAACACTTTTATCTAGAATGTTTAAAAAAATCCTACAACTCAAAAATAAAAAAGACAAATAGCCTATGAAAAGAATGGGCAAACATTGAACAGAGCCTCCACAAATTAAGAAGTAGCAATGAACAATGAGCAGTACTTCAAATAATTTATTACTAAGAAAATAAAAACTGGCACAGTTACATGTCTGTAAGAATGGCTAAAATTTAAAGACAAATGGATAAAAATTCAAGTGGCTAAAATAAAAATGTTGGCAAAAGTTTAGAGCAACCACATTCTTGATTCTTGGCAAAAGGTAAAATGAATATCTGCCATCTTTCTGTTGCCTTTATGTCTTATGCCTTTTTTTTTTTAACCTCTGTTCCTTTATTCTTGCCTTATTTTGTGTTAAACACGTTTTTTGGTATAATATTTTAATTCTGTTGTGGGTTTTTTCGCTTTTTTTGTTTTCATTCTAGTAGTTTCCCTGAACATTACAATTAACATCTTGATTTCTGATATTCTGAACTATTTGATTTTTATTTAATTTCAGTAGGCAACAAAAAGTTTACTTCTAACAGCTCCATTCTATTCTCCCCTTATTTTTCTATTACTGTCATGCAAATCACGTTGTTATACATTAAGTGTCCAACAACACAGGTGCATAATTTTTATTTTTACACTTGTTTCTTTTTAAATAAGATAGAAAAAATAGTTACAAACAAATCTACATTTATATCGTCTTTGATATTAACCTATGTGGTTACTTTACCAGTGCTTTTAATTTATTCAGGTAGATTTGAGTTATTGCTGAATGTCCTTTCCTTTTAGTATGAAGGACCCTAGTTATTGTAAGAAATAACTTAATTTTCCTTATTGTTCTTATTTGGGAATGTCTTAATTTATTTTCCTTCGTGGAGAAACAATATTCTCGATAAAATTTTTGTTTAGCCGTCTTCTTCTTTTAGCACCTTGCATATGTCATCCCACCACCTTCTGACTGTCATAATTTCCAATGAAAAATAAGCTATTAACTTTATTGAGGCTCCTTTGTATGTAATGATTCACTTCTCTTTTTGTTCCTTCTGGATTATGTCTTATCATTGGCTTTCAACAGTTTCACTGTGGTGTGTGTTTAGGTGGGGAACACACTGAGTTTATCTTACTCAGAGTTGTTGAGCTACTTGTACATGAAGATAATTTTTTTTTTCCTCTAATCAAATTTGGGGTTTGTGGCTATTGTTTCTTCAAGTATTTCTTTATCCTCCTCTTTTTCCTCTCATTCTGGAACTCTCATTATTCATAAGTTGTTTCATCTGATGGAGTTTCACAGGTGGATGAAGCTCTGCTTATTTTTCTTTATTATTTTTTCTTTCTGTTCTTCAGACTGAATAATCTCAGCAGACTTGTCTGAAGTTCACTAATTTTTTTTTTTTCTGAGACAGAGTTTCACTCTTGTTGTTCAGGCTGGAGTGCAATGGCGTGATCTCAGCTCACTGCAACCTCTGCCTCCCAAGTTCAGGTGATTCTCCTGCCTCAGCCTCCCAAGTAGCTGTGATTACAGGCATGCACCACTATGCCCAGCTAATTTTTGCATTTTTAGTAGAGACAGGATTTCACTATGTTGGTCAGGCTGGTCTCAAACTCCTGACCTCAGGTGATCCACCTGCCCCATCCTCCCAAAGTGCTGGGATTACAGGCATGAGCCACCGTGCCTGGCTGAAGTTCGCTAATTTTTTTGTAACCTCAAATTTTCTGTTGAGTTCCCCTAGACAATTGTTTATTTCAGGTATTGTCTCCAGCATTTCTATCTGGTTCTTTTTGTGTGACTTCTATGTCTTTGCTGATGTTCTCTGGTGAGATTATTCATATACTTTTCTGTAGTTATTTAAATGTGGTTTCATTTAGTTCTCTAAGCATATTTAAAACAGCTCATTTAAATTATTTGTTTAGTGAGTCTAATGTCTCTGGGGTTTCTCGTGGAGAATTTCAACTGACTGCTTCTTTCCTGGTGTGTGAGCCGTACTGTCTTGTTTTTTTCACATGCGTCATCGTTTTGTTATTGCTGCTGTTAAAAACATACATATTAAATAATGTAGTGCCGCAACTCTAGAAACAAGTTCCCTCTTAGGGTGTCTTGTTGCTGTTTGTTCAGTAACTATCCTCAGCCAACTCGGTAGCATCTGGTCTCTTTGTTGTCTGTTGTTAAGAATGTCTCTGCTCAGTTGGCTTAGTGAGAAGTCCATGATTTAATAAAGATTTCCTTAAATTTCCAAGAACAATACATCTCCCAGGATTCTCTGACTGTGTGTGTCTCATGACCCCATCAAGACTCACATGTGTGGTTTTGACTCTGCCTTTGCCTTTACTTTCTGCTTGCACAGATCCTTAAATTCAACCAGAGCGGAGAGTTTAGGCCTTCCACAGGTCTTTGCTGGGCATGTATACAGCATTAAGCATGCATGTGGACTTCTAGATTCTCAGAAATGTATCGGAACTTTTGAAACCTCCCTGTGAACCTCTCACTCCACAGCTTTTCCTTTAAACTTTTTGGTCAGCTTTTTTTCTGTTTCCCCAATAGCTACTACCACCTCAGGAAGATGCTATGTTCAACAATTGCTAAAATTGTCCAACAAACATCCCATATCTGTGTGCACTGAGTAAGTTCTGAGTCGGGTCATAAAGATAAGTCCTGCAAACAGGGGTGTATCAGGCTGTTCTCATGCTGCTATAAAGAACTGTCTGAGACTGGGGAGTTTATAAATAAAAGAGGTTTAATTGACTCACAGTTCTGCAGGGCTGGGAGGCCTCGAGAAGCTTACAATCATGGTGGAAGAGGAAGAAAACATGTCATTTTTCGCTAGGGTGGCAGAAAGGTGGAGCGCTGAGCAAAAGGGGAAAAGCCCCTGATAAAACCACCAGATCTCGTTGAGAACTTACTCACTATCATGAGAACAGCATGGAGGCAACTCCTCCATGATTCCATTACCTCCCACTGGCTCCTTCCCACGACTTGTGGGGATTATGAGAACTACAGTTCAAGATGAGATTTGGGTGTGGACACAGCCAAACCATATCAAGGGGTTTTCAAGAAACTGTGAGAAAAGCCAAATTAAAACAACTTCCTGAGAATTTGATGGAAAGCAACAAACAGATTATGCTTTCTCCAGGGGCCACTAGCCTGCTGGCTTTTATGTGGATTGTGAGGCTGTTGGTTTTCAAGGCTACTGCAAAGCTGGGAGAGAGGAGGATGGTTTAAGAAAAATTAAAATGCCACAACTCTCACTGTTCTTACTGACATTCTGCCATTTTGTTTTTGTTTTTGAATCAATACTCCACAGATTAAACTCTATAGTGAATCTCGAAAGTTCTAAAGCAGTTGATTTTGATGATGTTCTCATTGCTTTTATTGAGGAGTGGCTTTCTAATGTCCTTACTCTGCATTCCCACTGACATCACACTTACATACTTATTTTGTTAAACAAAAATGTATCTCTACCAAAATAATGCTACCATAATGTCCACATCAGCTTTGTTCAGGATAGTCAAAATCTAGAAAGAGTACTTGAACAGGACAATTGCTGCACATCCTGTGGAATGGTCCTACAGTAAACCAGTGCCCTTCCATAGGGTGGACAACATGGTTAAATCTCAAAAACAATTGCTTTCAACTTAGTATCAACACATGGCTGTTGCCCGGTTGCCTAATGAATGCTTCTATTTTCTGTTTTGTTTGCCATATATTTGTTGAAAGAATTACCAACAGAATAAAAGAATCAGAGCTCTGCGTATTGAACTACTATTGAGCTGCCCAAGTGTATAAACCCAAGATTCCTTCAAATCTATTCTTGATTCTATCAGCATCTCCAACGTGTCCTTTTGAATAGTAGATGTGAATGATGAATGGCAGGGGCATGTTTTAGCATACATGTTTTTAAAAATTAAGAAAGATACATAGTCATCAGTTAACGTTAAGTACTAAAGTTAAAAAATACTTTTAACAACTTTTGATTAAAATTGGCAGCAAAGAGGATGAGGATGCCTAGTGGAATAGCGAATCTGGGAAGACTGAATCCAGACTGCACATACCAGGGACTATTATACATAGGAGCCTGTAATCAGTACCCTGAGCACTAATAATTTTCAAAAAGCCTTTGGAATACCATGTAAAGTATCTCTTTAATCTCACTTGTTCAAGTGAATAATTTAAAAATATAATTTTACGTGATAATTTTTCTTTCTGAATAAGCAGCAATTATAAGGCTGACTGAAGTAATGACAGCTAGCGAATTTTGTGACTGTGGAAAACAGACCAGATATTCAAGTTTTTTCAACCATATTTTATGTATATTTAGTTCCTTAATACAATACTTTTAGATGAAGAATTCACCTTTTATGTTTGGCAAATCAGACAGCTTAACCAAATTATTCTTAGGCACGTTATTTCAGATGTTTTCTAAGGATGACCATGGCAACATGATAGAAATAACAGTATGATAATTCGCAGTTTGAATATGCTCAACTTCTGCATGGATCCTGCAGTTTGAGGGGACTTACCATGAGCTCTGTTCATCAAAGAAGCCCCTGGAGGTGGATACTTCACAGTTGGGAGATTTAGTCTGCCTGCCTTATGGAATCTGTTTTTCAAGCAAATTAATAAAATGTTATACCAGAAAAGGTGTTTACTACAGTCTTAGTCTGAGCTTTGATAACAAATTACCATGAACTGGGTGGCTTACACAACAAACAGTTATTTCTCATAGTTCTAGAGGCTGAGAAATCCAAGTTCAAGAAGGGGGCAGGTCTGGTATCTGGGGAGGACACTCGACCTGGAGACCTGGAGTGAAGCATAGGTGTATTCTTGCTTGTGTCCTCACACAGTGAAGAGAGAAAGAGGAAGAGCCTGTCTTTATATCTCTTCTTAGAAGTGGCACATATACACCATGGAATACTATGCAGCCATAAAAAATGATGAGTTCGTGTCCTTTGTAGGGACATGGATGAAACTGGAAAACATCATTCTCAGTAAACTATCGCAAGGACAAAAATCCAAACACCGCATGTTCTCACTCATAGGTGGGAATTGAACAATGAGAACTCATGGACACAGGAAGGGGAACATCACATTCTGGGGACTGTTGTGGGGTGGGGGGAGGGGGGAGGGACAGCATTAGGAGATACACCTAATGCTAAATGACGAGTTAATGGGTGCAGGAAATCAACATGGCACATGGATACATATGTAACAAACCTGTACATTGTGTACATGTACCCTAAAACCCTAAAGTATAATAAAAAAAAAAAGAAAAAAAGAAGAAAAAAGAAAAAAATAAAGAAAGAAAGAAGACTGTGAAAAAAAAAAGAATCAAATCATTAAAGTAAATAGATATATCACTAGAAAAAAAAAAAAAGAAAAGAAGTGCACTAATCCATCTTATGGGCTCCAACCTCATGATTTAACTACCTCCCAAAGACTGCATCTCTGATACCCTTCCATTTCAGGTTAGGAAATACCCTTCCTAATCCAGGTTAGGATTTCAACATGGATTTTGGGAAGACACAAACATTCAGTCCATAACAGCTACTTAATCATTTGCCTTCAGTGTCCTATAGCAGAAGTAGTGGGTTTCGTTTTTGTATTCATAAATGCAGAATCAACTAGTGTGTCTCTATGCTCTGTTTGCTCACCATTTCCACATAAACTGGTGCAATTATTTCAAAACACCTGCACTCCCTTCAAACCTTTTCCTGCATCACTTTTTACAGATGATCTTACTTCCTATTTTATATAAAATGGACATGCAAAACATCACATCTACAAGACATCCACACTTGCCCAAGCTTACTGTTCATCTTATCTTATCCACTCTGCCTCCGCTCTGACTGTCCTTTTCATCTCCTTCTGAAGGAACTCACCCTATGAATTCCACCCTATTCGAGAGCTCCACCCAGGTTACTCATCTCAGTGAACTCCCAGAACCATGCACCATCTTTGGTGTCTCCTCCTCCCTGAATCACTGATCCCTTCCAGCTGACTCACATAGACACTCGACTCTCTTCACTTCCCTCATGTTCCCACAGTCACTGTTGCTCCCTGTGGCTGCCGTAAGAGCCTCCTGGCTGGGATCTTCACACGGTCTATGGCTCTCCTGCCTATTCCCCCACGGAAATCCACAAGGATTATTGTAAAATGCAAATCCAATCATGTCATCTGCTCTTTGCCTATTGTCTCCCATCCATAAAACACTTTTTTTTTTTTTTTTTCGAGGCAGAGGTTTACTCTGCAGCCCAGGCTTGACTGTAGTGGTGCAATACAGGCTCCCTGGAGCCTCGACCTCCCTGGCTCAGCCTGTCCTCCCATATCAGCCTCCTGAGTGGCTGGAACTACAGGTGCTCATCACCAAACCAAGCTAATTTTTGTATTTTGTGTACAGATGGGGTTTTGCCATGTTTCCCAGGCTGGTCTCAAACCCTTGGGCTCAAGCAATCCTCCTATCTCAGCCTCCCAAAGTGTTGGAATTACAGATATGATCCACCGTAAAACACCTTAATGGCTTCTTGTCTGCAGGGTGGTTGCAAAATTCTAAGTAGGACCTAAAGCCTTAGATTGTCCCATAGCTACCCACACCTCCATTCTCACCTAAGCAGCCTCCTCATCAGCCATTCAGAATGCGGGTCTCTTCCCAGACTCCACACCTAGCACCTCCTTTTGCCAGGGCACATTTGCTCTCAAGACCAGGCTCTCTCCCCACTCATCCTCTGGCTCACAGTTCAAGTCTTCTGTGGTCATCCTCATGAATCATTCTCTCTTCACCCAGCCATGTGTGCTCAATGCACTAAGTGTCTATCTTAGTCTGTTTTCTGCTACCATAACAGAGTAGCACAGACAGGGTAATTTAAAAAAGAAAATTGATTTATTTGGCTCACAGTCGTGGGAGCTAGAAAGTCCAAGATCAAGGGGCTGTATCTGGTGAGGGACTTCTTACGCATCTTCTCATGGCAGGAGGCATCACATTGTGCAACCTAGAGAAGGAAAGGGGGGCTAGACTGCCCTCTCCTAGTACCCATTCATTCCAGAGATTAGACATTCACCTAATCACCTCTTAAAGGTCCCACCTCTCAATACCATCACAATGGCAATTACATTTCAATATGAGTTTTGGAGGGGACATTTAAGCCATATCATCATCCTTCCAACTCATCACAATTGAAATTTTACTTATTTTTGCATGAAAATATAATACATATCCTTCTCAGATGTTAGGTGGTTAAGCTACCTAAGGAGAGAGGAGAGATCTTCTCTTTCTGTTTACCTTTATGTCCCCAGAACCCGGTATGCTGTCTAGCATAATTGACACTCAAATAAATTAATACATTGTGCAATGCTTAGTAAAGCTTATCTCTGGGGATATGTATATGTCTCTAAAATATGTATGTATATGTCTCTAAAATAATATTTATGTATTCAATCAACAAATATTTATTGAGTATCCGTTATACGCCAGGTCCTATTCTTGTCGGTAGGTAAATAGCAAGAGGAAAAATTCTTTTAAAAATCTCTTGTTATAGGAGGAGAGATAGTTATTTAAAAGAAAATTATTTAATTTTCCAAAAAATAATGTGTACATTGAGAAGCATGATTCTGGTTAGAGGTGTGGAGAGAGGGTGCAGGTGAAAGTGAAATTTTACACAAGTAGTCAGAGGAGGGCTCTGTGAAAAGGTGACCTAGACAAGAGAATGAGCTGCAGGGAAGACCATCCTTGTTGAGAGAATGGCGCCCTGCACAAGCCCTGAGGCTGGGGGAGTGGGAGGACCCAGGAACTGAGCCTTAGAAGAGCCAGGGCATACAAGGTCCTGCAGGTGCCAAGCAGGAGAACCTAGTCAGCCATGTTGGAGCATGTGAGCCAGCAAGGAGGAACCTTCAGGAGTATTTTGCGCTATTCCTCAACTGCCCCCTTGCTAGAGTCTCTTCTGCTATTCTTAGCATCTACATAGAGCCTACTACGTAGGCTACATAAATGCTTCTTTAGAGATAGACAACCAGTGATGTTCAATCATTGGTTATGACTTTGATAGCAATACCTCTCTGATCAGAAAGCATCAACCTGTCTTTTAAAAAATTAAACTTTTATGATGACATCTCATCTGATGAGAGGAACTTGCATATATAAATATGCATAGATATATGCATATACTTACATATATATATTCTCCTTTCTTTTTCTCTGTAGCTGGCTCCTATTCCTAGAAAGTTTGTGATACTTTCCTTCCAAAGATACTCAGAGGTAGTCTCTTAATTAAATTTTTCTTTGCCTGAATTTGACCCCAGTAGGAGGTGATTTTTTGCAAGTGAATGTCCTTAAGCAAAACATCAGATAATAACTCTGTGTGCATTTCTGTGTGGATTTAAAGGATAATCAACTTGTATGATAATTTTTAGTGAGACCATTTTCTACACATGCAAGACTAGGTTTAGCTCCACTGCCCTAAGATGGCCTCAAACTGAAATTTTTCTTTATATTGACCATTTCTCTGAGGAATATGATGTAGAAGTGGACAGATGAGGCCTGAAATTCACTCATTGCTCAGATGCTTTCAGATGAAGAATTTATTCAATGTGGAACTTGCGATAGGGATTGCTATTAAATGGGATGATATTATTTTTGTTTAAAATATAAATGAGTTGAACCTTACATATCTCATATACATCTGCACATTTTTCAAGTCCCTGAACATTATGAAGAACAACTTGTAATATTTGTGTATTCAATGAAAAAGCATAATTTGAAAAGGTCAGGGCAGCATCAAGAGAGACCAAGGAGATTTCTGTCTTGGATCTGCCTTTCATTAATCATGTGATCTTATGAAGATTATTTAATCTTCCGAAGCCTCCATTTTATGTTTTATAAATAAAAGGCTGGTGAATATTAGAAGATACTGTTAAAAATGCTGCCATTCTTCCACTTTTAGCACTTCAGCCCAGATGATGTAGCTACAGTTTGGGCCATTTTATCTGCCACGTGGAAACATCATTATTCTAGAATAAAGTGCCCAGCCCACATAGAAGTGGCAGTCACTTCCGGGTTCGGATCTGTCTGGAGACTCTGTGGGTCTCAGCAGCCTCTCTGTAGGATGTGTCTTCTAAGAGAAACAAGTTGCGTATACCCAGGGTCTCCTATAACACTCTCATAAGCAGGGGAGAAGGTTATTATTAGTGCAGCGTCTGGCAAGTTACCTTCTAAGTTAATCCCATGAATTTCTCTGAAGCTAAAGGGCAGCAGCTCAGACACTGGAAAGAAGAATCTGTGTGACTTCGGGATCGAAACTCAGCATTTCTTTGGGACTCAGGGCTTGTAGAGTTGGTGTGCTTTGCATGCAGGGCATCAAGGAGGATTTTTGGTTGGGTGGCTTCAGCTCCCTTCGGTCACAGTGTCATGACATCTTGTCAACCTCGGTGGCTTTACTGGTTGCTAAGAGCTTATGGGCAGCGTGTGGATGTTGTTGCTGTCTCTGCCTTCCTGTGGCTTTGAGAAGTGGAGCCACGGCAGTCAGTGCCCCGCTCCTCCGAGCCAACTTGAGGACCTTCTGGAATGTGTGTGTGTGTGTGTGTGCGTGTGCACGTGCAAAACACCACCCAGAGACTCCACACTAAATGAGAGGGATCTGACTGGAAATGGGCCTGCGGCTGGGAATGAGAAGAGGAGGAATATTGCCAAGTATTGTTTGTGTGACTTTGTTTCATCTGGAGGCAAAGGTAACCTGGGAAACACGAATTATCTAGCATTAAGCAGCTCTGAGCTCAGAAACAGAGACTCAGAAACATACGCAGTGCATAGTGGGTGGTTGATAGTAAGAGTGGGTAAGAGACAGTAAGAGTGCAAACACTGCCGCTTGCACTTGGCAAGTGATAAGGTTGTCAGAGCAAGCATGTGGTTCACAAGATTGCTACTAAAGAAAGCTGGAGGGACCCTTCCACCATGGAGGTGTTCATGGTTATTTCCCAGAGTAAGGACTCCTACAGAGCCATATGACTGCACCATGCTATATTATACCCCAAAAGACAATTCGTGAACGTAGGATCCAGCCATTGAAGGATGTCTTCTACTAAAGTGTCATTTTATTTATCGTTCTCCCTTTTCTCCTATATATTTACTCATTTTAATTGCATCTATGTATCCAGCGATTTTTTAGTCTTTAGTCTATCAATATTTATGAAACATCTATGGTTGATTAAGCATTTTTCTTTGCATAGGGGAAAATAATATTAAAATAGCAGACTGCGGATGAAAAGTTCCTTCAGAAGAACCTGTATTTTTAAGCAGAAAAACTATATAGCAATTTATATTTCCCTTTTCTCTTGATTGCTAGGAATGTGATGCCAATTGAATATTGTGCAGAAATAATTTTATTACAAATTCCAGGTGCAGTTAATTTTTACTTTCCTTCTCTTATTTCTGATTTTCCTCAACTTTTAATTTCAGGTTTTTTAAATGCAAGACTATATTTCAGAGTGGAGGATTTTTTGAAGGCAGGGAAGGTATGGATTTCAAATAAGTAAATCCCTTCCAATCATACCTAATAATTTTCCTGGAAGGAAATCACTGACTTTGAACAATTTTGATCTGATGCAAGTAACAATTTCACAAAGCCAGGAGAACGTCTTGGAAAATAGCTCTGATTCAAACAGGCAGTGTCAGAGACAATCAAACATGAAACCTGTTCTCTTGAAAGAATTGCTAAGTGTATTCTTTTGCTGTATTTGCAATTTTACCCAAATGCTGTCATCTCCATAGAACTTTATGACTTTGCTATGCCATGATTGGTTGTACTCAATTTTGATTGCTAGAAATATGCTCTTCTGTGAAACAGCAGATAGTTTTAATTGCTTGGATTTTAATATCTTTTGAAGTGCATACTAGCACTTATGTTCAAACGTTTCTGTCAAATAAATACATTGGAAAGATTTTACTGGGTGTGTATTTACCCACAAATCTAAAACACAGTGACAACTCTTTAGCGTACAAAGCTTAAAAAACCAAAGTACACAGTAGCAATCTGGTCTTTCAGATTTGCTACCATGAGGAATAGCTTTTATTGTTATCATTCCACCTTCAATTTTTTTATTTTAATTACTATCCAAATAACTGATGGAGCCGAGACAGGGGCTGGCATACAGAAAGGGGAAATGAATGTAATCTCACTCTTCTATTCTCTTTTTAGTATTACTTGCATTTTGCTCTAAAAACCATAAATAGCTTTATTTCTGCTTAATGGAGTAATTTATATAGTACCTAGTATCTTCATCGACGGCACATTTTATCCAGTAGCAAATGTGCGGCATTTACTGAATCAATTACTTGACTTATGAAGAGGAGCATGGGGCTTCATCGCGCTCCATTCTTCTCAATAACAAAGGAGAAAACACATTAAAAACTAGCATTGATGGGTTGTTGTGAGATTCGGTCAATGCGCTCTCTCAGAGTTGAAATTAAAAGGCAGTTAGGAGAAAATTGTTTTCTCTGGTCATCAGTCACAATGTGAAAGGCCTTTTTCACAATGATTAATTAAAAGCCAAAAAGAGTGAGCAAGAGGAGTGAACTTTAATAAAGTATCTAGCTGGTTCTCGGTACCATCTTGAGTTAATAGACGGTGGTTTGCCTTGACTAAGTGTTATGGCTCCAGTCCATAATTTCATCTTGAAAATGGGCAAGGGAGTGAATCTTCCTCTTCGTAATTGAGTATTGATTTGAAAATAAATGGCAGTGAAACTCCCACTGAACTGTCAGGATATATTCTGGACAGCACTGACAATAAATGATTTCTGGTTCTTGTGAAAGTTATGGATCAGCTTGATACTTAAACACATAGAGGACCAGGGCAATCTGTCTTCCGTTTTATCAGCGTCTGAGGGTCAATAGACGCTGCAACAGGGAATATGGCATTCACGTCCCCGGGGCCCGGCTCAGACTCCATTATGAACCTCTTTTGTGAAACGTTTCCTCGAATTTGGAAAGCAATTTTAAAACAGCAGGTTCAGACATTTGCCTCCTCTTCCAAATAATAGCTTCCTTCTAAATACTGCACTTACAGAATACTTTTCAATGCATTTTCAATGGAAGGGAGTTAAAATGTCATTATAAATGTTTCAACGGGTTTGATAGATTTCCTTTACAAGTGGTAAGTAGCAAAAATTGGGTGTGATCTAACCAGGCACAAAAATTACAAAGGACACTTGTCAACCTGTAGTTTAGGCTCATTCAGAGTGTTTATGGATTGCCCAGCCTCATCAATGGGAGACTATAGTCAGTAGAAAAAAATATCCAAGGAGATTTAGGAGGTGTAATGAGTATTTAAAACAAGAGTGTTCTTTTACAAATTGTTGTTTTCCTGCTAAACCCCTGGCATAATAGATCAGTGTTCATTAGACATTTAAAAAGTTCTTGTCTTTGTTTTTCACGACAGTTAAAGCTTTTTAAATAAAAACCTCACATTTTTATTCATTTATCTAAGATTCGTGAATTGATATTTGACATGTTCACATTAGCAATTTTATATTATGCTAAAATATGTACCAAACGCTATCATAGGAAACGATATCTGTCTATCCTCCTTTCTAACTCATCCCCAAGCTGTGCATATCTGAGAGGCTCTGTTAATCACACAGGAAATCTATCCAAGATATTTTGATTGCTTTCAAAAAATAAAATGCATTATTAGGCTATTTTTCTTATTTAGATGAAAAAGTTCTTACATTTGTTTGACTTCTGAAAATTTTTCTTGAGGAGTGATCATCTCTTGGATCTTCTATGAAGGAGCAGTTGAGACTCATGGAAACGCAGTGCTCTGAGGCCCCTCATGCAAAGTATGTGGCTTCTACCCTCCTTCTTTCCATCAACATATAGAATTTATCAGACAATAACGTTTTCTGGTTGGTACCGAAAAAAACAGTCAAACAAATTTTATAAATTATATTGAAATCATGTGGGCAAGTTGTGCATGGCTATTAAGAAGTTTCAATTTAGTTTCTTTACCTCTATACTCCCACCTGGAATTACCCAGAGCAAGTGAGAATAGCAGCAGCGCTCTCCACGGGCACATCACCTGATATGTTCCTACTGCACAGAGCTAGATTCTTCTAGAAAGTAGCAGAAGCTGCTAATAATTCTGAAAAACTTTTCCTGTTGTATGAAGTATGTCGATTTTGAATGAGGCATTATATCAAAATGTTAGTAAGGGACTTTATATACCAGATGCACATCTGCAAAGCTATAGTAAGTCCATAAATTAAAAAATGACACTTTTATTATAAAAATGGAGTCCGATGTTTACAGGAGTGTTATGAGAAATATATGCGACGAGAAATAGTAATCCTATAGCTTACTGATTGCATTTTTGGATTGTCATATGTTTACTTTTTTAATATTTCTGAAACTTCATATATACAAGCCTCTTGGATGTGTATAAGAGAAAGTACTGAAAATGGTATGCTCTTTTATGGAGATTCACTATGAACTCTTTCTGTCTTTTCAGTTACAGCGGTAGTTAATGTCAGGCAGATGTAACTAGGACCACAAAAATCAGGTGTTGAACACTCAGAATGTGTGTGGAGACACACTAAGCTCTTTACTTCCCCTTCATCTTCACAAAATACCGTCAGGTCCGTATTATTACTCTCCACTCTGTTGAGGAGAAAAGCCAGGGCGCTGTGTTAGGCTGCCAATATGCAGCGGACAAAGGATCCAAACCCAGACCGAAAGCCACGACCCAACTCTGGAGCCCGGGGCGGGCGGATCACGAGGTCAAGAGATCGAGACCATCCTGGCTAACACGGTGAAACCCCGTCTCTACTAAAAATACAAAAAATTAGCTGGGTGTGGTGGCGGGCGCCTGTAGTCCCAGCTACTTGGGAGGCTGAGGCAGGAGAATGGCGTGAACCTGGGAGGCAGAGCTTGCAGTGAGCTGAAATTGTGCCACTGCACTCCTGCCTGGGCGACAGAGCAAGACTCCATCTCAAAAAAAAAAAAAAAAAAAAAAAATTCTACCCTGCAATTAGAAATTGTGTATTCCTAAGTTGTGAATAGGACATCATGGTTCTGTGCTCCATGATAAGGTGAGGACTTTTTGTTAGTCCCACGTGAAATTCAGCTCAAACGAGAACAACAGCAGCTGCATTCAAGTGACGCATGCCTTTGATGTCATCCTACTGTGAGACGTCGGTGTCTCTCAGGCTGTAAGTTTAGAAAACAAGTTTAGATGAGCTTCTCCACTTCTCATAGTGTGCTGATAGTTTATTTGCTCTATGTAGAGACTCACGTGGGTGGGAAACTCACATATAAAGGATAAAATATCTTTTGGTCTACCCTCACGTGTTACATCTCCATGGCTATCTTAGATTAGGGGAGATTGGCATTTACAATTCTTTAAATATATAACTAAGGAAATTGCATCAGTATTCAACACTCCATTAACCAAAATGACACATTTAAAATAAGTGAATAAAAGGATAGCATAAAAATGTAAGCAGGTAAAATGCATATCATAGTTAGGAACCTACTTATACCTTTGATATTTTATAACACAAAATACCATATAAACTAAAAAAAGTAGAAAAAATAAGTTATATGTTAAAATAGCTTATGATTGCTGGGCTAAACAAATTTTTTTCGAGATGAGATCTTCATTTTTTGAGTAAGACAGTGAAGCCCATGGAATAGCCGTCAACTCTGTCGGCTGCCAGCTCTCATTTCCAAGTTGTCTGGTGGAAATTCTCTGCTGACGGCAGCAACTATCTTTCTGCACGGCACCTCTGACTGATGGGTGCTGGCTGCCTGGGCATTGGTGGAGAGGCCTCTGAGGTCACTTCTTTGCTTAGGAGGAAACTCTGTTATGTGAGATTAATAGTATCTGCAAGCGGCATCAGAGAAAATAAATCTTGGCACCCTCGTCTTCTCCAATTCTCAGGACCTTGGTTGTGATGGAGTCCACTTGAAGTGGGAGTCCAAACAGGGGTCCCTGCTGTCCGCTCTCAGCCACCGCAGTTCATGCTGCTCTTTCTCAGCGCATCAACCCAGGTTCAACTGAATGAACCATTAAGCTCGTCAGTGAGAAATCGGAGCTTTCCATTTAGGTCTTCCACTCCCTTGCTGTTTGTTACAAGACACTCAGATACAGTAGAAGCGGAATGCCGAATCCATCTAGAACTTAATTAGACTATTTTAAATATTTGAGGTTAAGCTCTCATAGTTTCAGACACTCAAGTCTTCAAAGTCAAGGCTCATGTTTTAATTCAAAATTTCTTCTATTTCTGGTTCCCTGCTTTTCTCATGTTGTTAGTTTTTAAAAGGCAAGAGTAGAAAGAGCAAAAAACCTCTCTAGTTTTCTATTTGCTTTTGGAAAAATAATGGGTTTACCAGGAAATAGGAGTGCCCACTAATAGATCAGATCCTTCTCCCCTTCACAGTAAATGGACAGCTAGTTAGCTGCTAGTAGACAGGTATGCATCTAGTTAGCTCCTAATAGGTATGCAGCTAGTTTGCTGCAAGTAGATGGGTTTGCAGCTAGTTAGCTGCTAGTAGAAAGGTATGCAGCTAGTTAGATGCTAGTTAGACAGTTATGCAGCTAGTTAGCTGCTAATAGGTATGTAGCTAGTTAGCTGCCAGTAGATAGGTATGCATGTAACGGTCAAGAGAGTCATTTCAAATGGGAGAATAGTATCTATTAGTTTTTGTTAAACTGCAACTAGTAAATGATTTCTACTATGTGGTTATCTTTACTAGTTATTAATATTTTTTAATAAATGCATTTGATTGCACAGTTTTTGTGACTATAAATGTGAAAAACAGTTCATCTGCTTAAAAATAATCAATCATTGACTGAATATCTTAGTAATATTCTCCAAATTCCTAAAATCAGGAAGTACATTTTTAGAGCTAATTTAAACTATTCTTCTGTCAAACTCAACACTTATCATTTAATATTCACCAAGGGGAAGCATCTCGTTCTGAAAACCTGTACAGGTTTTAAGAGCATTTAAATTTTGTTTTTCCCCTTCTCAAGACAAATTGATCCATTAAAAACAAACTCTAAAAAAAACCCCCTCTGGTAGTTCTATTTTTAGACTAAAAATGTTTCAAACAAAACCGTTCTCATATTTAGACAAGGAAGATGGAGAAAGGAAGAGAGAAAAAGAGAGTGCAAGCATGCCACACTATGCATTTGAGATTTAACCACAAAATACCGATGATACAAGGGACTACTTTCACTTATTTTTTCTAATAGATATTCACTTCATATTTTTGTATTTTAATACAAGTTCTCTAAGGAAAAATATGCATGAAGTGTTGGTTTCATAGGAAGCTGAGGAGGGTAAGGAAACAGGTGTTTTCATTTTTAACTAGACACTGATTCTGGTGTTTACACATGTACTCTGATAATACATGAAGATGATGTGAGAAACACTCTCTTGAAACCCACTGACTGGTTCAACTCCATGTGACATGCTCACATGGTTGAGGCTGGGGCCTTGGTGGCTGCTTGCTGGCTGAGTATGTGCACACACCTCCAGAAGCCAACTTGCAGTCTAGACAAGTGTCTTTGACCAGAATAGTACCTCGCAAATCACTCCATCCTGCTGTGCTCACAGGAGGAAACTGAGGCCTCGGCTCACAAATTCCAAGGATTTTTTCTAGGCATTCTACCTCCAACCAGCCACTCCCTTATTGGGACTTTTCCACACTCATGCGTTTGCGCAGTCATGCATTCGAGGCGCTGGTTTTGATGCTGTTTATCCACAGGCTACTTTGTAGCAGGGTGGTGGGACCCGGGCAGGGAGGCAGGATCCTAGGTGCTGGGCTGAAATTAGCAGGTGGCAGACAGGATATGGGTCACCTGCAGGAAGCAGTTGCTGAGAAAAATAACAACAATGACCAAAAATGATGCTTGGAATTCATTATTAGGCTCTCGCATTTGCATAGGCCTAAAAATTACCTGGGACAATTTTCTAAAGACCAATTCATGGATTTAATCGTGTCGATGGGGGATAAAACTCAGAACTCCTTGTTTTAAACAACAATTCATTGGACTCTTAGGTAGGAGGTGGGAGAACAGAGCAACAGGGCTGCACATGCTAGGTCCTGGGGAGTCTTGGGAAGTCGTCTCTGGCCAACAGCACACAGCAGCAGCCACCCAAGAGGGGAAACAAACACGGTCTCTCACCGGCAACAACCCTCCCAAACGTTCACATTTCAGGTGTGCACAGCACTTTGGGAACCTTATTTTTTCATCTTCCAAGATAATTGTATGGTTTATTTTAATAAACTTTCCAAGAATAGAAATGGTAAGGAGTGGAGACACTGAAGATCATAACCTCCTGGCCCAAATCCTTCCAGTAGGGATGGCTCCATGGATGTCACAGTGGAACCTGCTTCCAGCAGGGTTGGCCCCATGGATGTCACAGTGGAACCTGCTTCAAGCAGGGTTGGCCCTGTGGAAGTCACAGTGGAACCTGCAGAAGGAGCAGAAAATGTAGCAACTGGCACGAAGGTGGCCTCAACGGCGTTTCCTAGGAGAACGCACTTTTTAGTTATTGTAATCTTGGTTGCAAATGGGATTGTCATTTTTACCCACTTTAACATTCCTGTGCTTCTTCCCGAGAGGAGCTGTCACAGTGTCGAAAAGAGAATTCCACCCAGGACTTACCCATTTGTTGTTGGACATTCCATGAAGGAACAGAAGAGTGAATAGAAATTTTCTATTTATGGTTTTGGAAACTTTCTTAGATTTCAAAACTGCATTTAGAATAAGTATTGAAGTTTATTCCATTTATATATTTTGTTACTCTCCTGCTTTTACCAGCACTATACTAAATCCATAGGATACAACAG
Organism: Symphalangus syndactylus; assembly: GCF_028878055.3. Classification (NCBI taxonomy): domain Eukaryota; kingdom Metazoa; phylum Chordata; class Mammalia; order Primates; family Hylobatidae; genus Symphalangus; species Symphalangus syndactylus. Next base: position 7,990,911 of record NC_072432.2, on the reverse strand, counting down.
TGACTTAGCTAAAGTTTTACTTAAGAAAATCACCATCCAACTAGCTAGTTTAATAAATGTACAATTTTTAATACAATGTGGTAAATGTGTTCATGGAATCTGGAGTGCAGCCATCACAATGGTCCAAGTCCTTCTCTGTGCATCGTTTTACATGCTTCTTATAGAACCTGCGTGCATTAGGAAGGCTCCGTGTTTTCAATCCTATTTTAACAGAGAGAAGACTGAAAGTCAAAGTCCAAATTACCCACCTTGGGAAATGCACAAATAAGTGATGAGTCTGGGATTCTCTCTGGCCTTCTGCCTCCAAATGCAATGTGCATCCCACTGGTAGTTAAGGAATTTGAAAGCGTCTGTTGCTTCACAGCAGTTTGGGGTCTGACCTTCTCTCTACCAGGGTGGAGGTTCTGGTTGGCAGCCTCTATTCAGACCATCTCTCTCCAAGCTGGCAGGCCTATTTAGGGCATTAGTATTTATGCAAAGATAGAACAGAACTGCAATTACCTGTTCATCTCTTCCCCCGCATGTCAGTCACAGCGAAGCCATGCTTTAAAAGCCTCGTCAATCCGGGTCCATCGCACGTGAAGCTCTGCCTTCCTGGCTCGTCAAGCGCTGAGCTTCATGCGTGTCTCTTAAACAAAATGCCTCATTCTGGACATTTCATTGCTCTGTCTCGACCTGCACTCTCAAACTATCTTTATGTCCTGTTTTAAAAGGAGGAAACGGTGTGATTTATCCATTTGCTAGGCACATAGTCCTAATAGCTAGACACAGAACAGCGTTACTGAAATGGGAGTGGTGTCCGTAATCATGCGCCTGTCCAGCAAGTCTAACTTGGACGAAAACAAGTACATTTTATTCCTCACCAGGTTTCTCAAAGAAGCTAAATTCCCTCCACCTCCACGTACGCCTGGTTTCTCCTCTTGTGCAGCTGGTCTCAATGCCTCTGCCTCTTACACCGCCTTCTGCTTAGGAAAACGAAGCTTGTTCATTGCAGCCAGGGCTTCAGGTCAACGATTAAATTGTTCTTGCTTCGGCAGACACATGTTCATGTGCTGAATCGCATCAGTGAGATTAGCCCCATTTGTCCCTGTAATAGAGATGCAGGTGGGACCAGGGAAAGGAGCCAGGAAAACGTGCTCAAATTCTCCATTTTCTGCCTAGAATGCACTGCAGTAAATTATCGAATTTTCACTTATTTGGCGACTTTTATGAGCAGAAGTGAGTTAACTTTTTTGCTTTGTTCCTCCTGGAGGGCATAAAGGAAGTCTGCAAAGCGGCTCGAGCAGTGGCCACTGCACCAGCCTGGAGTTCGGAGGGGACCCTGGAAGGCAGGGCCTGGGCCTTGACCGCGTGCAGCTCCAGGGACTGAGACCCCGCCTTCGTGAAATGAACACACACAGTAGGCTCCTGCGCGCCCTGCAGATCCAAACTTGGCGATCTCCCTCTCCCATACATAGGTTGAACTGAAAGGGTGTAAGCCTTGTGATAAAATAACCATGTTCAGAGAACTCTGAGGTTCTTACAGGGGCAGAACTATCATTATCAGTGACTCAACCCCCTGTCACAGAAAAACAGCTATGGAGAAATGTTGAAGGGAAAAGATGAAGCCCCAAAATTAAAGAAAATAGAAAGAAAGAAAATGGGGAGATACCCTGAGGCGAGAGACCCGCGGGGAGAGAGCGGATGCTGCCTGGCTGAGGGGCAGCCCAGCAGGGCTGAGGAGACACGTGTGAGGGCCTGGGGAAACACGCTCGCCCTCATCTCTGCAGACAGAGCCCTGCCCTGGTGCCCACAGGAGCCAAGTCAGCAGTGCTTATGTGGAGCTCTCAAGACAGCAGGTGGCCACTGACCCCAGACAGCTGTTTCCCTCCCATTCCCCAGCAAGCATGCTGGCCCTGTGGGGCCTCCGTCTGCTGATTCCCAAGTGTAACAAGGCCCAGAGAGAACCTTCATCCCCACCCAGTCCAGAACCCACTGGGCTTCCCCACCGCACGTGATCAACGTGGCAGCAGTGGAACCTGCAGAAGGTTCCAACGTGGCAGCAGTGGATGGGGCGGCCACCGCCCAGGTGCTCAGCCCAGATGTTGTGGAGTCCCCGCTTCCCTCTCCCTGTCATGTCCAAGGTCATGTCCCATGGGGTCTGTCCTTGTCTGCATCCAAGCCCTGCTGGCTCTCCCTTCACCCCAGAATCTCAGTCCCAGTCGTTCTCCTGATCCCCATCCTTTTCTGGGTCACTCGACCCCTTTCCTGGACACCTGCACTTGCCTTCTGATGCCTGCCTGGCTCTCCTCATCCCAAATATCAGCGCCCCAAAGGTTCCCCTTTGTATCTTGCTTTATTTACCCTAGTGACATTTATGGCTTCTTGTCCTTGCTCTACATATGCGTACAATTATCTCATAATGTCTTTTCCACAATCAATGACAACAGGGCTGGAACTTGGTTAGTGTGATTGCTGTAGTGGGCCTGGCTCAGGCATCCTTCGCAGAACCCAGATGCAGGGAGGGGCTGCCTGACAGTCCAGCTGGGGGAAGGGGTTTATCTGACAGTCCAGGTGTGGGGAGGGTGTTATCTGACAACTTCAGTCTCTGCCTTTCTGGACTTGTCTCTGTAGTCACACCGGGGCTGTGTTTTCATCAGACAGCCCCCAGCCCATGACTCAGCACCACGGGGTGCTTGTGCCTCCCATTCCCGCAGCCACCAGATCCCTCTTGAATGGTTTAGCTGAAGGCCTCCTCTCAGAGGAGCCTACCCCCTCTTAGAGTGTGCCTTTGAGTCTCTTCCTACCTTGCACCATGCCTTCCTGCCCCTCCCTTTTCAGGTGGTGAGGCTTGACCCACGGTGGAAGGTGCTCCCTGACAGCCCGTGTTACCCTAGTTCATCCCTCACAGGCATATTCCCCAATAGACATCTTATACGTTGGTTTCACTCCCGCTTCTTAAAGGACCTGAGCTAACCCAGGAGGTACCAGGATTTGTCTGGGAAACATGCACTGTGATGAGACTTGGCTGGACCACTGACCACAGGCTGTGAGGCAGGTGCCATCACGGACACACCCTCACAGCCAGCCTGGTTCATCTTTGCATGCCCCACACCTGGAACAAGCCAGGGCACAGTGAGCACTCACAGTACGTTTATACAAAGAATGAAATAATTAACCAGCCTCAGCGAATTAAACCAAACCAAACTAGTTTAAAAGCAGCCCCTCAAAACCTAGGGAGCAAGAGGCAAAATCTCCAAGTGGCCTCTCTGTGTGTCCCCTCTGTCTTCAGGGTCGACATTTAAGCTCCACAAACATGACAACCATGGATGTGAATGTCATTTGAAACCTTTGCTGTTTTTCATCCAAAAGATATTCTGACTGCCTATGAATAAACATACTGATTTCTATCCACTGTGCACTAAACTTTCTACAGAGCCTTGTAAAGTGAAAATGAGAAGTAGATCGTGTGGTTCATGCATTGGGTGTGATGACAGTCCTGGGAAGCACCACAGACTCCCAAACAGTTGCCAATATGAGACAGCCTACTATTAAACAATGTTGGAGTGATATGGTTATTAACTGCCTTAAGAAAGGAAATGGTTGCTACACACAAGGAAGGCATTAGACAGGATGGATCTCAAAGTGGGGGTGTGAAATGCAGGAGCAGTTTCTTCTCTGCATGGAAATGTGTAAATACATATATATATACACACACACACACATATAATTTTAGTCTATGCACAAAGTAAAGAAATAAAGGCTTACGCTGAAAAGTAAAATGTAATTTGCCATAAATTCCTTACTCCATTCACTGTCTTCTAAGTAGCAATTGACTTGATTCTTAGTGTTCCTTCTGAAAGGATTTTTGTGTATGAGTCAGCAAGATAGCTTTCAACACAAATAGAATCAAATGGCATGTGTACCTTCGTACATATTCTAATGAAATATTAGAACATTTCCTATCAGTACATAGAGAACCATCTCATCCTGTTTGAAGTTTGATTGCATTTCATTGTATTGAAATTCATAATTTCATAATTTATGAAATAAATATTTTAATCAGTATTAATCATAATTTATTTTAATGGGTTCTCTATTAATTGCCTATTTATGTAGGTATTTTAGAAGGTTTTTTTCTGTTACCCAAAATTCTGGGCTTTTCTCTCCTCTCTCTCTCTGAGTACGTGTGAGTGTGTGTGTGTTTGGGGGTGTATGGGTGTGTATCTATGTGCATTTGTGTGTGTGTGAGTGACGGTATGATGAGTGTGTGTGGGTGTTTGTGCATGTGTGTGCAGTTTTGAACCTATATTTTGCTAGTGTCTGTGGAATTTGGAATTTCTTCTTGGAATTCGACCACATTATGATTGCTTGGATATTAATAAAGGAACATTTTAGGATACCAAGAGACAAAGACTGGTCCTTCCTGACAGCGCTGTTAATTAATTCCTACATCTCTCTATGATGTAATCCATTCAGTGCCTGAGGATGAAGTTTTATTCATCATCCTGACTGTCTTGGGCCCGCAGCTCCTGGGTGGCTGGTGAAACACCTCCTAGTACACAGGGGTGGTTTATTTCGCAATGCCTCCATACTTTTTGTTTTCCTCAGGGTAGAAGTTGAGTACCAAAAAATATATACAATTGTGACCCTTTTGACTCAGGACAGAAGAGTATTACATAGCTGTCAAATGAGGGAATACATAAATTAGTTCCAGACATCACAAGGTAGGCTCACCCTGAGATTATTTTACAAACCTAAAAGTAAATAGAGTTTCAATCAGAGAATGAGGTTTAACAGAATGTATAGATACCAGCCAGCTCTACAGAGGCCCCCCAGCCCTTTGTGTGGCCTGCCGAATACCAAGGGAACACAGTAGGATTTCATTATTCACTTTTAGTTCAAGAGGAAGGGGTGGTCAGGGGTTGATATTTAAGGAGCTTTTGTTGTTGTTGTTGTTGTTGTTTTGGCCTTCCTTCCTTCCTTCCTTCTTTTTTTTTTTTTTTTTTTTGACAGAGTCTCACTCTGTCACCCAAGCTGGAGTGCAGTGGCACAATCTCAGCTCACTGCAACCTCCGCTTCTCGGGTTCAAGGGATTCTCCTGCCTCAGCCTCCCGAGTAGCTCGGATTATAGTAATGAGCCTCCATGCCCGGCTAATTTTTGTATTTTTAGTAGAGACGGGGTTTGATCATGTTGGCCAGGCTGGCCTCAAACCCCTGACCTCAGGTGATCCACCTACCTCGGCTTCCCAAAATGCTGGGATTACAGGAATGAGCTACCCCACCCCAGCCCTGGCCTTTCTTAAAAATATCAATAAAGTTAAATTATTAGCAATGGAATTGACGTGTCAAAGAAAATGTGTTTTAGATTTTGAAAGATATTTGCAAATTAACTTCCAAATAGTGGTAAGCAATTTGGGTACATTAAGCTTCTGGAAAGAACAGGGAAGTATTGTTGAGAACAGGTCTCAGGGACAACGGTGCAGCCACTGCTGAGCCCATGGCTCCCCTGTTGCTCTTTAATGCTGAGCCAATGGTGGGCCTCAGAGGAGGGGTGTCCTACATATCCATGGTTTTGCTTTCCGTGGTTTTAGTTGCCTGCAATCAACTGGAATCCAAAAATATTCAATGAAAAATTTCAGAAACAAACAATGCACAAGTTTTAAATTGAGCTCCATTCTGACTAGTGTGATATAATCTGCCCCCATCCTGCTCTGTCCCACCCAGAACAGGAATCATTGCTTTTTCCAGCATATCATGCTGCAGACACTACCCGCCCATTAATCACTTAGCAGCTGTCATGGTGATTAGATTGACTGTGCTGATATCACAGCTGGTGTTCAAGTGACCCTTCTTTTACTTAATAGTGGCCCCATGCGCAAGAGTAGTGAGGCTGACAATTTGGAGATGCCAAAGAGGAGTTATTAAATGCTTCCTTTAAGTGAAAATGCAGACGTTCTTAACTTGAGGAAAGAAAATATATATATATATATATACTGAGGTTGCTAAGATTTCCTGTAAGAATATACTGAGGTTGCTAAGATTTCCTGTAAGAATGAATCTTCTGTCCGTGAAATTGTGTAGAAGGAAAAAGAAATTCATGCCAGTTTTGTTGTTACACCTCAGATTGCACAATGTACAGGCACAGTGTGTGATAAATGCTTAGTTAACATAGAAAGGGCATTACATTTGTGGGTGGAAGCCATGAACAGCGATGTATTTCAATTGATGGCAACCCGGGGTTTCAGGCGTCCCCTGGTGGTCCTGGAACAGATCCCTGTGGATAAGGGGAGGGAGTGACTGTAGTTACCGGTGCGGACCTCAAATTTGTAATTAATGGATCAACTGAGGAGCTTTCCCCACACTCCTCTGAAGAGTGGCTGCTCATTGGTGCTTTCGGGGACCATGATCCTACAATTCTAGTAGTCACCCCAAACTTCCATTTTATGCCCATGGAAATTGAAATTCCAATGAAAACCGAAATAACCAGAGAACATTATTTAGCGTACTCCGTGATGACTGGTAACAACGAAAGCTTAAATAGAATGTCTCTTCCCCGTTTGATTACAAAATATTGTATCAGGACACATTAATTAAATATCATTCTGGACTATAATCTCTGCTTATTTTATCAGGGGGTTTATATGAACACTGAAGAGAAAAATAATAAGATTATCCTTTATTATATTTCTTAAAAAGACAGTTTTTTAAAAAACTAAAAACAATTTTAAACAGAAACCTTGTCAACGTGTTTTCTGACTCATGACACACATTGTTATAAAACATCATCCTACAGCCTCTGCCAAATTCTAGCACCTGAATTGAGACACTGCTTTGACAAATGCATTGCTAGTTACTTTTGGCACCACTCAGCTCTTAGAATGAATGGCTGCTGTAGACAGTATTACCCTGAAACAGAGTGATGCCAAACAGTTTTTGTAAGAAGGGGCAGGTGGAACACCCAGCCGTCGCCTCGTTTAGTCAGGACAATGATATGTGATTGCACCTCCTTGTCCTGTAGCTGCAATCCCATCACAGTTCAGTAGTTCAGTCCACGTGCTCCACAATTACGCGACCATTCCCAAGTGTGCACACACACATACACCACACACGCGCGCGCACACACACACAAACACACACTCAACCAATAGCAAATTACCACTACCTGGGTGGCTTAAAACAACAGAAATTTATTCTCTCCCAGATCTGCGGACGGGAAGTCCAAAATCACACCTTCTGGAAGCTCAGAGAGAGGGTCTGTTCCATATCTCTCCCCCCTCTCTCTCTCTGCTCCCTGGAATTCCTTAGCTTCATGGATTTGATCTCTGGGTCCATCTTCACATCACCCTCCTCTCTTTGTCTCTTTGTCTCTCTGTGTCTCCTTTGTCTCTGCAAAGACTCTTATTTCAAGCACAGTCACATTCTGAGGCTTTTGGGGGCACCATTTGACCCACCACACTCACTGAGGACGGACCCCTTGCCTCCGCTCCAGGTTGCAGGAGCTGACTCTTCCATAGCACACTTGAGTTTGTCACTGGCAAATTCGAAAGCTGTTTATGAGGTCCTACGCAATTCTCTTCCTTTGCACGTATAAACATTTCCTCAGCATGGCCTCCCCATTCTCTCCCTGACACTGCTATCCAGTGAATTTTGTCATAATTTAAAATATCACTGCTTCCCAAATTGGAATGTATAAAAATTTAATTAAAGTTATTTTTAAAATGTATTCTATTTCATATGGGAAAGACACATTGGATGATAATTTCAATGAGTGTCATATTTTCATCACATTTGGCCAGCAAGGCACTAACCACCCTTTGTTCTGGACTATCTTTTCAAGGATGTCTGTGCAGGTAACAGTGTTGGAAGATACAGATGTTGTTTTCCCGGGGAGCCAAGGGCAGCCATGCTCACTGCTCACAATAACATATTTGGGTTCCTAAGTCTCTGAGATTTTCTCCTGTAATGCAACCCACTGTGTACACGTTTCATCGAGGGCGTTCCACATCATTTTTGTGGGCAAGGAGAACAAATACAAATGTGGGATGCCCAAGAACTGCCATGGTTGATACGGTCCTTTGTCTCTGACCCAGGAATCTTGTGTCTTCTGACAGCATCCTTGAACTTGTGACAGGCTAGTTTGTTAGCTCCACATGGAGTAGAATCTCAGACCATTTACAGCTCTCAACAAGGTATGGTGTGTTTCTTCCTCTCTTTTTTTCTTCTTCTTACTAGCGATTTGCAATGAGGTGAAGGGGGCAATGAAAAAAACATGTTAGAATCACTTAGACAAAATTATTAAAATACCTATTTTCATCTCTGCTTGGAGGGCATACTTGTATCTACTTGGTTAGAGTGAGCAGACTGGCCAGGATTATTCAATCAATCACTGATTCATACTTCTTTTTTTTTTTTTTTTGAGACGGAGTCTTGCTCTGTCGCCCAGGCTGGAGTGCAGTGGTGCAATCTCGGCTCACTGCAAGCTCCACCTCCCGGGTTCACACCATTCTCCTGCCTCAGCCTCTCCGAGTAGCTGGGACTACAGGCGCCCGCCACCACGCCCGGCTAATTTTTTGTATTTTTAGTAGAGATGGGGTTTCACCGTGGTCTCGATCTCCTGATCTCGTGATTCGCCCCCCTCGGCCTCCCAAAGTGCTGGGATTACAAGCGTGAGCCACCACGCCCGGCCCATACTTCTTTCTTTATAATACCTCTATACTCTCAGAGCCTCAGACATCGTTTCTAGGCACAACTATATTTCAAGAAATGGCATCTCCTTAGCACTAGAACTTCTACTTACCCAAACGTCCATCACAAGCTATATATCTTTTGAGCTCTGTGAACCAAACATGTGATCATCATGGCTTTCACCTCTTTTGTCTTCCCCCCAAACAATTTATTTCGTGTTTCTCATTTATTTCACTGGCATCATTGTTCTTTTGGTTATGGATAGAACTCTTACATTTATTAATATTTTGGGTCTAGCCATAAATTGAGTGAATGGAATTTATAATTATAATTTATATTCACACTCATAAATTGAGTGTGAATCCCACACTCCCATTATCTAGGTGAAGAATTAAGCGTTAGAGATGAAGTTGCTTATATAAAGTTACATGAAAACTGCCAGGAGTATGTTACTTCCACTCAGCACTTTGACTCTTATTTTAATATTTTCTGCATTGCAACCCATTTATTTTTGCCATCAGATCCGAAAAGATGACAGATTGATTCTATATTAATGAATCCCCCTAAATTTGTCTCTTTCTCTTTGTTCATATATATATTTACATATGTGGTGTATATATATATATATACACATATATATATTTTAACAAGGAATGTCATTCGTTATTTATAGTTTGCCTTTTATACTTTTATTATTAGAGTTTTTGCAAGAAATTTTGAATACCAATTTCTAAGAAAATATTTGATTTGTGAAAGAGAGTTCCCATTAACTCTGGCACAGTTCTATTTTCTGGCATAAAATGGAACTCCAGAAATTTCAGACTTGTTTTGCAATCCTCTGTCTGATTATGCTGATCCTTCTCCTTATAGATCTTACCTGTGTGGGGTCTGGGCTCACACAGCTTCTTTGAGAATGGATCATGGGGAGGTCTGGGGTCTGCACACACTTAGGCTTGAGATAGCCATAGCTCGGTGGAATGTCCGGGTGGTCTCTGCAGATGCTTTCTGCACAGGACCTGCAGTCCACCTTGTTGCATGAAAAACAGGGCTGTCCGGGTGTCCCATAGCCACCCCTGCCCCACCAGCAGTGGTGGCCTCCAGGTGGCCCTAGAGGGATGCTCACCTGCGGATCCTCACATGTGGACTGCAGATGTATTATTCCCTTGACTAAGCAGCTTCCAAAGCATGTGCTCTGTCGTTTAATGACTACTTGTTTTATGAATTTTTATTAGCACCAGCTGCATTGTGATGGTGTCAATTGCCATACCTCTGTCTTGATCTTTCTTTCTATCTCCCTCATATTTCTGTCTCCTACCTGGGATTTACTGCAGTGGCCTCTCTGGACTACATTGTAGATCAAGAACAGCTGCCAATATCTGTCTCTAACAGTGGGACCTAACGCTGAGAACCTAAACCAATGTAACTTACTGTCCCTGTGTTAAGCAGTTCCAGTCTAACCATACATTCATGCTCTTGTAATAAACAACTCTGGGATGAAGGATACTCCCGGACTTTGTGCTAAACACTTCCGTGATGAGGCAAATATACCTGGGTTATGGCTTCCAGGAAATACTACTTCTAGAAGACAAGGCTGCGAAGCAACTAAAATAGCGACAGCAGCTTAGTTACCAGAACTGACATCTTCCTCATCACCACTCACCACAGTCCCTGCCTTCCTCTGCTCACCAACCCAGAGTTATTGCCATAAACTCTCTGAAACCTGAATCAGTTCTTGACCTTGGATAATCTACTTTTAAATCACCATCCTAGGCCTTAAATACCTATAAATATCTTGGTATGATTTTCCCTTTTCCAGATACTACTAAGACTCTGTTAAGATGTTCGTTTCCCTTATAGCAGTAAGTCTCATTCTTGCTTTATATGATCCGTGGTCTTTCATGGTGTTCTTTCTGAGGGAGTCAACAGCAAGTGCCTTTCTGGGCTTTCTTACTTGGGGTCATCTTTCTTATATTCACCACTGTGATTAATACTCTTGGCTTCAGCTTCTCCTTGAGATCAGCATTTGTGTTTCCCCTGCCATGAAGATATTTTTGAATTATTTAACAGGCAAAAGGTCAAGCACAGAGATCTGTGCTGCACTGATGTTGTTCTATTCCTGTTGCCATATGCTATGGTCTGAAATGTGTGTGTCCCTCCAAATTTCTATGTTGACATCCTAACCCCAAAGTAGTGGTTTTTCAAGGTGGGGCGTTTGAGAAGTGAGAAGGTCCTGAGGGTGGAGCTCTCATGAATAGGATTAATGCTGTAATAAAAGGGGCTCAAGAGATTTGCCTCACCTCTTTCCCTATGTAAGGGTGAAGTGAGAACTTCCATCTATGAACCAGGAAGTGAACCCTCACCTCATGCCAAATCTGCAGGCATCATGATCTTGGACTTCCAGCCTCCAGAACCATAAGCTATAAATATCTGTTGTTTAAGCTACCTAGTCCTTGGTATTTTGTTATGGCAGCCCAGACAGACTGAGACATCCAGCACCAGCACCCCAGTAGACAGTTGCTGATGTATATAAATATATTCCAACTCTAATTTAGTTCTATAAACTATGAAGTATGCTTTGAAAACTTCTCAGATGCCACAGTTCCTTGGCATTGGTTTTAAGTGCTAATTTAAACTGATATGATGTAATTTTTTCTCTACTAAAAATACTGTGAAAATGAAGGTGAGCAAATATATATTAATAGAATTTACTACATTAACCTTCTTATTTTCTCTTTCTGGTTCTTGGCATTTGTTTTAGTGGACTATGGATATCATCTGGTGTCATTTCCTTCTATTACAATACATCTGTGCTATCTTTATGCTGTTAGTGTCAAATATATTGCATTTCTCTTTGTGATAGGCTCAGCAATACAATTATATGCATATTGTTTTATATAACTGATTTTCTATCAGTTAAGAGACAAAATATGCTTATACAGTCTTTGAAATTACATAGTTACTTATACCAGTTCTCTTAGTTTTATTTTAAATGTGAATTCAAATGCTTATGTTGAATCACTTATTTTTAACCTAAAAAATTTTAAAATATTTACTGTAAGAATGGTCAAAAAGCAACAAATTCTTTCAATTTTTACTTATCTTGGAATGTATTTATTTTATCTTATTTTTTAAATGATAGTTTTGCTGGGTATAGATTCTAATATTTTGTTTGTTTGATTGTTTTTGTTTTTCATTTTTTGTTTCCACCACAGTGAATGTGTCATCCTACTGCCTTCTGGCTTTCATTGTTTCTAATGAGAAGGCAATTTCTAATCTCCTTGGAGGTTTCTTGTTGTTTTATTTTCTTGCTGCTTTCAAATTTTTCCCTTTGTCTTTGCCTTTCAGCAGTTTTTAAATATTGTGGCTGTTTGGGATTTCTTTCATTTATTATACTTGGAGTTCACTGATCTTCTTGGATGTATAGATTAATGCTTTTCATCAGATTTGGGAAGTTTTTTGACATTATTTTTTCAAAGAAGCTCTCTGTTCTCCTTGTAGGAGCCCCATGATATGTATATTAAACCACTTGGTCATGCCCCAAAATTCCCTTAGGCTTCATTTCTTTCTCCTCATTCTTTTTTGTTTTTGCTTCTCTGACTTGCTATTTGTAAGTGGCCTACCTTCAAGTTTGTTGGCTCTTTCTTCTGCCTGTTCAAATCTGCTACGGATCCCTTCTAATAAATATTTCATTGCAATTATTCTATTTTGTAGCTCTGGTATTTTTGTTTCATACCTTTAAAAAATAATTTATGTCTCTTATTTGATATATTCATTGTGTCTATTTATTGTCTTTCTGATATCTTTGATTTTTTTGTCTATATTTTTCTTTAGCTCTTTGGTTATATTTAAGAGTTTTATTTTAAGTACTTGTTGAGTAAGACTGATATTTGAGTTTCCTGAGGGATTTCTGTCAACTTACTTTTTTTCTCTGAAAGCTGATTTTTTTCCCATTTTTTCTCTATGCTTTGGAATTTTGTGGTTGTTATTGTTGTTGGAGAATGGGCATGTGAAAAAAGCCCTTTCTACATTTTGCACACTGACTTTGTCACTGGCTGGCAGTTCTCCAATTAGCTGGATTTGCTCTGATCCTGGGGATCCGCTGAAGGAAAAAGCTTAAAGTCTTTTCAGGACTTTTTTGGAACAGGTATCTTTCCTTGGCCTGTGTGTGTGGCTTTCTCAATTCTCCTGTACACGTGGCTGCTTTTGAATGTCTTTTTTCTCCTTAAAGAGTTTCACCCAGTGTTTCCTTAAGCCTTGAGTGTTCTACTGTTTATATCCAGCAGTTATCTCTTGCCCCAGCAATGTTAATCTCACTGCAGCTTCCACAGCAGCACTCACTACTTTTCCTAACTAGGATTTGAGTTAGGCTATACCAAGATCCATTCTTCAGGTAGCACCTAGACAGCTTAGAATGTGGGAAATAAGACTGTTTTTCCACATCCCGTAGACCAAGATCACTCTGCACCAGGTAGAGGGTGAGGCAAGAATAAGTAAAATGCTCCAACATTCTTCCTAGCATTTTGATGACAGCTTTTTCTTGATTAGGATTCACCTGGTTGCTCTAAACCCTAGGCTGCTTTCCAGAGCTCCTGTGTATTAGTTTGGTCATTCTCTTGTTGTTGTATTTTGATGTTTTCAAAGGGGAATAAGAGTTGGGACTTCACATCTCCTGCACTGTTGATGTTGCTCTCAGGCAAAGGTAGTTTTGAGGACAGTATTTTTTTTTACTAGTTCTTAATAGTTATATTAGTTATCACTGATAAACTAGGCAGCATATGCATACTTTATTGCTTTTATTTGCTATAATTATCCACTTAATTTTTTAACACCAAAATATTCTTTGTTTTTAAGACTACCCTTAGGCTGGAACTTCCCCAGATTTTTTCAAATCAAGTCAGTTGCTGTAGGGAGAACACTAGTGCTGCCTGTTCTTATGGATTGCCTCCCCTCTTCTGAGCCACTTTTGTGGGAGACGGGGAGCAGGCTCTGGTTCCGTGGAGGGAAGTGGATTCTGGCTCTCTTCACTTGTTTTCCTGGCATAGAAAATCTTTCCTGCAAGTGCTGGATCAAGGGCTATCAGGACCCCAGCCCTTTTGCCTGCTGTGCCTGTACAGCCTCCACACTCTACTGGGGGCTGGGTAGAGGAAGGGAACTCCTAACCTCTCAGCCACGAGCACCAGTAATTTAGACTCTGAAACTCAGGGGTTGAGTAGATGAGACGTGCTGGTGGCATGCGCTTTTTGGTGGGATACTGTAGCCCTTAATTGGGATCTGAGCAAAAGGAGATCCTTATCTCATTGGTCCCAGCCACTGTGAGTGCAGCACTGCCCAGCTGAGAGAGGGAGGGATGGCTGGGGAGCAATCATGGCCCAAGTAGAATAGACTCCTGCCGTTCTTACTGAGTCTTCGTAGATTTTCTCAAATAAATGCTTCCTCATTTACTACAATTCAAAAAACTTTATTATTACTATTTTTTAAATAATTTTCACTAGTGATGAGTGGTTCCTCATGCCACCCTCCTATGAGTGGGAGTTCCTTTTATTCTAATAACACAAGTAAGCCCTAAGTCTACGCAGTTTTCAGTGAGATCTCATCGAAGTTATGATATAAGCAAGGCCTTTCTCTCGGATGGAAGGGTTACTATTTCCAGTGAAGGAGAGTCCTCAAAACAATATGAAGCTCAGGGAAATGAGCTGAACTTATTTTTGCAGATGGGAGGAATAAAAACGCATTAGTGTTGTGTTGTTGGCAACCACCATAAAGTGCCTATCTTAATATATCAGTGTTAACAATGACATAATGCACCCAAGGGAGGTACAGCAGCAAAGAAACAATTAACTTACCATTTAGTGCCTTCATTTTGCCTGCAGTGAAAGACTAATGAAATCAGAAGTGGCAGCCCTGCGCAGGCCTGTTCTGCTCTCCCGGCTCATTATCAGCTCACAATGGCTGAGGATAACGGCAGAGCAGATTACTTCTGTAAAACAGGTATTAGAACAGCTCCGAGTACTCGGGAGCCATCTGCCAGCATTAATGTCTTTTCATTAATTTGCATCAGATTTTCTCCAGTCTGTAAAATAGCTAGACTAGAGACAGATCAGATAGGCTACAGCAAAACTTTGTCTGGGAGGAGCCACGTGTCTGTGCTCAGGACACAGTCCAGGGGTTCCTCATCTTCAGCTCAGAGAAAGGTGGGGAATTCGGTTGAAGGTTCCTTCAAAGTTATTCCATTTTAGAGATGAGGAGACCATAACAAAAAGGGACTGACATAAATGTTTTCTTGATGTTTCAGTTACCATTTTCTTTTGTTAATTTCTCTTGTTGTCTGGGCTATTCCAGGAGCAAGGTAATTTTCCTTTCTGGTTATATGAGAATTTATTTTAGTAAATAGTTCACGAGCCCTATCATGACAGGCGAATTCACTTTGTGTTGGGTTCACTCTGATAACTAGTATTCTAAACTCATTGTTGTGTTTTGATATTCTATTCTTGTTTTTGTTTGGAGTGCTTGTTTTGCTTTGAGTGCTTAAATCTTTCCCTTGCTGAAAGTTCTTTTTTTTTTAATCTAGCAAAACTTTTTTCTGATTCCTTTTTCTGTCATTTGCTCCTGTTTTATCTCGCATGTTTTGTATCCATGCCACCCAAGGTATCAGTGCAGGAAAATTCACTCACGTCCTTTCTTTATCTGTGGGTTATATACTGCACGCTGCCACATGACTCTCTTTTTTCTGCTTAATCATTTTGTTTCCAATTTTATTTGTTCATGATTAAGTGGAAAGACATATTTTTCCTTCTTTTGTACTTTCATCTTGTTTTTTTACTTCATTCACATAATACAGTTAGTGTTCATCACATTAGTCTAATTTGTCAACTCTGTCCTTGCTTTCAATGTGTCATATTGAGATAGCATAGAGTTTGGTTTTGTTTGTTGAGTTAATCTCTAATTTTTCTTCTATTGAAAGCATTTATATCATTTAAAGTTTTTTGGTGTTTTCTTGCTGTTTGTATTGTTTTCCATTTGCTGCTAGTGAGACAGATTGTGTTTGCTTTTCTTTCCTTTAGTGAATTTAAGGCATACAGCTAACTTTTTATATCATTTATTGATTTTTAAAATTATGTTCTACTTTCAAGTGCAATGAAACAGAGAAATTGGATCACAGAATTCTCTTCCCTTCTCTTCATCCCAACCAATCCCTAAGGGAATGAACATGACATAAATTTTAGAACCAATAGAATCAAAGAATGGAGCACCGACGGTTCAATGCCATTCATCTCCAAAGTTCAAGACCCAGGCAAAAATCAAGTAAGAGTGCGGAGCTGGGAGACATGGCTCATGACTTGCTGTGAGCTCACAGAGCCGAAGTCCTTAACCAAACAGGTTCCAACAATTACCGTGGTTTTCCTCATCGTGTTCCTGTTTGTATTGGTCTAGTAGTAGGAGCTGCTGAGAGAAAGCAGGCAAAATTGATTTAAAAACACAAGTTGCCAACTAGGGACATACTCCCGAGTAGTGGCATAGTCCGTGGCTGTAGACATGTAACAGAACTTCAAAAGCCAGAAATATACTATTTTCAATTCGTCAAGTTCTGTAATATGGCTTTCTTTCTATGGGTATAATTTTGCTCTTTTTCACCTTAGAACTTGATTTAAATGTGTTGAATGCTCACACAGGGGAATACCTTTTTTGTTTTTGCCAGTCAAAGGAGCCTTGTTTATTGCTTTAATACTAAAATATGTGGATGGGTTTAACTGCTCTACCTTTTAAGGATGTGTAGCTATCGGTTTAGTTTAGCAACAATTGCTGCTGCAGAGAACAGGAAGTCTCCTTGAAGTGTCTCTAGAAACGGGTTTTGGCCGGGCGTGGTGGCTCACGCCTGTAATCCCAGCACTTTGGGAGGCCGAGGTGGGTGGATCACAAGGTCAGGAGATCGAGACCATCCTGGCTAACACAGTGAAACCCCGTCTCTACTAAAAATACAAAAAAATTAACCTGGTGTGGTGGCGGGAGCCTGTAGTCCCAGCTACTCGCGAGGCTGAGGCAGGAGAATGGCGTGAACTTGGGAGGTGGAGCTTGCAGTGAGCCGAGATCGCGCCACTGCACTCCAGCCTGGGCGACAGAGCCAGACTCTGTTTCAAAAAAAAAAAAAAGAAAGAAATGGGGTTAGAATGGCCAACAGAATATTATCACTTTTAGGTGAGTATTTTTTTTTCTTTACTTCCAGGAATTCTACATAAATCCATGTTTATTTATAAGTTCAGCTCATTCTGCCCTTCCCAGCTGAAGCTTGGGAATGGGAGGTTGACATCCGAGCGTGCAGCCTTGGGCTGTGTGGGGCTGATGCTACACATGGCAGGGGATAAGTTGTGGCTACAACATGTCACCACCTTCCCACTGGAAGGTTAGTTACAAATATCTAGATGTCCATTGGCATTGGATCTGCAAGTGCAAGAAACTCTTCAACCTCTGTAATTTGGTTTCTTGCAATTTCTGTCTCATTATGAAAAACTAAATAATATCATGGTATGATGTAGTCCAATGAAAATAAGAATTTCTGAGTTTGTCACATCCTACAGTAACCGGCTAATTCTCCTCCACTGTCTCTTCTAGTAATTATAAAGGCATCTCAATTTTGACTAGATTGTAACCATATGAAGATTAAAACACACTTCTTATTTTCTTTCAGGCTGTCCCTGACAGCCTAATACCTGTTAGGGACTTGGAAAATATTTGTTTGAAAATGACAGGATAGTCCTGTTTTATAATTTCTGAAAGTTTAAGTGACACATTTTACTACATCATATGTTATCGTACAGTCATTATTGATCACTCACTATTTGGAATAACTTCTCAATTAAGGTCAGTGGATAATCTTAATGTTTACAGTAAAAAGCATCTCCACATTTTCAGAGGTGAATCCGTGGAGGCTAAATCGGCCTCTAAGCAGATTTTCACCTTTGTGATGTCTCCATTAATAGGATCAGAAGAATGGAACTCAGAAACAAGCTGACCATCAAATTTACTGCTAGGGGCAAGCAGCTAGTGAGTGCTCTTTGCGGAGTTGATTAGGATCTTGATTACAGCAAATGCATGGTCTTTCAAGCATGAAGAGTAATTCCACTACCTCACTATAAGTAGATGCTCCCCGAAGGCAGGGGAATCTCACATTTCTTTATGCTTTGCACTCATAGAACTTGAATTAGTGGTAGGCATTTGGTAAACATAATTTTTTTTTTTTGAGACGGAATCTCACTCTAATGCCCAGGCTGGAGAAACTCTCGGCTCACTGCAACCTCCGTCTCCCATGTTCAAGCGATTCTCCTGCCTCAGCCTCCTGAGTAGCTGGGATTACAGGTGCATGCCACCATGCCAGTTTAATTTTTGTACTTTTAGTAGAGATGGGGTTTTGCCATGTTGACCAGGCTGGTCTTGACCTCCTGACCTCAGGTGATAAACAAGTGTTTGGACTAACCTTCAAATAATAATTGAGAGTGTGATAAGTCTTTAAAATAATTAGATTACTAGGTTATTTGAACTATTTTTTGTGTTTTGGAAGCTTGCCACTATACTTTTTCAATTTCTTGACATCGACCCACTGCTGGGAAGTACCCGTTGAAGAAAAAGCATAAAAAAAAGGGTGTGCTGATTATTTCCTACTTTCTCTGGGATCTACGTTTTTAAATCTGTAAATAATTTTTAATCTCAATGTGCATTTCTCATCTGTTACTAATGTGTTAGTTCTGATTGAATAATAATATATTCACTTAATAACATTAAATTTCCTAAATACACTTTTCTTTGAAATAATTACATTATTTCGAATTTAATCATGACTCAAGTTTTAAAGTTTTGTCTTAAAGGAAACAATCAATATTCAATATTTTCTATTCAGTCCTTTAAATAAAATATCACCCTATACATATTAACTCCAACCTTTTCACTCTGCAGGCATGCATAACAGCTCGTTGTTTGTGGGGTCTCTGTAACAAGTAGACCTACATGGATGTGTCTCCAGGAATTTATCTGCATAAAGAATGGAAGGCTCTTCTAGGAAAACACTCTTCAGAAAGCATGAGAAAGAGATTGCAATGTAGAATGGTTTGAAGATCACGAGCCAGTTTTCTGAGAGAATGGGCATTGGATTTGTGTGCATTGTGTTTTCCCTCAGATTCATCCTCAAGCCCAGCTCTTGACAAATACTGGATCCTACATAGAGACAGGCTGTCTTCACAACACGAAAGAATGGCTTCATTAAAGGTCCTAGAGAGCCCTGTAAATGCAGAACAGTGGTGCTTTGAGACCCACTTGGCACTGTACAAAATAGCTATGAGGGCAGAATTCTCCAGGCGTTAGTGGGAAATGAGTGTAATTTTATTTTGTGTTGCTTTAAAGGAATACCTGAGGCTGGATAATTTAAAAAGAAAAGAGGTTTATTTGGCTCACAGTTCTGCAGGCTGTACAGGAAGCATGGCGCCAGCATCTGCTTCTGGTGAGGACCTCAGGAAGCTTCCAACCATGGTGGAAGCAAGAGGGGAGCTGCATGTACAGAGATCATGTGGCCAGAGAGGATCCGAGATGGTGGGGAAGGCACCAGGCTCTTTTTAATCAATGAGTTCTCAGGGGAGCCCACAGAACAAGAACTCTCTCATCACGGCCAGGATGGCACCAAACCATTCAAGAGGGATCCACCCCCATAACCTGAACACCTCCCACTAGGCCCCAACTTCAACCTTGGGGACAAAATTTCAACATGAGGTTTAGGGGACAAACATCCAAACTATAGCAGGCCCCAAAGCTTTTAAAGCTTCAGTGATCCCAGCAAGCCTTGGGTGGCTGAAGCCTTCAGTTCATGACTAGCAGCCCTTCTGTGTTCTTGAGAAGAGGGCAGGCTCCGGTGTGGTCTTGGGGGCTGATAGAGGAAGCTCACCTGATTTCAAGGGGGTGGAGGCCTCAGGTGTAGACCACACATTGCAGGGCAGAGCTGGAGAGAAGTCACCTGCAGGGTGCTGCTTTGTTGGTGAGATGTCATGCTTGTAAGCATGAGGATAACACCTCCCACTACCATAAAACTCAGATATTTTGGGGGAGAGCTTTGCCCCCAAATGGAAGTTGATTTTTGATTATTTTAATTTTAAAACTATACTGACTATATGGTTTGGCTGTGTCCCCACCCAAATCTCATCTGGAATTATGGTTCCTATAATCTGCACATGTTATGGGAGGGACCCAGTGGAAGGTAATTGAATCAGGGGGTGGTTATTTCCATGCTGTTTTGGTGGTATGAGTGAGTTCTCATGAGATTTGATGGTTTTATAAAGGGCCTCCCCCTCTTCACTCTTCACATCTCCTTGCTGCTGCCATGTGAAGAAGGACATGTTTGCTTCTACTTCCACCATGACTGTAAGTTTCCTAAGGCCTCTCAAGTCCTGTGGAACTGTGAGTCAATTAAACCTCTTTCCTTTATAAATTACCCAGTCTCAGGTATTTCCTTATTAGCAGCATGAGAACAGACTAATACACTGAGAGATCTGTATGTTAATATTGTCACCTGTGCTGTCGATCAAATGTTCTGAGATTGTGGACCTTGTAGTCTATTCCAAGGCATGCCATCAGTCAGTGAGATATTTCAAGACAATTTTCCTTTGATGTAACACTTTGGAGGAAATTATTTAGTGCTCCCTCAATAAGCAAACAAAAATAAATAAATAAATAAAAATCAGTAGAAACTATGAAAACACGAGGAAAATGAAGCCCCTAGATGACAGTTGTGCCTCTGACATGTGATGGACCAGAGGAATGAGCCAGGGACCTACGGAGAAGCCGATGGAATTGATTCAATAAAACAGAAGTGGAAAAATATTGGTGATGTCCTCAATCAAACAATCCCTTTTTCAAGTTCAACAAATGCTACAGAAACTTTATGATTACAATATAAAGGAAAAAACATCTCAAGAGAAATTTAGTCTATGTGAACAAGAACTAAGTGGGCACGGTTTTGAGAAAATGACGGATTTTAAAATGCTGGCAACATTTACCCCGGAGTTTGCAGGGTTCTTGACAAATAATTCATGGACAAAGGAGGAATGGTCCCAGCATGGAACTCGACCCTGCGCTGATTGATACTCATGTAATTACCATACTGTAATGCACTCTTACATTTTTAATCATTTAGACTTAAAAAATAAAACCAAAATGTATTGTATTTGTTATCAATAAAACAATGCAAAATGAATATGAAAATGTATATAAATAATATGTTTGACAATATGGGGACAAAATCATAATTGGCAGAAAAAAGGTAATAAAAAAACCAACTAAGCTAAATCAAATTGAGGAAAAAGGGCTCAAAAATAACATAACTGAATTTAATGCTTATATTTTATATCAAGATATCTATCTATCTATCTATCTATTTATTATCTATCTATCTATCTATAGTGGTATGTGTTCATTATTTACTGTTGGGAGAAAATTCTGGAGAAACTGAGTCAGAAACACTTGAAGCGTTTACCCCAGCACAACAGCAAAGGGAGTGAGGTGGTGTTCTATCGCCTTCATATCATTTCTCCTGTATTATTTTATTTTTTAGCACAATAACAAAAATAAAACATGACAACCTGTTGGTACAATCTGTTCCCTGTTTTTTTTTTTTTAATGATCTTGGCTGTCCAGAAACAACAATAAGGAGACAGTTCCTTCATCACCCCGACTTTCCACGCAATGAGTGTAGACGTGGAGCCATGAAGAGAAGCCTCCCAGCACCTGGACTTGGGGAGCCTGCACCGAGACGGGGACCATACGCCCTGTCTGACTGACTCCGCTCCAAGTAGGCCAGGGCCTGGGGCACCTTACTTCACTTTTCTGGGCCTGATTTATTCTTATTATGAATAAAACTCAGAGTTTAATGAGATTTGTGGTTTCCAAAATATTTTTGCATGCAGAAACATTTCTTTAAAAGGAATTATGAAGTTTACAGGCTGTTTTTCACTAATGCTGCTACCCACCACAGCGATCAGCACAAGCCTTACAATCAAAAGTAATTGTTATATTTAACTTAGCTCATGGTTTACGTGTTGAACAAATATTACATCCTTTTTATGTAGAGGTCATTTTCTTATTGAACATAATAAATAGTAAAGAAAAGGTTTTACAGAAATTGCTATTGCACCTGGGAAGCTCTGTTCAGATAGAGGTTTTTTTTTCCTTCCTATAAGCGATTCAAGTGCTGAAAAAATTAGCTACAAATTTATTGAAGACATGTTTTAGATAGTATCACATAAAAGGCATGATGGACATCAGACTTCGTAACTGTCATTAAAATTGTTCATATATTTATTTTCTAAAATATGTATATTTTTATTAAAATGTTGATTATTAATTTCATCTGTGTAGGTCATATTCATCTGAATTATTAAGCTATATATAGTTTAATTCAGCTATGGACTGTTATACTGGATCTTACTAATAGCCGGTTAATAGGAGAATGTGAAAATTCCATTACAAACAAGTTAATGAGAAAGTGAGAATTCTGCTACAAAGCTAGCTCTGAATGTTTGGAAGCACTGAATAGTTGTAATGACTTGACTTTATTCTTCAAGTGTAGGAAATTATCTCTCATGCATTCATTCTTTTTTCTTTAAACAACAAATAAAACCAACTACTCTTCAAACGTCTTCGTATTCCAGGAACCCTCTATTTACCATACATAAAGAACTGCTTTAGGTGATTACCCCGGTTACTGTGACTGTATGTTTTCAAATCAAGCTACATTTAATTAATCATAAATTACACACCTACAGTAGATATGTTTTCTCACATGATGCACAACTGGTTTAAAGCTATTTTAAATTCTATGTTATATATAATATGTGTATATAATATATATATTACTATCTTCAAAACTAAGTTGGTAATGAACCACTTTAATTTCCTTAATTTCTGCCCTGTCATCATTTTGGTTTGTCTACCATTATCCCAGGAGGTTGCCTCTGTCTTTCCTTCTTGGTTTTGCACTGACTTTTTTCCTTTGTTTGTGTCATGTCTAATTTCTACCCCTGGATGACCTATTTAAATGGCAATCACATTCCTTACATAGCTGGATAAGCCTTCTTCCTGCACAACGCCAATTCTTCAAATAATCAACAGTAATTCCAAGTTGTAGAAAGCTGGTAGCTTTACCAAAGTTTGTTACCTTATGTAAGGGCAATCTCTGAAACATGTGGGCAGCAGAGAGATAGAAATTGATCTTCACTCTGATCTTGAGTGTGAGACAAGTGAGTGGGGGGCTAGGAGCTCCTGGTTCAGCAGATGACAGTTTCTTAATCACCGATTTTGAAAGGTTGGAGCTCTTTACAATTTCACACCCTTGTCTCACCTCCCAACGTATATGTCATTTACTACTTTCTCTGCTACCATAGGTTCAATTTTTTTCACTCAAATCCAAATACAGATTACTTTTCTTCTAATGAATGGGAATATTTAAGCAAGAATATGATATTATGCCAATTAAATTTTACTTTATTCAGTTGAAACCATTCTCACATAGAAAGAAAGAAAGAAGGAAAGAAAGAAAGAAGAAAGGAAAGAAAGAAAGAAAGAAAGAAAGAAAGAAAGAAAGAAAGAAAGAAAGAAAGAAAGAAAGAAAAAGAGAGAGGGAGGGAGGGAGGGAAGGAAAAGAGAGAGGGAGGGAGGGAGGGAGGGAGGGAAGGAAGGAAGGAAGGAAGGAAGGAAGGAAGGAAGGAAGGAAGGAAACATTTCTCCTTGGCTAGGGATGTCTGTACTCATGCTGTCAGGCTGCAGTTTAGACAGTCACTTAGAGTTCTGACAGAAGCACAGCAAACTGAAAATGTTTAAGGGAGAGGCTGAGGGCTGATTCTGAGAAAGAGTAAGGTAGCTTCCTCCCGATAACAATCTTGGTGGAAGCAGTGTTATCAACTGAATTATAAAAATGTTTCTGGCATTTATTGGTTTTTACTTTCCAATTTGATGGAAATATTACTTTTTATATTTTTGCAGAAGCACCAGAACTGTGATCCGTGTTTCAACTGTTTTGTAGCTGACTTCATGTATATTTATAATTTTATCACTTTTAGACAGTTAATATTTTTTCTAATCTCAGATGCTTAAAAATGTTCTGTCTTCTTCCTATCTCATATTAAACTTTTGATCTCAGGACCATGTATAAATCATCTGACAATGTTCCCAACTGAGCCCATTAATTGGGAGGTTGGTAAGAAATTGAGACAAGAATCTAGCTATCTGGTTAACATCTAAAATATTGGGATATATCGTAGTTAGATGAGCAGGACTAACACGAATGAAACTGTATTGCTTTCATTTTTCCCCAAGCCAGTATTTACAACACTTGGCCTCCTTCGAAAGCAAAGTCATCCAAACAAGGACGTGGGTTTAGGCTGAATAACGGGCCGTTCCTTTGCTATGCCAGAGTGAGTGATGAGAGGCAGATGGCCAGCGAATGTTTAAAACAGGGATGCATTTAAAGGTAGCTGTTCTTGGGGAAAGTGAGTCCACTCCAGGTGAACTCTGAGAAGCACACAGAACACCCTCTCAGAACAGTCTGCACATGGGCACAGCCTGGCTCACTTACACACCAGCTCCACCCTCCAGTGCCCACTTATACACCAGCTCCACCCTCTAGTGCCCACTTATACACCAGCTCCCACCCTCCAGTGTTCACTTACACACCAACTCCACCCTCCAGTGCCCACTTATACACCAGCTCCACCCTCCAGTGCCCACTTATACACCAGCTCCCACCCTCCAGTGTTCACTTATACACCAGCTCCACCCTCTAGTGCCCACTTATACACCAGCTCCACCCTCTAGTGCTCACTTACACACCAGCTCCACCCTCCAGTGCCCACTTACACACCAGCTCCTTCCTCCAGTACTCACTTGCACACCAGCTCCCATCCTCCAGGACTTATGGCTGCACCACAAACATGTAGCCTCCTGTGCTGTGGGCAGAGCTTGCGTGAGGGTTGAACAGGGTCCCTGTGTCTGGAGAAGGCTATAAGAAAAAGTGGAAAAGCATGAAGTGGAATTTTGTCACTCTAACTCTGAACTTGGAAGAAACTGTCTGGTCCAAAACTGGCTCCAGAATCACTCAGGTCATCAGATCACGTGTGCTAGACTTAGCCTCTCACATCTGTTTCAAGGTGGTATCTGGTCTCAGGTCTATCAAAAGGCTTCAGCCGGGTGCAGTGGCTCACGCCTGTAATCCCAGCACGTTGGGAGGCCAAGGCACGTGACCACTTGTGGTCAGGAGTTCGAGACCAGCCTGACCCAATAAGGTGAAACCCCGTCTCTACTAAAAATACAAAAATTAGCTGAGTATGGTGGCACACACCTGTAGTCCCAGCTACTTGGGAAGCTGAAGCAGGAGAATTGCTTGAACCCAGGAGGCGGAGGTTACAGTGAGCCGAGATTGCACCACTGCACTCCAGCTTGGGTGACAGAGCGAGACTCTGTCTCTAAATAAATAAATAAATGGCTTCACATGGGAATGTAATATCTTTCTATATTGCTACTCTTCAGTGATGATATAAATTCTTATAGGTCTGATGACTCTGTTAGATTGATTTCAGAATTTTTCTTCACTTAAGTTAAATAATTCAAATTTTCCCTCACTTTTATATTTTAAAACATTTGGCTACTCTCTTTATTACTCTTTCATCTTTGAAGGGATCATGAAATAAATAATACTTCCCACTGGCTTTTGAATCAACCAGCATGAACCTGTGATGGAGAGAATGCTTTACCATGTTCCAAATGTATTCAAAAGGGTTTATCAAATACCTTCTGGATGGACCACACTTCATGTGACTGGCACAAGAGTTAAATATGTATTCTGAACTGGTGCTGCCTGGAATTTTAGTATTTTACTCTCCTTAAGTGTATTCTTGTGAAATTCTAAAAATTATCCAAGGTAGTCTATACACGTTTTCAATCTTTAACATAACCTCGTAAATAGAAGATGCACATATAAGTAACAATAAATGCTAATGCTGGGCGCCATGGCTCACGCCTGTAATCCCAGCACTTTGGGAGGCCGAGGCGAGCGGATTACCTGAGGTCAGGAGTTTGAAACCAGCCTGGCCAACATAGTGAAACCCCATCACTACGAAAAATACAAAAAAATTAGCTGGGTGTGGTGGCATGCATCTGTAATCCCAGCTACTCAGGAGGCTGAGGCAGGAGAATTGCTTGAACCCGGGAGGCAGAAGTTGCAGTGAGCCGAGATTGCGCCATTGCACTCCAGTCTGGGTGACAGAGGAAGACTCTATCTCTCATAAATAAATAAATAACAATAAATAAAATAAAATAAATAAATGCTTATAAAAAGAGTAAGTGATTTTCTTAGCCAAGGACAGTGTCATCTTTCGGAATAATGGCAAACTCTGAAAAACAAAGAGGAGTGCACGGGACGAGGAGAAACTGTATACAAATATGGCGTCATCTCTGGCTGTAGCCATGTGTAGAGCTGATCAGAAATCAGCACAGTGAAATTCTCTGGGGATTAGGTGGAGGCGTCTCAAATGAGGTAAGTCCTAGGGGTCATTTTTGGTCAGTTATAACAGAGCAAAATGGGGCAGTACCCCAGAGAGGAAAATAGACGCCACCATTCCTAGGTTTCTTATCTTATTGCTGTATTTTTATATTGGGAGATGTCTTTCCATGTCATCTTTATGCCAAAAATGCCTTAAACAGGCTTTTATAGTATATCTGGATGTCGATAAGGCTGCCGTAAAAATCACTCTATCTCCATCATGTTACATCCTCTCCCACCAGTTTGTTCTGATTTGAGATTGAAATCCATTGTCATTTGAAGTTGCGGTCTCTTCAAGTAAAATGTCCTATTTCTGTGGCTGCTTTCAATATTTATTTCCCTTTTTTCACCTTTGGTTTTCGGAAGTTTAATTATGATGTGTTTGTCGCGGGATCTGGGGTTTTTCCTCTCTAGGTTCACTTAGCCTCTTGAATTGCAGGAGTGTATGTTTCTCCAAATTTGAGATGGCTTCAGGCATTATTTTTTCTAATACTTTTTAGTCTCCTTTTCTGTCAGAAATTCCCATTATATAAATGTTAGCTGTCCTGTTACTTTTCTTTAAATTGACACAAAGGTCCTAGATACTGTTCATTTTTGTGGTCGTTGTTCTCCTTTCCCTGCCATGCAGCTTGTTTGATAACTTATCTCAATGTGTCCTCAGAGTCGCTGATTCCATCTTTGTCGTCTCTGCTCTGCTAGCGAGACCATCGAGTGAGGCAATTTTCTGCTTTTTAGGTTTTTTTGTTTGCTTTTGTCCTTTTAATTTTGGTTAATGTAACTTTCAGTTCTATATGATTTCATTGTGGGTTCTTCTGGTTATAATTTCTATGTTTTGCTGAGATTTTCTATTTTTTAGTGTATTTTAAGTAGACACATCTTCTATTTTGGCAGGTGCTGCTCTGTTGAGGTGGAGGCAGGTCCCGTTGGGCGAGTGTGTGTAGCTTCCCACTGGGGCCCTGACACCTCTCTCCCATGGGGTCCTTGACTCCCAGCATCTCCTTGCCAGGCATGAAACTCAGCCTCCCTCGGCCGGGTTGACTCTTTCCCAAGGAAAGTGGGCAGTGACTTGGTTGCCTCGAGTGGGTGGAGGCTCTCCACCTCACTGTACCCTGCTGTGATTGGGGTGGTACAGTCAAGTGCAACCAGCCCTGCTGGCTGCCGAGGGGTGTGGAGGTTCGGAGCTCGCTGGACCCATCTGGAACCTGCTATACCCACCTTGGTAGGGACTCGGAGCTCCCTGCCTTGCCCACCCCCGAGTTGTGACTGTGCTGCCATTACCTGCTGTAGCAAGCAGAGATGGCTGGGAGGCCCGCTCCCTGCTGGGCACCCCGACACAGGAGTTGGGTTGTTGTTCTGTTGCAGTTTGGCTGAAGCGGGCCGGGCATTGCCTTCCTTCCGTTAGTGCTCCTTTTCCCCGTGACCTGTTTGGGAGCAGGCTCTCCTTGGAGCTCTTGTGGTCCACGCCTGTTGAAAGTTCTGGGAGGAGGCGTCTGAAGCACCTTGTCCAGGATACGTGAGAAGCCCCCGGAAGCCCAGGGACCCACTGCAGCTTGTTCCTCAGCCCCAAGACCCCCGGGTGCCTCCTGCGTCCACCCTTCAGGGGCCCGCATGTGTGCTGTGCTGCTGCTTGTCCTGTGTGTATGGAGGGCCCGACAGGAGTGGGGCTGCTGCGTCTTGGCTGCAAACCAAAGTCAGCTGATTTTATCTGTAGTCGTGATTTATATGGAGACACCATGGTCAAAAAAAGTGCTTTCGGGGTGGAGCCAAGATGGCCGAATAGGAACAGCTCCGGTCTCCAGCTCCCAGCCCCAGCGACACAGAAGACGGGTGATTTCTGCATTTCTGCTTGAGGTACCGGTTTCATCTCACTAGGGAGTGCCTAACAGTGGGTGCAGGACAGTCGGTGAAGCGCACTGTGCGCGAGCCGAAGCAGGGCGAGGCATTGCCTCACTCGGGAAGCGCAAGGGGTCAGGGAGTTCCCTTTCCTAGTCAAAGAAAGGGGAAACAGATGGCACCTGGAATATCGGGTCAGTCCCGTCCTAATACTGCGCTTTTCCAACGGGCCTGGAAAACGGCACACTAGGAGATTGTGTCCCGCACCTGGCTCGGAGGGTCCTATGCCCACAGAGTCTTGCTGATTGCTAGCACGGCAGTCTGAGATCATGCTGCAAGGCGGCAACGAGGCTGGGGGAGGGGCGCCCGCCATTGCCCAGGCTTGCTTAGGTAAACAAAGCAGCCAGGAAGCTCGAACTGGGTGGAGCCCACCACAGCTCAAGGAGGCCTGCCTGCCTCTGTAGGCTCCACCTCTGGGGGCAGGGCACAGACAACCAAAAACTCAGCGAGAACCTCCACAGCCTTAAATGTCCCTGTCTGACTGACAGCTTTGAAGAGAGTAGTGGTTCTCCCAGCACGCAGCTGGAGATCTGAGAACGGACAGACTGCCTCCTAAAGTGGGTCCCTCACCCCTGAGCAGCCTAACTGGGAGGCACCCCCCCAGTAGGGACAGACTGACACCTCATTCAACCGGGTACTCCTCTGAGACAAAACTTTCAGAGGAACTATCAGACAGCTGAATTTGTGGTCTCACGAAAATCCACTGTTCTGCAGCCACCGCTGCTGACACCCAGCCAAACAGGGTCTGGAGTGGACGTCTAGTAAACTCCAACAGACCTGCAGCTGAGGGTCTTGTTTGGTAGAAGGAAAATTAACAAAGAGAAAGGACATCCACACCAAAAACCCATCTGTACATCACCATCATCGAAGACAAAAAGTAGACAAAACCACAAAGATGGGGAAAAAACAGACCAAAAAAACTGGAAACTCTAAAAAACAGAGCACCTCTCCTCCTCCAAAGGAACGCAGTTCCTCACCAGCAACGGAACAAAGCTGGATGGAGGATGACTTTGATGAGTTGAGAGAAGAAGGCTTCAGACGATCAAACTACTCTGAGCTACGAGAGGAAATTCAAAACAATAGCAAAGAAGTTAAAAACTTTGAAAAAAAATTAGAAGAATGGATAACTAGAATAACCAATGGAGAGAAGGGCTTCAAGGAGATGATGGAGCTGAAAGCCAAGTTTCGAGAACTACGCGAAGAATGCAGAAGCCTCAGTAGCAGATGCGATCAACTGGAAGAAAGGGTATCGCTGATAGAAGATGAAATGAATGAAATGAAGAGAGAAGGGAAGTTTAGAGAAAAAAGAATAAAAAGAAATGAACAAAGCCTCCAAGAAATTTGGGACTATGTGAAAAGACCAAACCTACGTCTGATTGGTGTACCTGAAAATGATGGGGAGAATGGAACCAAGTTGGAAAACACTCTGCAAGATATTATCCAGGAGAACTTCCCCAATCTAGCAAGGCAGGCCAGCATTCAGATTCAGGAAATACAGAGAACGCCACAAAGATACTCCTCGAGAAGGGCAACTCCAAGACACATAATTGTCAGATTCACCAAAGTGGAAATGAAGGAAAAAATGTTAAGGGCAGCCAGAGAGAAAGGTCAGGTTACCCACAAAGGGAAGCCCATCAGACTAACAGCTGATCTCTCAGCAGAAACTCTACAAGCCAGAAGAGAGTGGGGGCCGATATTCAACATTCTTAAAGAAAAGAATTTTCAGCCCAGAATTTCCTATCCCGCCAAACTAAGCTTCATAAGTGAAGGAGAAATAAAATACTTTACAGACAAGCAAACGCTGAGTGATTTTGTCACCACCAGGCCTGCCCTAAAAGAGCTCCTGAAGGAAGCACTAAACATGGAAAGGAACAACCGGTACCAGCCCCTGCAAAAACATGCCAAATTGTAAAGACCATCGAGGCTAGGAAGAAACTATAGCAACTAACGAGCAAAATAACCAACTAACATCATAATGACAGGATCAGATTCACACATAACAATATTCACATTAAATGTAAATGGGCTAAATGATCCAATCAAAAGACACAGACTGGCAAACTGGATAAGGAGTCAGGACCCATCAGTGTGCTGTATTCAGGAAACCCATCTCACGTGCAGAGACACACATAGACTCAAAATAAAGGGATGGAGGAAGATCTATCAAGCAACTGGAAAACAAAAAAAGGCAGGGGTTGCAATCCTAGTCTCTGATAAAATAGACTTTAAACCAACAAAGATCAAAAGAGACAAAGAAGGCCATTACATAATGGTAAAGGGATCAATTCAACAAGAAGAGCTAACTATCCTAAATATATATGCACCCAACACAGGAGCACCCAGATTCATAAAGCAAGTCCTGAGTGACCTACAAAGGGACTTAAACTCCCACACAATAATAATGGGAGATTTTAACACCCCACTGTCAGCATTAGACAGATCAACGAGACAGAAAGTTAACAAGGATATCCAGGAATTGAACTCAGCTCTACATAAAGTGGACCTAATAGACATCTACAGAACTCTCCACCCCAAATCAACAGAATATACATTTTTTTCAGCACCACACCGCACCTATTCCAAAATTGACCACATAGTTGGAAGTAAAGCTCTTCTCAGCAAATGTAAAAGAACAGAGATTATAACAAACTGTCTCTCAGACCACAGTGCAATCAAACTAGAACTCAGGATTAAGAAACTCAGTCAAAACCGCTCAACTACATGGAAACTGAACAACCTGCTCCTGAATGACTATTGGGTACATAATGAAATGAAGGCAGAAATAAAGATGTTCTTTGAAACCAACGAGAACAAAGACACAACATACCAGAATCTCTGGGACACGTTCAAAGCAGTGTGTAGAGGCAAATTTATAGCACTAAATGCCCAGAAGAGAAAGCAGGAAAGATCCAAAATTGACACCCTAACATCACAATTAAAAGAACTAGAAAAGCAAGAGCAAACACATTCAAAAGCTAGCAGAAGGCTAGAAATAACTAAAATCAGAGCAGAACTGAAGGAAATAGAGACACAAAAAACCCTTCAAAAAATTAATGAATCCAGGAGCTGGTTTTTTGAAAAGATCAACAAAATTGATGGACCGCTAGCAAGACTAATAAAGAAGAAAAGAGAGAAGAATCAAATAGA
Source organism: Symphalangus syndactylus (assembly GCF_028878055.3). Classification (NCBI taxonomy): domain Eukaryota; kingdom Metazoa; phylum Chordata; class Mammalia; order Primates; family Hylobatidae; genus Symphalangus; species Symphalangus syndactylus. Next base: position 7,959,638 of record NC_072432.2, on the reverse strand, counting down.
TGCAATAAAAAACGAAAAAGGGGATATCACCACCGATCCCACAGAAATACAATCTACCATCAGAGAATACTACAAACACCTCTATGCAAATAAACTAGGAAATCTAGAAGAAATGGATAAATTCCTCGACAAATACACCCTCCCAAGACTAAACCAGGAAGAAGTTGAATCTCTGAATAGACCAATAACAGGTTCTGAAATTGTGGCAATAATCAATAGCTTACCAACCAAAAAGAGTCCAGGACCTGATGGATTCACAGCTGAATTCTACCAGAGGTACAAGGAGGAACTGGTACCATTCCTTCTGAAACTATTCCAATCGATAGAAAAAGAGGGAATCCTCCCTAACACATTTTACGAAGCCAGCATCGTCCTGATACCAAAACCTGGCAGAGACTTAACCAAAAAAGAGAATTTCAGACCAATATCCTTGATGAACATTGATGCAAAAATCCTCAATAAAATACTGGCAAACCAAATCCAGCAGCACATCAAAAAGCTTATCCACCATGATCAAGTGGGCTTCATCCCTGGGATGCAAGGCTGGTTCAACATACGCAAATCAATAAATGTAATCCAGCATATAAACAGAACCAAAGACAAAAACCACATGATTATCTCAATAGATGCAGAAAAGGCCTTTGACAAAATTCAACAACCCTTCATGCTTAAAACTCTCAATAAATTAGGTATTGATGGGACGTATCTCAAAATAATAAGAGCTATCTATGACAAACCCACAGCCAATATCATACTGAATGGGCAAAAACTGGAAGCATTCCCTCTGAAAACTGGCACAAGACAGGGATGCCCTCTCTCACCGCTCCTATTCAACATAGTGCTGGAAGTTCTGGCCAGAGCAATCAGGCAGGAGAAGGAAATAAAGGGTATTCAATTAGGAAAAGAGGAAGTCAAATTGTCCCTGTTTGCAGATGACATGATTGTATATCTAGAAAACCCCATTGTCTCAGCCCAAAATCTCCTTAAGCTGATTAGCAACTTCAGCAAAGTCTCAGGATACAAAATTAATGTACAAAAATCACAAGCATTCTTGTACACCAATAACAGACAAACAGAGAGCCAAATCATGAGTGAACTCCCATTCACAATTGCTTCAAAGAGAATAAAATACCTAGGAATCCAACTTACAAGGGATGTGAAGGACCTCTTCAAGGAGAACTACAAACCACTGCTCAATGAAATAAAAGAGGATACAAACAAATGGAAGAACATTCCATGCTCATGGGTTGGAAGAATCAATATCGTGAAAATGGCCATACTGCCCAAGGTAATTTATAGATTCAATGCCATCCCCATCAAGCTACCAATGACTTTCTTCACAGAATTGGAAAAAACTACTTTAAAGTTCATATGGAACCAAAAAAGAGCCCGCATCGCCAAGTCAATCCTAAGCCAAAAGAACAAAGCTGGAGGCATCACGCTACCTGACTTTAAACTATACTACAAGGCTACAGTAACCAAAACAGCATGGTACTGGTACCACAACAGAGACATAGATCAATGGAACAGAACAGAGCCCTCAGAAATGATGCCGCATAGCTACAACTATCTGATCTTTGACAAACCTGACAAAAACAAGAAATGGGGAAAGGATTCCCTATTTAATAAATGGTGCTGGGAAAACTGGCTAGCCATATGTAGAAAGCTGCAACTGGATCCCTTCCTTACACCTTATACAAAAATTAATTCAAGATGGATTAAAGACTTATATGTTAGACCTAAAACCATTAAAATCCTACAAGAAAACCTAGGCAATACCATTCAGGACATAGGCGTGGGCAAGGACTTCATGTCTAAAACACCAAAAGCAATGGCAACAAAAGCCAAAATCGACAAATGGGATCTCATTAAACTAAAGAGCTTCTGCACAGCAAAAGAAACTATCATCAGAGTGAACAGGCAACCTACACAATGGGAGAAAATTTTTGCAACCTACTCATCTGACAAAGGGCTAATATCCAGAATCTACAATGAACTCAAACAAATTTACAAGAAAAAAACAAACAACCCCATCAAAAAGTGGGCAGAGGACATGAACAGACACTTCTCAAAAGAAGACATTTATGCAGCCAAAAAACACATGAAGAAATGCTCCTCATCACTGGCCATCAGAGAAATGCAAATCAAAACCACAGTGAGATACCATCTCACACCAGTTAGAATGGCCATCATTAAAAAATCAGGAAACAACAGGTGCTGGAGAGGATGTGGAGAAATAGGAACACTTTTACACTGTTGGTGGGACTGTAAACTAGTTCAACCATTGTGGAAGTCAGTGTGGCGATTCCTCAGGGATCTCGAACTAGAAATACCGTTTGACCCAGCCATCCCATTACTGGGTATATACCCAAAGGACTATAAATCATGCTGCTATAAAGACACATGCACACGTATGTTTATTGCGGCACTATTCACAATAGCAAAGAGTTGGAACCAACCCAAATGTCCAACAACGATAGACTGGATTAAGAAAATGTGGCACATATACACCATGGAATACTATGCAGCCATAAAAAATGATGAGTTCATGTCCTTTGTAGGGACATGGATGAAACTGGAAACCATCATTCTCAGTAAACTATCGCAAGGACAAAAAACCAAACACCGCATGTTCTCACTCATAGGTGGGAATTGAACAATGAGAACTCATGGACACAGGAAGGGGAACATCACACTCCGGGGACTGTTGTGGGGTGGGGGGAGGGGGGAGGGACAGCATTAGGAGATACACCTAATGCTAAATGACGAGTTAATGGGTGCAGGAAATCAACATGGCACATGGATACATATGTAACAAAACTGCACATTGTGCACATGTACCCTAAAACCCTAAAGTATAATAAAAAAAAAGAAAAAAAAAAAAAAAAAAAAAAGAATTGAAGACAAAAAAAAAAAAAAAAAAAAGAATTGGTTTAATGTTATTAAATTCATGTCTTTCAAACTGAAAAAAAAAAAAAAAAAGTGCTTTCTCCTCAGGTTTCCTATCAATACAATTAAAATGAAATAAAAATAAATGTCACACTAGAGAAAGGGATTTCTCTAGAGAAGGGCATTTCTCTAGTGGGACATTTAGCTGATCTGGGGAAGGCTGAAAGAAGATTCAAAGAAGATCCGATGTGCAACTGGGCTCCTTTTGACATGCAATTTTGTTTTTTACACTCTACTTTCAATATCATACTTTTAAATCTGAAAATCTTATTCTGTGAAAATCATCTCTCCTTTTATTTCGACCGTTATTAAAATGAGGCAGCAATCTATTGCTTAAAAGGTGGTTACAGAGCATCAAATAATCCTAAATGACCCAATTTTTGTGCCTTCTCTGAGACCCTACAAGATAAGACAGCTCATGTAAATACTCAGCTATCAATTGCATAGGCTCACTGGGAAAGCCTCTGTCCCCACGCTGACCACGGTCTCTAGGAAGGTCCTGATTTTGACTCCATGGAGCCAAGTCTCCATGGACCACTGTGGGCTGCCATGTCATGTTTTACCTGGAAGTCATGAAAATAGATCGACATACATAAAAACGTAGTTGGTGCTATTATTTCTCAGTGTAATCTGAGCTGCAGATCTCCAGTTCAGATTTGAAAGAGCAATTCCTCTTGTGATTATTCTGAATTCCTTTAAACCACTGTTCTTGAAGAATGAGTGATGGGTAGGAGGAACTTTAAACTTTAAAACACACATAGAAACTAAATTTGACAAACATTTGTATTAGAGGATTGAAGATGATTTACATAGAATTGCAGCTTCAAATACAGATAATATAGAAATGGCTTCTGGATGCTATTTTCCATTAAATAATGACATTTTTTTCCTACCTTTGAATGGGAAAAACAGATATATGCTGATAATCTTTAAAAAGACAATATGCTTTATTACCAATGAAATAAAAAGAGTATGCTTATATTAAAATAGTTCCTCTACTACACAAATATAGCATTTCCCAATAATTTATTTTATGCCACTGAAAACTTTATTTTTTTTTTTTAGATTAAAAGCATTCTACAGTTCAAAATTGAAACTTACTGTTTGATACGATGCTTTTTTGGTCAACTTTTAAAAATAGCTCTTAAAATAAAAAGCAACTTTGACATACGTTCTCAAGTCAATAAAGAATTTTTTTCTTCTCCTTTTATTTGTGTTCAGAGACTATGTCCTGAATTAAAGAATCTTAGTTACCGCAAGTCTCTCCTTGCGGCGCTACACTAGAGCAGAGTACGAGTCTGAGGCGGGGGGAGTCATGGCAGGACAAACGTTTAGAAAGTTTCTTCCACTCTTTGACCGAGTATTGGTTGAAAGGAGTGCTGCTGAAACTGTAACCAAAGGAGGCATTATGCTTCCAGAAAAATCTCAAGGAAAAGTATTGCAAGCAACAGTAGTCGCGGTTGGATCAGGTTCTAAAGGAAAGGGTGGGGAGATTCAACCAGTTAGCGTGAAAGTTGGAGATAAAGTTCTTCTCCCAGAATATGGAGGCACCAAAGTAGTTCTAGATGACAAGGATTATTTCCTATTTAGAGATGGTGACATTCTTGGAAAGTACATAGACTGAAATAAGTCACTATTGAAATGGCATCAACATGAAGCTGCCCATTCCACTGAAGTTCTGAAATCTTTCGTCATGTAAATAATTTCCATATTTCTCTTTTATAATAAACTAATGATAACTAACGACATCCAGTGTTTCCAAAATTGTTTCCTTGTACTGACATAAACATTTCCAAATAAAAAAAAAAGAATCTTAGTTAATGAGAACGTGAATAATCCCTGTTTCATGTGTCTCTTTCACCTGTTGTTATGTGTTTGGAATCCAGCTTCTCACACTAAGGAAGCCCTTTTGTAGTTTTCATTTTAGCTGTGCTTCATGCTCTGTTCAATCTTTTCCTGAGCAGGTTCATCCCAGGATAGTGTGCAATTCAGTTCAGCAAGTATTTACTGAACAGAGACGCACCATTGTGAGGGGTACGGAACTGAGGACTGTCTTCAGAAACGCTAGGGGAATACTGGAGACATGCACACTAAATCTGACTTGATATTAGAGAGCTTTTGGAGAAAGTTTAAAATTGAGCTGGGCTTTGAAGGACAGTTGGAGTTGAGGTAAATGGAAGTGAAAATCAATGTATTCAAGATAGAAGGTAATACAGGAGAAAGACAAAGTGTGGTAAATCCTGGATCAAAAATCATTTTCAGTGGAATAGAGATGAATAGCAAGTAGTCTCAAAATACGAGCTTGTGAGGTTGAGCCTGTGTACAGACGACTTCAAATAGAAGAATAATGACTCTGTAATTTATTTAATGGACACTGAAGAATTATGAAAGCTTTGTGAAAGACAGAAACAGATGTTATTTCAAAATATCATCTGAGACATGTTTTAAATAAAACCACAGTGATTATTGGGCACCGACTCAGCTCTCATCCACACCAACAATAGAAAACCAGAAATGCTAGTCAAATTCAAGATCATGCTTTCAAACTGTAAGTAGATAACGGAAGTCAGTAAAATGAAAAACAATAAGAAGTGACTATTTTAAGCATTTTACTTTTACAAAAGAAGTATTTCAAAATCAATTTGTTAATTTCTGCCAAAAAAACTCTTTTAGGATTTTTATTGGAATTGCCTTGGGTTTATGGATCAACTCAGGGAGAACTGAATTGTTAATAATGTGAATTTTTTCAATTAATGAATCGTTCATCTATTAATTTAGGTCTTTTAAAAGTACTTTCATAAATACTTTATAGTTTCCCATATGCAAATCCACAAATATTTTCCTAGAAACGACCCTCAATATTTTATGTTTTTAAATTATTATAAGTGTTATTCTTTAAATTTTAATTTCCACTGGTTCTTTGCTAACGTATAGGAATACATTATTTCTAAACATTGACGTTGTATCCAGTGATTATTTATATTCATTGAGATTTTTATATGGGTGATCATGTATTCTGCAAATAAAAACAATTTTAAAACACTTTAAATCTATATTCCTATTTTTAATTTTAGTCTTATTACGTTGACTAAATGCGCCTGTACAATGTTGACTAGAAACCATGAGAGCAGGAAGGTGTGTTTTCTCCGTCTTTCAGGGGAAAGCATTCGGTCCTACCCTGTCAGGTGCGATGGTAGCTGCTGGTTTTTCGTGGATGCAGGGCAAGGGGCCAGATTGTCTTTCTGGTATGTGGAAGTTCACTTTCTCCAGAAACATTTGTTGGAAAGTTTATCCCCTTCCCACAGATTCATCTTGGTCTTATTGTTGAAAATGAAGTAACCCTGTATGCACGACTTTAAAATGAATATTGATTTCAGCTTGTCAAGGAAATTTATCATTTCTGAAATAGTGCTTTTCTATTCCAATAATTCATTTGCATGCCCCTTTTGAAAATAATTTCTATAACTATGTTGACAGTCCCCATGTGTTCATGCAACACTGTTTCCATTGGATCTCTGACATATTAACTATCGGTTTTACAGTTCTGATTTCACAGTTCTAGCATCTGGGCCATTCTTGCATATGTGTCCACTGATTGATTTTTATCTTGAAAATTAGCAGTTTTTATTCTTTCTGTGTGTGGGAAGATCGCTTGATATTTAATTGAATTCTGCACATGGTGTATGGAAGAACAGTAAAAACTGTGGAACTAGCCTTTGGGCCTAGAAGAGCGAGCCTCGCTTCCTATCAGGCCTTTAGTGGGAGGCAGGGCTGTGCCAATCCAATGGGCATTGTATTAGTCTATTTTCACACTGCTGTTAAAGTTGCTGGGCCCAGAGGTTTCCTACCAAGCCCTCAGGTCAGAGTAAATACCTGAGACTGGGTAATTTATAAAGAAAAAGAGGTTTAATAAACTCACAGTTCCACGTGCCTGGGGAGACCTCACAATCATGGCGGAAAGCAAAAGGAATGTCTTCTTTTTCTTTTTTGAGACTGAGTTTCGCTCTATCACCCAGGCTGGAGTGCAGTGGCGCAATCTCAGCTGACTGCAACCTCCTCCTTCCAGATTCAAGCAATTATCATGCCTCAGCCTCCTGAGTAGCTGCAATTACAGGCGTGCACCACCACGCATGGCTAATCTTTTGTATTTTTAGTAGAGACGGGGTTTCACCATGTTGGCAAGGCTGGTCTCAAACTCCTGACCTCATGCAATCTGTCTGCCTCGGCCTCCCAAAGTGCTGGGATTACAGGTGTGAGCCACCACACGGGGCCGAAAGTCATGTCTTACATGGTGACAGGCAAGAGGGAGAATGAGACCAAGTGAAACGGGTTTCCCCTTATAAAACCATCAGACCTGGTGAGACTTAGTCACTACCATGAGAAGAGTATGCAAGAAACTGCCACCATGATTCAATGATCTCCCACCAGGTCCCTCTCATAATATGTGGGAATTATAGGAGCTACAATTCATGATGAGATTTGGGTGGGGACACAGCCAAACCATATGAGGCATTGAGCAGGAGCGGAGTTGGGTTTTACTGTTGCAGTCACTTCATCCTTGAGGGGCCTTCCTGTGACTCCCCCTGTGTGTGAGTGGCTCTCGCCTCATGGTTATCCTTGAGCCTGGGATGTGGAAAGGTTGTTCTCATGCCTCCTCTTCTGCCTTGAGCTCACTGTGGTGGCTGTGCTGCCCACCATGGGGTCTGTCTGCACCCACTCCTGAGCTGCGTGTGCAGTGGCCCATGCAGGAGCTGTCTCTGCTCTCCTGACACAGCCTTAGTGTGGCCTCGAGCTCCTGGGTCTCAGGAAGAGCCTCCTCAGCATCTCTGTCCTTTGTCCCATCACAGCCAGACTTCCACTGTGTCTGAGGCTGGTCGTGGGCAGCCTTGTTCCTTTGGCTGGGCTCAGAAGATTCGTTTTGTGTGGTGGTTGCCAGGAAAGTCAGGAAAAGCTGGCTGGTGCCATGGTGGGCACTTGTTGGGATCCCATGAAGATGGCCTGCACCCACGAGGAGCAGAGAGCAGGCACAGCTGCCGGCCAGCCCTGAGGCTCCTGGCCATAGCTCTCATTACCATTCCCCAGGCTTTCAGTGAAGTCTGCTCCACGGAGAGCTGTGTGGTGGTGCTGGTCTGAACCCATGGACAACGGGGAGGCCCAGGACCAGAGCGTGCTGAGGCTGGAGGTTCAGTCTTTCTCCTCCTCCAAGAGATCCCTCCTTCACTTCTGCTGCTCCCACATGGAAGCTTTTCTGTTAAAGAAGCCAGAGTTTCCTCAAATATGACCATGGAGCATTTTGGATAAACATAAAGTGTGGCTGGAAAGTCAGAGTCCACAGGACCCCTAAGCGTTGGTGCAAAGAGGTGGAAGAGGGCCGTGCGCGGTGGCTCACACCTGTAATCCCAGCACTTTGGGAGGCCGAGGCCGGCAGATCACAAGGTCAGGAGATCGAGACCATTCTGGCTAACACAGTGAAACCCCGTCTCTACTAAAAATACAAAAAATTAGCCGGGCATGGTGGCGGGTGCCTGTAGTCCCAGCTACTAGGGAGGCAGAGGCAGGAGAATGCCCTGAACCTGGGAGGCGGAGCTTGCAGTGAGCCGAGATCGCGCCACTGCACTCCAGCCTGGGCGACAGAGCCAGACTCTGTCTCAAAAAAAAAAAAGAGGTGGAAGAGGTGCTGTGGCAGGAAATAGAGTGTAGGCACATGAGGCAGGAAATTCACATGGAAAATGCAAGGCACAGCACTGGCTATTGCTGTCCTCTGGTCGTTTGTGTCTTTGTTGGCTGTGGTCCTGTGCTGAGACAGCAGAACCCAGGATTGGGGAAGGAGGGGGATTTCTTGGAGGGAAGAGTTGCCGTTCGGAGATTGAGCCTTCCCAATGGCCATGAGGACTAAAAACAGAGTGAAAGATGTCATCTCTCTTTCTTCATCTGAAGAAGCTCAGGACATGTTTTTGCATGACAATGATTATTCTTCCACAATTTTGCAGAGTTCTCCTCCTGCACTCTGTCCATCTTTACCGGAGAATGAAACACTGTCGTGAGTCTCTGCTGCTTGGAAATACCAGCCATGATCTGGGGAAATACTGGATATCCACATGTGTAAAGACACGCTACATCGAAACTGGAGGTGGAGTCAGGATGCAGTTTTGCTAAAAACATAAGGTTACACAGACGCAGCAAAAAGTCTGGCAAGAAGCTAACAAATAGTGATGCTGTTGTTGGTACTTTCAGTGCTTCATGTATTTCCTGCAGTGAATGTGAATTACCTTTCTAATCAGAAAAACAAACAGCTGCAAAAGCAAGCTGACTGGTCATCTCTGGGTTTTTACACCATGAGGTTTAAAGTGAGCTAATCTCATATTAGTCCTCATTGTTTATTAATGATGAAGAGACATTTATCTGATATCTCTTTCACAGGAAAATGTTTGCATTTTTAAAAGGAATTTCTGCTGTCTCTCTGCTTAACCTAAGATCCTGGTTGAAATTTCAATGTAAGAAGTGTTTGGCTCAATCGTCACATTTTTTTTTTTTTTTTTTTTTTTTGCAGGACTTCTTTAAAGAACAGTAGTTATTATTCTCTCATTTGATGGTTATAGATTTGAAAGCACAAACAGCAGAAGCATCACTGAAAATGAGATTTATATTTCCCAACTTTTAGCTCCATCTTGCCAACTCTTATGAGTGTCACCCCTCATCAATTTTGTTATGATTTAAGAATCACAGAACAATCTGGCTGTCCCTTCCGACAAACATAATCCCCAAATGCCAGCAGTCTTTCTTTATCATTAGCTTTCCCCATTAAAGATGTAGACACTGTCAGTGTTTTCCACTTAACACAGGCATCAAGTGAGCAGGGAACTGAATGTGGCTGCCTTTATAAATCTGCCTGTCTAAATGTGGGCCTGGCTCTCATCCTTCTTCCTAAACTAGGAGCAACACAGAGCTCTCCGCAACCTACAGAAGCAGGATCTGGAAGAAAGGGAGGGCAGACATATAAACTACTGCCTACCTCGCTCCGTATCAGTGCTCTAGAGAAAACCCAAGCTGAACTTTAGCTCATTCTTAGGGCAGAATTCCCAGAATTACAAAAGCCATGTGGAGAGGTAATTGAATATATTTAGATTTAGGTCTTAATTACCTTTTGGATGGGAGGTTTATCTTTAGCATGGTATTTTGATAATGTAGGCTGACTAATTATTTTCTGTGATCTCCCGCCATGTTAAGGAAATACAGACTGTAATTTTGAGATAAGTGAGTCCTGTGGGAATAATGTTCTAAAAGTGTACCAATGATGGCAGGGTTTTAGTTATATTTTCACTGGTATTGAAGCACTCTCAGATGACTGGCTTTGAACAATGCCTTGCTCATCTTTTGCTTCTGTGTCTGTTGGATGTAAGAGACAGTCACGTGATGTGGGAGGATAGGGAAGGCTTTAGCACTTAAATGTAAGAAAACTGTGCATTAAAGCCTTTAGCACTTAAATTTATGGAAACTGTACTTGAAAACTTTTTTTTTTTAAGAAAAAAAAATTGAACTAATACCACCCATCTTTAGTTAGACACACAGAGCATTAAGGTGGAAATAGAATGCATACAGAAGACATTCACAGGCTGGAACAATACAAAAAAATGCTCCTGCAAGCAAGTGTTAAAAGCCAAGGCTGCGCCCTGAAGTGCCCAGGTCTCCTGCCGCACTCCCCTCGGATGGTGAGAGTGTCCACCCTTACAGATATGCAATGCATCAGACACCCAGTGTGTCCTTGCGAGGCTCAGCAGACCAGAAAGGAGGCCCTCCCAGGCGTCAGAGAGTCCAGAACCACGTCTAGGACATTCTTTGGCCAGGTGAGAAGCCTCTATCACGGGAGCAATGCAGGAGAATTTTCACACTTCAGATGAAAGTAGAAACACAATCATGTTAACCTGCTGACAGTTTCCAAGAGTGCTTCATGCGCTGGGCTGGCGAGGTCCAGGCCACATTCTCCTTTCCTCTGTCCCTGCAGTGCACCTTCCTGCCTGACTCAGCACTCTCTGGTCACTGGGTTTGGCTGCTGCAGTCTGTGATGCACCCTGTCAGAGTGGGAGGATCAAAGGGTCGTGGTGTGAAGTCAGGTCTTCTGACCCAGCAGAGTGACAGCCTGGCACCCACCCTTCCCTCCAGAAGTGAGTGGAGATTATATTAGTCCATTCTCACACTGCTAAGACATACCTGAGACTGAGTCATTTATAAAGAAGAGGTTTAATGGACTCAGTTCCACATGGCTGGGGAAGACTCACAATCAAGGTGAAAGGCGAAGGAGGAGCAAAGGCAGGTCTTCCGTGGCAGCAGGCAAGAGAGTGTGTGCAGGGGAACTGCCTTTTAAAAAACCATCAGATCTCGTGAGACTCACTCATTATCAAGAGAACAGCACAGGAAAGGCCCGCCCCCATGATTCAATTACCCCCCACAGAGTTCCTCCCCCAACACGTGGGGATTATGGGAGCTACAGTTCAAGATGAGATTTGGGTGGGAACACAGCCAAACCAGATCAGAGGCGATGGCTCCTCACATGACCCTTGCTTCACCCTGAGTGGGGTCCTCTAAGGAGAAGTTGTGCCCTGATGGGGGCAGGTGCTCCACCTTCTGCAGGGGCGTCCCTGAGCTTTTGGTGCTCCAGAAACGTCATCAGGGATTATATTTTATGCATCTGTGATCTGATTCCCTTTCCTCTTTTAGTGATTTTGGGGAATGTTTACTGTCTCAGGTCCTCACCATATTTGAGTTTGTTTGATAAGCGTGATGAAGCTTTACGTGTATGGCCCTGAAATAACAAATTTGCTGAATCATGTTTCTTCCAGGACTGTTTCATTAGAAGGAGATTCTATCACCTGTTCCATGATCCCCACGACTGGGTCTGGAGATGGGTGAGGGGTGAGTAGCTGGTGAGGGGCAGCCTCCCACAAAAGGCAACTTTATTCTGAGTGTTGAAGGATGAATAGAGGTTGGAAAGGTAAAGAAGGAGGCGTCGGAGGTGGAAAAATCCTCCAGTGAAAGGAAGAATATCTTGCAGTGAATTCCAGAGGTGGGAGATGGTCCTGAAGTGGCATGCGAGTGTCAGATTCAGAAAGGTTTTCCTGTCTCCTTAGGAATTGGGAGATGGTCCTGAAGAGGCATGGAAGGGTCAGATCCGGAAAGATTTGCCCACCTCCTTAGGAATTGGGAGATGGTTCTGAAGAGGCATGCGAGGGTCCGATCCAGAAAGGTTTGCCCACCTCCTTAGGAATTTGGACTTGCACCTGAAGGCATGCATTGTGTATTGTAATCGGTTTCTTCTGTGTTCCTCTCCCCAACAAGATACAGAATTCCCTGAGAGGATGGGAGGTTTCTGCTTTATTTCTGTACTAATTGCAGGTAGTGGAGAGCTGGCCCACATTAGCTTGCCAGTTTTTCTGTTATTTAAACAAATATTTGTTTGATTCAAAGGTATCAGCAATAAGATTATTAGTTCTTCATATAAACACTGTAAATATGGGGTGAACAAGAATTTATAGGGGAATGGGTTTCCCCCAAACACTAACCTACAGCAGTTTTCAGAGATGTTGTAACAATCTCAAATTTGATGGGCAAACATTGAGATTTTAAGACAAAATCTGTGTTAGGTTTTTGTGTTAGGTATTAAAATGTCTTTATTCATTGCTTCCACTTACTACCTATATAGCTTATGTTACATTTCTGGAGAACGTGGACCATAAAAGTTCTGATTGTTCTAAAATTTGCATTGTTAATTTGTTCATTTGCTCCAGGCACTGTTGAGTTTCTGTCTGCTCAGTGTTTGACTGTGACGTGTGTGTACAAACTGAACATCTTCCTGGCGTGCAGCTGGAAAAACAACACCCAGGGAATCCCCAAATGTGGTTTTCTTGTTGACTGATGTTAAAAAAATACGAGAGAAAAACAAAAGTCAGAGTAAGCTGTATAAATCTGTTTTCATAACTTAGAATGCTCCATCTCAACCTAAAGAATCTTTAGAATTCCCATTCATCCTACATTTATACCTTTTATAAAATATTTGTTATATTTCATACAAGGCAAAATAACTTCAAGTTAAATTTACTTGAAAAAAATTTATTACATACATCACAAAACCCCAGGTTACTTTAAAATCTAAATGGATAATGGAAATGAAACTGACTCAGTAAGGTTATTTTAACAGAAACATCTGTTCTTCACTTACTATTTTTACCATGTTTCTTCAGGTAGAAATGCTTTCTGGGTTTGAAGAATATTGTGCATCGGTTCACATCACGTTCTTGCTCCTTACTTCCATGCAATCACTGATGTGCTGTTCCAGGTAAAGCATATCTACCTCCATGAACACTGTCTGTGGGTGTAAAGCGTCTGGGCTTTGGTGATTATCAGACAATCCAATTTGGTCGTGAATCCACTGAGCTCACTGTTCATACAGAATGACATTTCTTGCAAAATGAAAACTCTCCCAAAATTATGTTATAAGAAAAATTTAGAATCCCCAGAACTTTCACTGGAAAGACCCCAAGAGATTATCTGTCAGTTGTCCCAATTAATCAAGGAATTCCCATAACAGCCTTAGGAAACCAGCTACTTCTAGACAATGACTTTGGGAGACACCCTGTTTATTTGTCAACAGTCTTAACTATTCATCATATCACCAGGTCTTAACTATTGACCACTGAAATGTGGTTTATCCCTTAAAGTTCACCAGAAGCAACAGGGAATATGCTTGGCGGAGCATAATTGTAGGAATTTAGTCCTTGGAATTAACTTTCTGCACACGGTTATGCAAATAACTTCACGAAATGAAGCCTTTGCCTATGGGAAAAAGATGTCTTCATAGGAATTACTTGAAAGAAAAAGGGCTTCCAAGAGCAAGTTTTTCCAACTTCTTCCATCCTCCTCTTCTCTCCCCACAAATACACACACATCGCAGGGTGGGACCCAGATTTGACATTATTTTCTCCTCTCTTGTGTATTTACATATCGCGAACACTGTTCACACAAATAGTATGTAAAGAAATAAAAGGACCAGGCGCAGTGGCTCATGCCTGTAATCCCAGCACTTTGGGAGGCCGAGGCAGGTGAATCACCTGAGGTCAGGAGTTTGAGACCAGCCTGGCCAACATGGTGAAACCCCATCTCTACTAAAAATATAAAAAAATCAGCCGGGCGTGGTGGTGGGCTCCTGTAATCCCAGCTACTCATTAGGCTGAGGCAGGAGAGTTGCTTGAACCAAGGAGAGAGAGGTTGCAGTGAGCTGACACGGTGCCACTGCACTCCAGCCTGGGTGACAGAGTGAGACTGTCTCAAAACAACAACAACAACAACAACAACATCAGAAACAGTACTTGCAGCTTATTGTCTGTGCTTTTCTTCAGTTTTCAATCAAGAGAGAAAGCTATTCATTTCTTCTAAGACTTCAAATCATGGCCATCATTCTCTACATTCTATGCAGAATATGAACACCGCAAGACTAAGAGTTTTAATATGAATTTGATATCTAAGAAAGCAGAAAATATAAAGTATTAAGTAGAGGCAGGGAGATCAACAATGATAATATTCCAAATATACTGTGTGAATTTACACCAAGGTCTTGACTTAAGTCAAAATCTTGAAAGAAATTATGTATTTTAAGACATTTTATTTCAAATTAAGTTTTGAAAACACAAGGGAACATATGAGTGAAATTCTAAGAAATAATCAAGCATCACTTAAATCTGATAATAATCCTGCTAGTATTGATTGTGATCATCTCACCCACAGAGAGACTGCTGGGCTCTAGCTATTCCTCTATGGAGGAAATTTTGTGCTATAAAAAAATGAAGCTAACTGTAAGTTATATAATCTTTTATTTACAAAGGGTTGTGTTTTTTTTTTTTTGGTTTTGTAAAATGTAGTTTGTTCAGCAAAGTAAATATCAAAGGTTTATCTTGTATTTTTAATGGTGAAGTGTCCATAATGTAGGGATGGTTCCAGGTATTTAAACCCCGATGGGTCTAAGGAGAATTAAGTTATCCTTATGGATTACAGCCAAGAAAAATAATGCAAGGAGAAAAAACAGAAAGAGGAGAAATAAACATGAGAATAGTACTAGACAAAAAGAAAGAAGTGACCAGGCCTGGCACAGTGGCTGACACCTGTAATCTCAGCACTTTGGGAGGCTGAGGTGGGTGGATCACTTGAGGTCAGGAGTTTGAGATGAGCCTGGCCAACATGGTGAAACCCTGTCTCTACTAAAAATACAAAAATTAGCTGAGTGTGGTGGCACGCACCTGTAATCCCAGCTACTCAGGAGGCTGAGACAGGAGAATCACTTGAACCCAGGAGGCAGGTTGCAATGAGCCGAGATCATGCCACTGCACTCCAGCTTGAGCAAAAGAGCGACACTCAATCTCAAAAAATAAATAAATAAATAAAAATAAAAATAAATAAAATAGAAGTGACCAAAGCTGGGGCTGTTCTTCAGGTAAACAATTTATCCAGAATAGTTTTTGTGTATTTTGGATGTCTATTATTTTTCATTTAATAAAAGCTTATTTATCATATTAAATTGAGACAGTTTGGTTTTTAAGATGAAGTGTTTACTAATGTGGGAAGCATTTTCAACATGAGGGCTCCTCCATCATGGTCCACTTGAGTCTTCTGGAACATAATTTGGTACCCATTGGTCATCTATTCTTTTAAAAAAGCCATATAAACAAACTTTTCACTTTCTTTTAAACTTGCCATGAGAGTTTTCACTTAAGAACATGCTGTTGTGTGGTTTAAAAAATCATTTTGTTCTGGTCAATTGTAATGGAATTTGTCTACAAAAATGTAGGCAAGTTGAAGTGGGATTGTTTCTGAAGGAAATTCCTGGATTTCTCTGCATCTGTCATGAGCTTCATTCTCTTCTTTTATAGGAGCCTTCATAGGAAAAAGTGTATTTCACTACCCCCATCAGCTTTGCATTTCATGTGTGTGTCATAGTGTGACTGAGGTGACTGACTCCACAAATAGCATAAAAAGTACATAATGGAATGATTCTCTTCAATGCTAAAATTGTGTGGCTTGCGAAATTTCTAGGTCATTTTCTAGCTTGCTTACTGACCATCAAAGATAAAAGAACACTCAACTTAATGTTATTATGGATGTCTTTTACTTTATTTTATTTCTTCCACAGACTTTAAAGAATGTAGCCTTTTAAGTTTTGCATGGACATGTGTATATACACACATACACACCACATACACACATACATATACATATATAATATATGTAAAATCAATTTTAGATGGAAATCAGGATAGTTCAGACTTGGGACTTTGGCATCCCTGATAAACTTTTATGAAACGGAATCATATAGCCATTTCACATCGCCATTAGTAATGACAAGATAATTGGAACAGAAGTATCTAAAGGAGCTCCTTTTCTTTTGAATGGGAGAATTCTGAGTAGTAACTTACTAAAGGGTTTGGCTAAACATCTATATGCAGGTAGAAAAATCCATACATGGATATAGAATTATTGATAATATTGATTATAACTTATAAAAGCTGATACTTACAGAGTATATATAATACACCAAGCATTCCCAATGTCTCTTCAAAATGATCACCTAAGTCACACATCATTAAATCCCCCTTAGAAATAAAGGTTGTGAGACTTAGGATGAGTAAGTCCAATGCTTTACTGTGTAGTTACTAAGTGGTATATCTGGGATTCCAGCCATGGTGTGTTTAACTAGAAATACCATATTCCTTTCTTACTGATGAAAATAAGAAACCTTCTAGGTGGACTGTGGAAAAAGAGAAGCAATCTGAGATAGTAAGAATCTATTCCACAACAGGGAGAGAAGGCACCACATTCCTAGTTTAATTCTTACTCCTTCTTAGGGGATGATATGACTCCTACCCCATTTCTTCTGCAATTTTTCACTTGTCTACGAATATTAATTAATTTACAGTAGTTTTAGCAACTGATGAGTAATTTACTTGTTAGAATTTGTTTTTTAAAAGCCACAATAATGGCAATAATAACAAAGGTAAGAAAACAGGCATTGGCCATTGGACGGGGAGACAGATGGTAGCAGCAGTTTCTCTGACTCTCTTCTACTTGTTATTTGACAACGAATAAACCTCCATAAGCATTCCACTGCTAGAATATATGGCTCCTGGTGTAGGGAGATGCACACAAAAGACTCAGCACTGTGTTTGGCATGGAGGAAGCGTTCAATCAAGGTTGGCTGGATGCAAGCGCTTCCATGTCAGACAAGCTAACCAATCATCCACTATTGGAGAATCCTTAAATGCCTAGCATCAGGCAGTCCTCTTGATTTGGACGTCGGAATTTTATGAAAGCACCTCTCAGGTTGCATCATCTTTCGATTTTTTTACATGCTATGAGCTTACAATATGATTTATTGTTCCTATCAAAATTTCTAGAAAACTCTTCCACATAAATTGCTGTTTGACTGAGTCTTCCCTGACTCTACATGTGTAGTATTTTTAGTTTCTGTCTAAATTATGGATTTCATTTTAGTTTTTCTATTGTCAACTGAAATGCTTATTACACAAAGGACACATATGCCAATACGTTTTCCTTGAGAGAAACAGCAGACAATGTCCTATGTGCCCTCCATTCCACATTGCGCCCCCATGTACACTGACATGGACTCCTGTTCCTTCCCATTGCCTTTTCTGGCTGGGTATTCTCTGCCCATCTTGTACAGGGACTCACATAAAGATGACCTCCCAGAGAATTTATGGAAATTGCCTCTTTAATATTAAGAACCATACACTGGCTTGTGTGTTGTTTCGCTTTTTGGATTTGCTTTAATAGACTAATTTTTAGAGACGTCTTAGATTTACAAAACAATTGAGCAGAAAATATAGAGTTCCCACCTACTCCTTAACCACCGCCCACCTCATCTTCACACAGGTTCCCCTATTCATCACATCTTCAATGCAGTGCATTTGTTACCATTGATGAGCCAGTGTTGATACATTGTAGTAAAGTCCATATTGTACGTTAGCGTTCACTTTTGTGCTGTACACTCTATGGGTTTTGACAAGTAAGTACTGACATGTTCTCAGTATCATACAGAATAGTTTCACGATCCTAAAAATCCACTGTGCTCTGTTGATCCATTCTTTGCCCATCCCCCACTTTCCTGGCAATCTCTAATCTTTTTACTACCTCTACAGTTTTTCATTTTCCAGAATGTCATATTGTTGGAAATCGACTGTATGTAGCCTTTTCAGATGCACTTCTTTCACTTAGTAATGTACATGTGTATATATTTATATATTTATTTAATATATAAATTTATATAATATTTATTTTATTTATATAATGTATATTCAAGGTTCTTCCATGTCTTTTCATGGCTTGATAGCTTATTTCTTTTTTGCTGAATAATATTCTGCTGTAATATTATTTTTAGTATTACAAAACGCTACAGTTTGTTTATCCATTCACCTACTGAAGGGCATTTTGGTTGCTTCCAAATTTGAACAATTATCAATAAAGCTGTTGTAAACATTTGAATGCAGGTTTTGGTGTACACATAAGTCTTCAGCTCCTTTAGGTAAGTAACAAGCACTGTGATTCCTGGTCTGACCAGGAATTCTAGCATGTCATGTCTCAGTCTTCTTTTGAGGCTTACTCTGTCTCTTCAACTTGTGGTTGTGTGTGTGTGTTTGTCTTTTAGTATGCCTTAGAAATTTTTTAAAGCTGAGTAAACATTAAATGTGAAATGTGTCTCCCTCCTAACTCCTCACCCCCAGTTCAGCAAGGCTCTCTAAAATAGTAGGAGAATATGACTGACAAAACTGCATGTCTCAGACATTATTTAAGAAGAAGTCTCTAGGGAAACCCAAAGGCAATGGAGGAGACAAACACAAGGACATCATAGGAAATTCTAGCCTCTAACACATACAGCTATAGCAAGAAGTAAGCACAGCCTCACCCCTAGTCAGATCAACACAAAACCTCATGCTAAAGGCCTGTTTAACTCAGTTCTTGTTACCAAGTACAACTTATTCAGCTTTTAAAAATTTCTAAGGCATACTAAATACTAAATGTTCATGAAAGGAAATTATTTTATTAGAGTTTAGCAGATTGGAGATTTACAACAGTCTAACTGATACCAAGAAAGGAAAACACATTTTCATGTTCTAAATAGATCTGCTGACCTATTTGTCTGTTCCAAACAAATACTACCCCCTTAAATTAAAAAAAAGTTTTCTTATACTGTACTGTGATATCTGTTAGGATGAATCTCAACTATTTGTTATATTTGTTGTATATTATGGTTTCTGTGCACATTTATGCCTCTATATTAATTTTAGAAGCAGCTTGTCAAGTCCCTTAATGAAAAGGGCTTGATTGGGAGTAAATGAGGAAACATTTTGGATTTTAAAAAATCAAGAAAATGGATATTTTACAAAATTGAATCTTCCAATGAAGGTGGCATGTATCTCCAGGTACTCAGCTTTGTTTTTAAGCTTCCTAAACTTAGATTGTTTTCGGAATCTGGTATCCATGTTTGATGGCCAAAAACTAACAAATTTCTACTACATTTGCTTCTTTAAATGTTCTGTCTTTTACAAAAATGTTCTTTCTTCATGAGACAATATTGCTATAAATATATATTTTCCAAGAATTGCTTATCAAATAATAAATAATTACTTACAT